>NC_080672.1:149097553-149410053 GCF_030247195.1 Topomyia yanbarensis
TTTGTTAATTTGTTAATTTGTTAATTTGTTAATTTGTTAATTTGTTAATTTGTTAATTTGTTAATTTGTTAATTTGTTAATTTGTTAATTTGTTAATTTGTTAATTTGTTAATTTGTTAATTTGTTAATTTGTTAATTTGTTAATTTGTTAATTTGTTAATTTGTTAATTTGTTAATTTGTTAATTTGTTAATTTGTTAATTTGTTAATTTGTTAATTTGTTAATTTGTTAATTTGTTAATTTGTTAATTTGTTAATTTGTTAATTTGTTAATTTGTTAATTTGTTAATTTGTTAATTTGTTAATTTGTTAATTTGTTAATTTGTTAATTTGTTAATTTGTTAATTTGTTAATTTGTTAATTTGTTAATTTGTTAATTTGTTAATTTGTTAATTTGTTAATTTGTTAATTTGTTAATTTGTTAATTTGTTAATTTGTTAATTTGTTAATTTGTTAATTTGTTAATTTGTTAATTTGTTAATTTGTTAATTTGTTAATTTGTTAATTTGTTAATTTGTTAATTTGTTAATTTGTTAATTTGTTAATTTGTTAATTTGTTAATTTGTTAATTTGTTAATTTGTTAATTTGTTAATTTGTTAATTTGTTAATTTGTTAATTTGTTAATTTGTTAATTTGTTAATTTGTTAATTTGTTAATTTGTTAATTTGTTAATTTGTTAATTTGTTAATTTGTTAATTTGTTAATTTGTTAATTTGTTAATTTGTTAATTTGTTAATTTGTTAATTTGTTAATTTGTTAATTTGTTAATTTGTTAATTTGTTAATTTGTTAATTTGTTAATTTGTTAATTTGTTAATTTGTTAATTTGTTAATTTGTTAATTTGTTAATTTGTTAATTTGTTAATTTGTTAATTTGTTAATTTGTTAATTTGTTAATTTGTTAATTTGTTAATTTGTTAATTTGTTAATTTGTTAATTTGTTAATTTGTTAATTTGTTAATTTGTTAATTTGTTAATTTGTTAATTTGTTAATTTGTTAATTTGTTAATTTGTTAATTTGTTAATTTGTTAATTTGTTAATTTGTTAATTTGTTAATTTGTTAATTTGTTAATTTGTTAATTTGTTAATTTGTTAATTTGTTAATTTGTTAATTTGTTAATTTGTTAATTTGTTAATTTGTTAATTTGTTAATTTGTTAATTTGTTAATTTGTTAATTTGTTAATTTGTTAATTTGTTAATTTGTTAATTTGTTATTTCGTTATTTTTTAACATTTGTTAATTTGTTAATTTGTTACATTTCTTACAAAAGAAATGTAAAGGATTCGCTCAAACTTTGAAAACTTTTTTTAATTTGTTGAATTTGTAATATTGTCATTTTGTTTATACTTTCTTGTATCTCATGTATATTGTTATTCAAATGTTCGCTCCTTATTAATTTTTATATATGATGCAGCTATACTCTAATTCCCCATTTTAAATAGCTTTAAAAATCTGTGGGCTTACCTTAAACATGAAGTGTTGACCCTGTGCATCCTGAGGAGATGTGCCGCTCTGATAGCCTGGACTGGGGGACTCTGCGTTCTCCGGGACGGGTGTAATGTTGGCGTAGTTTGCCGAGCATGATAATAAACCTCGCAGTTGCGAAGGAGTACCTGGATGTTTCAAGGTCGATTCACTACCGGCTTGTGTTAGCGAAAGGATAGACCGATCGATGTTTTGGTACTCCTTACCGGAGCGCGGTCGCAGTGTTGATGTCGATTGTCGAATATGCCTATTTTGAAATTGAACCAAAAATATAATCAGTCGCTATACCACCTATGGAAACACAAATCAAAAAATCACCTCATTCCTTCTGGCGTATCGGACGAGCTGTGGCTAGATAACGAAAGAGTTTCTATGTAGTCGGACATATCAGAAGTACCACTGCTGGTGCTTCGTGAATCGATGTAGGGTGTTGTAGAAGTAGCCAGGTTTTCTGGGCCTCCGTAGGACTTAGTTTTCGGTGGACAAATTGGTACCTCTGCTTCAGCCGAAGTGCTCTTTTCCGGAACACGAATTTTCTGGAACTGGAATGTTAACTCACGTAGCGGGTCGAATGATTTGGATCTTCGCGGTAGTGATGAATGCACACAACCCTGCTGTGGAACCACGTGTCGTTGGTGTCTCAGGGCAGACATTGCCGTGGTGAGCGGTAGTTCGAATTCCGTGAAATCAGTTCCTCGTTGTCGCAGTGAACCGGTAGATACGCCAGAATCGTTGGAGCTAGAACTGTCTCTATTCTGAGCCTTACAGGGAACGCTCTCAGATCGTCGGATGTATACTGATTGCGAGTTTTGACTAGGATTGGTAGAGACCGAGATGTCGTCTTCCGTATCCACTATTGCTGCCGTCTTAGCAGAGCACGTTTTAGCAGAACACGATTCTGATTCTTGGTGGACGCAAGGAGATGATAATCGTCGGTTTTCGATGTTGCAGGTTGACTTTGGAGGTTTTTGGAGGGTTTCTGTACTGGGCGACGCAGTTCTACTGAGCAGACTTCCTCCTTCTTCGCCATCGTCGAGGAAACGGGAAGATTCAGCAGATGCAGATCGTTTCCGTGGAGAAAGTCTTTTATCACATGGTAGCAAATCTCTATGATCTAGCAGTTGATTCCGAGTATATGGACTGGTAGTTGCTTTCAACATAGCACTTCCCGGTATTCGCGATTCGTCGTCCATTCGTTTTCTGCTTCGGTCAACCACCGGACCACAGAGGCTTGGATTGCTAGCAGCTTTCTCTCCGATGATTCGACTCATTCGTTGTTTAAGTAGATCAGATTTGAAGGGCAATGGAGGTGCAGTCGGAGATGCAGGACGAGGTCCATCATCGTTGGTAACTATTGGGGCTGCCGGTGACATCGGTATGTAACCAGGGAACTTCGATTTTATGTTTGTGGGTTCCATCATAACATAGTTTTCTTGTTTGTCTACTTTCACGCATTCAAGTTCAGGAGAATTTACGGTGGGATGACCACACTTGTGACAGATTTTGTGTTCGCATTCGAACTCTTTCATAGAGAGACCTGCTCGCTGTAGAACTTCCTTGGAGTTTTCATAATTTTCAAGAGATTTTTCGAATCTCAGATTGGCGTAATTTGCCTGCTGGCACTCGGACTCTACTTGGACATCTTCGTAGTTGCCATAACCGGATATCGGATTCCTTCTACCGCTTTCACTATAAGTTTCATCGCACTCGCAAGCTCCTTCCAACCGTTTTCGGATTTTCTTTGTCATATCTACAGTCGCATAAATGGCGTTATCATTACTAGCGTCTACCACAGGCATTTTTCCTTCACCACTTAGTTTAATTTTATTGAACTGAACACCCGTATCTTCGATCCCATTCCCTTTCTTACACAGAGGCAGTGAGATCCAGTTGTCTGCCCAGGACATTACTCGATTACAGGTACAATCGATACGAGGATCGAACAATTCTTTATCTGCATTTAACTTACTTGGATTCTCAGCATCCTTTAAACATCCACAAACTGCTCTGCTAAGTGAAAGAGGTCTATCGTAGTTGCCGTAATTACCGATCTCACTTTTTCCTGGGCTAGCTGCCTCCTTCAACAGGTACTCTTGTATTTTCTTAGGTGTATCATAATTTTCCACCGAGCCGCCGCCATCGTCAACGGCCATTGGAATCTTTGGGATATCGTAGTTTTCATAGGGACCAACATGGCTTGGCTGAGGGGACGTACAAGACATGATGGCCGAATGGATGGGGGCAGTGATGTGTAGTGAAATTTCTTTGGGTTTCGGTGGTTTTCCAGGAGGACAACACTGACAAGGGGACGTTGATCGATTGTGTACGCAGGGGAGTTGTGTTGCGGGTACTTTTTCGTACCACGATTCTGAACCATATTGACTAGAAGCATACGTTTGACGAGGGATGGAATATTCTGAATTGCTGCTGCTACCGTGCGAGCAAAGAGACATCCTATCTAAGGCTTGTATTTTAGAAATATGTGTTTGATTGATGTGATTGTTATGTTCAGTTAAAGTATGCCAGGCAGGCATCGGTGCAACAGCACCCGGTGTTCCTGTCACAGTCGAGCTACGAGACATCGAGGGAGCGCCCAGTTTGGAAATGCAACTCATGCAGCGTTCCAGGTTAGCCGCGGTACTATTGGGGTATTAAAAATTATAGATAAGTCGAGTTGCACGTATTACCTGGATGCATCATGTTACTTACCGAGGAAATGAGGCCATATCATTAACACTGTCGTGACCTTCGGACACGGATGCCGTATCACCACAACCATAGTTACTATCCAGGTCTCTGGACTCTGTAGAGGGCCAGTAACCAATTCCACAAACACACGCTGAGTTTTCATTGTGCACCGAGCAAATTTCATCGTTGTAGTTGGTGCAACGCGACTCAGCGCCTTTGCGAAGACTATCCTGAGATGCTGTTTGTTAGAATGAAAAGGTTGCGATTAAGTGTGGGTTAAGTGATTGTGCTTTTAGGACACTACCTGCTATCTTCCTTGCTGCTGCTCGTTTTTTACTGGCAAGTTTTCCCTGTGATGCCATCTTCAGTGTATGCGTGATCTCCTCCCCAAGATCGGTGACGAAAACATATAAACCTTCGCCTTTTCCACAACCAGAACCTCCTTCAAAGCAGAAACGATTGTCTACGACTCCGTAGCGTCTGTGCGAATAAAATTGTATGAGATGTAACCAGTATTCCTGTTCATGATAGTTATGTTTTCCGTACCTAAGATGTTGAATGTTCCATAATCCATTTAATCTCGGAGGAACACCCGTCGTCAAACAGAACCGATGATCCTGGATGTGCATTCGTGCTGGTCCCGTCGACAACTTAGCCTTTGGCGGAGCCGACGAGACCAGCACCAAGTATTGCAAGTCATCTCCCAAATTGTTAGAAATTTTAACCTGTTGCAATAAACAACCTAAGTGTAGTCAAGTACCACCTAAGTCAATGGTTCTGTGATACATTACCTGCCATTGTATCAGTCTTTCTCTGGTGTCGAATGCAAGCACTACGATCACATCCTGACAAATTATTGCTATCGTGTTGGATTCCTTGTCCAATGTGAAACCGGACTCGACACCCAGAAAATGCTGGAGCGAGAGTGATGCTTTTGTTTGACCGTTTTTGTAGCGATCCTTGGAGTCTCGGTAAAGCTGAAGATGCAGGCAGTCTGGAAAGAAATGAAGATATGGCTAAGTGAAAACGAAGTGCTATGAACCCATCATTTTTAAAGTTATTTTTTTGTGAAATATTACTCAATTATACTCAATTATGTTATACAAATTGTTTACAAATGACATTCTAATTTAGGTTCTTAACTTTCTACTTCCGAAATGAGTAAAAACACTATGTTGCAGATCGAGAAAGTTTGGGAATTTTCATCAAATAAGTACAAATTTATTGGGCAAGATTTTCGCAATATGGTAAATTATATAGTATTATAATGTGTTGGGATGGTCAGCTGCCGTTGTGTGATTCTCGCTTTGCAGGCAGGGTACGACCACCGTCGCCAGTGGGATAATCATATGTTCTTTCTGGGATGTCATCATACCCAGGGATAACATAAGGGTTAGTGCATTTGGCTGGAGTCTGAAAGGTTGCGAGTTCGAATCTCGCTTCTGGGGGAATTTTTTTGACATGATTGCTTAGCTTCACTCACCAATTTCGATCGTTTTTCCCCGTTGGATGCCACTAGTCCTAAATAAGGTATTAGTACTTAAGTCAAAAACCAAAAAAAAGTTGAATTATTAGTTCAATTCGAACGGCGGGTTCGCCCCCGTCATATCTCTGTTCACTGGGCAAGGGACCAGAAATCGACGGTCTTCATTAGCTCTGTCACCCACCGAAGTACGATGGATAATGAACTAAAAATTAGACATCAGACGATAATAAAAACCCGGGCCTTGGTATCTAGCGGGGAAATTAAATAGATCAAATGTGTTGGGGTGGTCAGCTGCCGTTGTGTGGATAATCATATGTTCTTTCTGGGATGTCATCATACCCAGGGATAGCCTAAGGCTTATTACATTGGGCCGGAGTCTCAAAGGTTGTGCGAATTCGAATCTCGCCTCTGGGGGAATTTTTGCCTTTCTCATATAGAAAGGTTATGCAATCACTCTGAAAAACGTCAACCTAATCCCGGCCCGGAGGGCCGAGTGTCATACCCCATTCGACTCAGTTCGTCGAGATCGGAAAAAGTCTGTATGTGTGTGTGTATGTATGTATGTGTGTGTGTGTATGTGTGTGTATGTATGTGCGTATGTGTCAAATAATGTCACTCATTTTTCTCGGAGATGGCTGGACCGATTTGCCCAAACTTAGTCTCAAATGAAAGGTGCAACCTTCCCATCGGCTGCTATTGAATTTTGGATCGATCGGAATTTTGGTTCCGGAATTACGGGTTTCAGAGTGCGGCCACACAGAAATTTCTCATATAAACTATAGGAAAAATTAAAAATAGAATTTTTATTTTTCATGCTAAATGTGTTCAAGGTGCATGAAACGTCGAGATTTGATGCAAACTCGAAAAAAAATTTGACTACGATTCACTTTTTTGGATTTTGGCACATTTTTGCCTTTCTCATATAGAAAGGTTATGCAATCACTCTGAAAAACGTCAACCTAATCCCGGCCAAATTTTTTTTCGACTCGTTTAGGGTTTCTGGATTTTAACAGGGGCGTAGTTGATGGTTTACGGAGAGGGGTTCCACCCCCCCCTCTACTGTTCGCGCCCCTCCTTTAAAAATCTCCTTAAATCACCCCTCAGACCACCACCCCATCCAGCCCTCATACCCCTCCCTTTCAACTCCATCATCTTTAAACCACCACTATATCACAAAGCATACCAATTTAAGCTGGGGAGTCGTTCGTTCATGGGACTTTCGCCCTCTTCACATACCCAGCCCCGCATGACAAAATGAGTTAGCAAGCAGATAACATTGATCTAATGCTGATTAGGCTAATGGAGTATGATATTTTTTTGTTTCAAGTGTTTCACCGTCGACACGTAGCTCATCAAGTTCGTGGCTGGCATGCCATTGTGTATAAGTGCAAAGTGTACTAAGAATGTAATGGACATTTCCACGATTATGTTGAACATAAAAAGCCTCCGTGCCATAGTTTAGAGAAATGAGAAAGGCACAATTGCACCGCTAGGTGGATTAAAACAGGTTTTTTTTCGCATGATTGCTTAGCTTCACTCACCATGTTCGATCGTTTTCCCCGTTGGATACCACCAGCATTAAAAATAGTTGTTTTTACAAATTTGCATCACCAACTTAGAGGGTCTAGAGTATTTTTTTCATAATGTAATTTTATTGTCCAAAAGGAAATCGCCGTATTTTTTCAAAAAACTCTTCACTAACCTGACACTTTTCACTGTATCTCAATAAAAAGTAATAAGAAGAGTTGCCAGACTCCCAACAAGTATATTTCATAAGATTGGAACACTTTTCACTTGATATTTCTGCGTTATGAACGAAACGAAAAGGTAGCAATATAGTCGCCACAGCCTTATAAAGGGTTATAGAATTTCAGCAAATGGTGGACTTAAGGATTATTTCGTTACTGCAGTATCTAATTGGAGGGAAAAGTGCAGCTCGTAATTCTGGTGTCCGATTTACATTTACATTTACATTTAAAAGTATACTTTTACTATATTTTTGGCATGGTTTTTCATCTTAACATGCCATATAAATAATTAAAATCGGTTTTCTGGTAATATTTTTTGATAAAATTTTAAAAAAGCTGATTGATTCTTCGATTTATCTACTGATGTAAGCACTAAAAATTGACGTTTTCGATCTAGTATAGCAGGTCACCCCCTAAGGAATTTATATATGTAGCGGATAGACACAGATTAGAAATTTTCATTTTTTTCGTAACCAAGATTTCAACATTTCATTACACAAACTTTTAATAAAAAGGGCGTGAATATTATGAAGCACTTATGAAAATTTTCAATCAATGGACTCATGACCTTCGCTCCACAACGTAATATTTCGTCGTTTGTGGTGAAAACGAATCGCGCAATTGAAAAATATAGAGCTAAAGCCAACATAATTTTAAATATTCATTAGTTATTTAGCGAAGTATTTTGCAACAAAATGGTTTAATAATGGTGACGATTTTCCCTAAAAAGCATGTATTGAGAGATTGTTTTTTGGCATTATTTTTGTTTTTTTGACATTGGGATTAATAATAATGCTACAAATCAAAATCCTTTGTTCAATCATTAGCTATTGTGAGTCCAACGGTGTTCGAAATGTGTCACTGTGAGGTCACTATTGATATTGAAATAATCGTGTCGAGAAAGCGTGTTCTCGAGACCTGTAACTTTAGTTCTAGCTTTAAAATCGCCATGAAAATTTGATTACACGTTATTAAGGATAAGTACTTCAAATAAACCTACACAATATTTTTTTTTCGTTTTTTGGCCCAGCACCACATATATAATCCCTTAAGGGAGACTGAAATATTTTATTCACAAAGTATTAGTAATACGTCGATTGTCCACCTATTTTAAAGGACTTTTTCGCTTTACCTTTGATTTGATTTGGCTTTCGAAATTTCTCGCAATGATCCCGTGCTAATTTTATTGATATAATATTCGAATACTACGAATTATAAAAATGTTTTATTACACAGTTAGGTAGATTAAAAATGTTTTTATTTGAAAATTCTGTGAAAACTAGCAGATGCTAGACAGCAAAGGAACTTGGATTGCAAGCGGAGCACGTTTTAAGGTCTGTAGTCGTTTTATACCTTCTGTAGCGGTTGATATTTTGGGTGGGTGAAGTATACTTATGAGCGTATCACTGCAGCAAAAAAGAAACAGACTAATCTTATAGTATTAAGGAGACAGCCATTACTCCGGTTCGAGGTCGGACTAGAAAGATAAACGCTTACGCATTTATTCCTCGTTTAGTTCAGCAGCATTTTCGTTTCTAAGTGAACCGGGGTGCTACGTGATAAGCTTTGGCATGGTTTCCTAAAAAATATGTCTAGAAAAATACAGAAAGCTTCGCAGTTGACCCACCCGTAGGCGGTTTTCTTATGTGATTTATTATCATTATCAGCTGTAATCTGTATTGCAAACCTTGATTTATAGCCTACTAAATGTAATGTGTCAGCCAGGATAGTCTTCTGCTTGACGTACAATCCAACTTGGATAAGACGTGATTTGCGAAATGCTGCATTATTTTTGTTTTCAATTCTCTTCGAACATATTTGCAATAGAAGTAGCACAAGCTTCGAGGCACTGGAAAAAATGTAACCGAAAAAGGTTTTGGCTTGGCAACATACCTCCGGAAATGAACGTGCGAAAATAAAAGTGGCAATGACAAAACATGCTTCGTAAACCCCGCTTCAAATTTATTAGAATGTAAAATTCGGATATAAACTTCAAGCATACAAATCGAACTGGGGTTCTACACTGTAAGAATCGAATAAAAAAAACCTTCAATATAAAAATCGGAAAAATATAATCGATTCTTACAAAGTATTGCGGTTGAGAACTTTTTTGGCGATTCTTATGCTGAAGGGTCTTACGCTTGAAGTTTATTTCCGATTTTTTCATTCTAATATATTTAAAGCGAGTTTAATGAAACATATACTGTCCTTACTATTTTTAATTTTGGTCGCTCAAGTGTCAGTTTTCCAATTGGATAACTGAATATCATACAACATCAGTGGCGTAGCCAGAAATTTGGTTTGGAGGGGGTTTTGATGAAAATCGCAAATTTTTTGAAAAAATGCTAAAATTTAATATGAGTTTGATAAATTATTGAAAACTCAAAAACATAAGTAGTCTAACAGATGTCATTCCAGTCTACAAACAAGAAGGATCAACATGGAATAGTTTTCAAACCTCTATAGATTATTTTCTTGTATAATATGTCAATGAAGTCAAAAATTGCGATCTTTTAAAGTGGGATAAATGATCTAAAAAATTTTCAACGTTCAAGATCACCTAATATAATAATCCTTGACTTTGAAGGTTTGACAACTTCGGGAAGTTATCAACATAAAACAGCGCCTGCTTTGATATAGAAATTTTAGTGATTAACTATCATAGAGGTAATTATGGTGAATTAATTTTTCAAAAATATTTAGAGACATGGTGCCTTCAGCAAAGTTTTTGATAATGTCATTTCAAACAATTTTGTTGAAAATATGAAGGCTACATGAATTCAACATATGGGATTTAAATGGACTGGGCCTGCTATATTTCTTCTTAGTGAAGAAAAATTTAGGTGAAAACTATTTTTTCTGCGCTACGGATAAAATTGTTTGAAACAATCATTGCGAGTTGAGAACACAAAACCTATAACTAAATTATGGATGGATGGAACTGACACTTGCGTTTCGACTTCATCTCATCAGAATCTGACACTAACTTGGTGGGCGGACTAAGCTTGCGCCGAATTGATGCTAGCTCCTGAAAATGGAATCACTCTTTGTGTTTTTGAGTCCTTTTAATATCTGGGAATTATTTGTTTTAAATCCAGTTCCCTTATTTTTTTGTAAGCTTCAAAGGCACCTTGAACCCAATGTGAATTTATTATTTAATTACCGCAGAAGAGATTTATCAAATACAGTAATTTCAGGATAGCTTGTTGTAAAGGTTTTCTACTACTATATTTCGATACTCTCAATATGTGGGATATTTATGTCTTTGACAAAGTTGTTTGAAATTGCACTTTCGAAAACTTTGCTGGAGACATTATGTCTCGACCCAAATTTGGTTGAAGAGTAATTCTTGTCTATAATTACTTCTAGGAGGATTAACCGCCAAAATTATTCTATCAGCAGATGAACAGTTTTACGTTTTGAAATTCTTCAATGTTACTTAACATCGAAATTTGGCAGTTTCAAATGAATGTGATCGTGACCGTTAAACATTTATCGAGCATTAATTTTACTTTTCTTCAATAGTCAACCTCACAACTTGCAGTACTAGTACGTAATACACAAAATTTTAGTACGCCATTCAATGCATCCTGCTAAGAGGCTATTCATATAGTTGATAATACAACAAAAATCCAATGCTCATAAAACCGATCCTGACCTGCTAGAGACAAAATTACATCAGCTTTCAACTAGTTTCTGAAATGTTATTCTTGTTGTTAACCATATTGAATTGTTGTCTAAACTCTACACAATCTAAAAAAATACATTTTCAGCAAATGTTGAAATGTATGTAAGTTTTCGGTAAACAAGCTTATGTTTTATATGCAATCAACCTATTCAAATTTAGATTCCCATTTGAAAAATTGTCTCTAATCCATATTTTGAAGCATCTTTCCAAAAATGAGCTCATAATAATTCAGACAGTTATTTTATTTTACATTGAAGTAATTTGACAACTATGTGATTTTGGCTAAGAGATAAGTTACAAGATCCCCTTCCCACAATTTTCCAAAAGTTCTCATGACGCTTTAAACACAGTTCTCAATGTAGTGATCAGAGAATATTTTTCCAAAAATATTTTGTGGAATATTAAATAAAAATCGTCAGCATCAATTTTTTATCAATCCAATTAATTTTGGTTTGGGCGGGGGGGGTTGGGTTTAACCAACAAACCCCCCCCCCCCCCCTGGCTACGCCACTGTGACCAACATAATACAGCTGTGCATTCACTGCTTCTGCAGAAGTTTATAATCCCCTTGGAAATACATTTCGCAACGTCATTGGATAATAATTATTCTCCAGATCATAGGGAAAAGAAAAAAATTGCCGACTCATACAAACTAGAACTACCATTTACTTCCGGTCAGCAAGAAAGGGCACAGTGGCTGGGCGACCGAAAGCAAACGAAAGTAAATTATGTAAACGGGGAAAATAAACGAATAGTTAAAACGGATAACATTCGATGGGCAGGTCTTGCATGTTTATGGAATGTAACGGCATTTGATAGTGCACTATACCGGTGTAGTAGATGCTACACTCATTAAAACTTGGGTGTAATATACTTTTTACACAACACCGGTGTAGTACTAGGAAGAACTAACGGCGTGAAAGTGATACAATAATTTGCTCTAGTAGCTGCCAGCACAATCACATTGCTCGTTGACATCGATACAAAAAAGAGCTTCTATTAATTCCCCTAATGTTTAGTACGGTTACTTTTACTTTTCATTATTCATCTGCTGTTAGACCCACTCAAATACAAACACACGAAATATGAAATACACTACCGATTTTGTTAAACAAACCAGATAGCATTTTTATTTATTTTATAATGCAGCTTATGCGTTAATCCACGCTCATAACTCATAAAAAGTGGCTTACGGTTGTCGGCGCTAACAGACAAGGTTTATCGATCGAAGAGAAACAATTTGCTTTACAGTTTTACCCTGTCTACAAATAAATGGCGAAGACCTGTTCATCCGACACCATGATTGTACGGGAGAGGGGGTAACAATGGAACGCATGTTTTGTGCGGTTTAATTTTGATGATATTACATCTTATTTGTGTTGTATAAAGTGATTAATAGTTTCGCTCTGTTGTTAATAAAAACATATATTTTTCCCAGCTAGTAAAATTGCCAGTGTAGGAGCTATACGTCGTCTATAGTGAAATAATCTACTTGTAAATTTTATTCTTTTGTTTTAACGAAGAACAATCCTAACGCCTCTAATCAAAGTTTTTTGTTTATTCAATCGTTTATTTGATAAGGCACGTGCGATAGCTTAAAGGTGCCAATTTTGTTTTCTTTTACATTTTAAATTTCTTAAAACTGGGGGATTCCAAATTGATTTTTTTTAATTAATTTAAGTAGATTTTATAGCTATCTTATATTTGACCATTGAGACTCTTTATGGTTCACCAGTGATTGACGATGTAGATGTGTGGTATGATTTTAATCATTGCGATTATGACGAGCTAAATGCGAGAATCTCAAACATCAATTGGATTGAAATATTATCACTGGGTACTCTCGACGAGGCTGTGGACAGGTTTTATCGTGAATTGGACTTAATTTTTCAACAACACGTGCCTCTGAGAAGACGAAAGCGCCGTTGCACAAATAAACGCCCCTGGTGGAACGATGAGCTGCGCAATCTGCGAAATCGGTTAAGGAGGGCTCGTAAACGATTTTTCCGAAAAAGAGGCGAAGATGATAAATTTAGAGCGACAATTTCAATCATTGAATGCATCTTGCTTTCGATCATACGTTTCACGACTTGAGAGTAACATGAAGGACGAGCCGAGGCAATTTTGGGCTTATTTGCGGAACAAAACATCCACCCGTGGTTTTCCTGAAAACGTGAACTACCGTGACAGGACCTCAACGACACCTGCGGAGTCAGCAAATCTATTCTCGTTTTTCTTTCAAAGTGTGCTAAGTAATAACCCAGCACCTTTGTCTGAATCGTACCTGAGTAGTCTGCCGACGTTCTCCTTGAATTTGCCTGTAACATCTTTCACCGAACGCGAAGTGTACACCAATCTACGTGGTGTTGATGGTTCAAAGGGACCAGGATCGGACGGAATACAACCATGTTTCGTCAAGGAATGCTCTTCATCGTTAGCTGTACCGATATCCATGCTTTTCAATCGCTCTCTCTGTGAAAGTATTTTTCCCGCCAAGTGGAAGGAGGCTTTAATAACACCAATTCATAAAGCCGGTAACGTCCATGACGTCATAAATTGCAGGGGAATTTCAATCCTGAGCTGCCTCCCAAAAGTCTTTGAAAGTATGCTGTTAGATATTCTCTACCCTGCAGTAAAACACATCATCACTACAGATCAGCATGGGTTTGTTAGAAAGCGCTCAACAACGACGAGCCTAATGAGCTATGTGTCAACGCTGATTGATAAATTAGAGAAACGATAACAAATTGATGCAGTGTATATAGATTTCTCCAAAGCCTTCGATCGCCTTCCTCATCAGCTAGCTGTTGAAAAGTTGAGGCGAATCGGATTTCCGGACTGGCTGACCAATTGGATCTTCTCGTACCTTACAAACCGCAGTGCATCTGTGCGACTTGGAACTGTACTTTCAGACCCATTCGATATCACATCGGCTGTACCTCAAGGGAGTCACCTTGGACCTCTTCTCTTCGTGCTCTTTGTGAATGACATTTGCAGCGAATTGACATCGTGTAAGGTGATGTACGCAGATGATCTGAAAATTTATCGCATCATAACAACTCTGGTAGATTGTTGTGCATTTCAGATGGACATAGATAGGATCATGAGTTGGTGTGACAGAAACGGAATGACTATAAACATTCAGAAATGCAACATAATTACATTCACATGAATACTTTCGCCAATTACGTTTGATGTTATACTTGACCGCTTAACGTTTAACGTTTAAAGCTTAACGTTTCATCGAACACTTCAATGCAGTAACTGCTAAAGCCTATGCAGTACTAGGACTCATCAAATGAAACACCCAAGATTTCAACGACGTCTACCGCCTGAAGGCATTGTATATCAGTCTGGTACGCAGCATTCTAGAGTATGGAGTTATCGTTTGGGCCCCGTATCACACAGTACACATTAATCGCATAGAATGGGTGCAAAAGAGCTTCGTCCGGTATGCCCTTCGACGGCTTCGCTGGCGAAATCGATTTGAACTACCACCGTATCAACCTGCCTACGCTACCGAACAGGAGAGTTTTTCTGCAGCGACTTTTTGTGTTCGATCTTCTCGCTGACAACATTGACTGCCCTCTGCTTCTCGCTAAGCTGGACTTTAACGTTCCTGGTAGGTCTCTGCGGAGAATGGACTTCTTTCGCCGCTCTACTCATCGCACGCAGTACGGCCAGAATAAACCGGTAGATGTTTGCTGTCAGCTCTTCAATAGCGTTTTTCATCATTTTGACTTTAACTTAAGTAGAGAAATGTTCAAATTGAAAATAGGTTTAAGTTAGTATAGTATTTCAGTCTGTACGAAAATTTATTGATTCGAAGATATATATATATATATATATATATATATATATATATATATATATATATATATATATATATATATATATATATATATATATATATATATATATATATATATATATATATATATATATATATATATATATATATATATATATATATATATATATATATATATATATATATATATATATATATATATATATATATATATATATATATATATATATATATATATATATATATATATATATATATATATATATATATATATATATATATATATATATATATATATATATATATATATATATATATATATATATATATATATATATATATATATATATATATATATATATATATATATATATATATATATATATACACGAGGAGGTAATATAATTTTCGTAAGATTTGGGGGGGGGGTCATTTAGTTTTTATGGTAATACGGTTTGACATTTTTAGCAGAGAGATTATTGTAGCAAATAATTTTTAACTAAGGGGGACAATTCTTACAACTATCTTAAAACAAGAAATAACTAGGGGGCGTGATTGAATTTTGTAAAGAATCGGAGGGATTAATTAGAAATATTTTTATGAAAAGGAAAGTGGAGTTGGGTATTTTCAACGAGATTATGCAGTATAATAGTTAAAACTAGAAGAGATAGGAAGAGCAAAATGCTTCGGGAAGATATTTGGGGGAAGTTAGGGGGCGATACTTCTGGGTATAAGAATCAGGGAGAGTGGACAAAGATGACAGGGGGAGAAAATTATAAACTTTCAGTTTCAGGCATCGGGAGATCAACGTCATAGGTTAGAGAGTCGGGTGGCTTTCATCAAGAAGAATTATGTACTGTACCCAATTGAAGTTATATTGAGGCGCAAATTGTCTGTTTACGAAAGAAATCACTATATCATCGCCTAATATCGGACCACTACAAACGCACAGCTGCATTCTTTAAAGAGATAATTTCTACAAGACTTGCCCAATTTGGCAAATTTTGCACCAAATGAATAGTTTTTACTGTGAAAAATAGAAACCTATTCTCATTTCAAGATAGAGCACAAAAACAATAAATTTGATTGTTGATTTATGCTATGTATTGTTGATGCATTATGCTTGTATGGCGATTGTTTCATAGCAGGCCACCGTTACCCTCTCTCCCCTACATTTACGATATGTACCAAGAATTTACCAGTCAGAATTATTTTTTGACGTAGGACTACGTCTTTGTTTTCGATATAGGGGTGCACGTTGCAAATTCTGCAAAAATGGTATGTAACGAAAATTGGTCCAATTTTAAACGCATATAATTCAGCCATCTCACGATAAATTTTCAATTTTTTTGCGCATATCGCCCCGAAAAACTCTAAGAATAGATTCCAATAGATAAACCCAAAGATTTTTGATATCATGGCATTAAAAATTTAAATAATGAACAACCTAGTCAAAATATCGCGCATTTACACACAGAAGATAGCGCTTCCCTAGTCCAACACGACAGATTTGTGTACCTAGTGCGCTACGCTTCTATGAATGACGTCATCATCGACTATTTAAACAGACGGATTTCGCCGAACACGCTCAGTTGCCTGTTGAGCGGCAGGCGAAGCAGATCACTGCGCTGTGTGTTTTCACAGCCAGTGTAGCTGAGTTAGAAGTCCGTTACACCGCCTGTCGAGGTACGCACTATGCTATCTTCTGTGTTGTGCTCGTTTCCAGCACACTTTTATGTATAATTATTCGTACACAAAGTAGTTTGTACATGCGAGCTCCATTTGCAAACACGGTTAACATAGTGTCGTGATATTAGTTGTCTCTTTCGCTCTACCCATCATCATCAGCGTTGATTCATTTTGCTTTGTGTGCTTGGGTTTAACGTTTGAGTCGAATGTGTAGGTAGGTAGATCTAATTTGTTACTAAATTGCACAACGAAAGTTTATTATTTAAATTCGATCAATTCATTGATACATTTCCCCATCACGTGATTCATTTCCACTCAGCCTATAGTATTTTGATTCTACTAATAGGTAAACTGCTGGCCCATAAAATAGGTGTGTTATAGATTATTTTGTTTTTCTCTCAATTACACATACCAAGTTACAGCAGTCTCAATCACACCTACCGCGCACACAAGCCTTGGTATCTGTCAAGTTACTAGTGGGTTGTTGGCGCTGATTATATTTGCAATCTTCGTCAAGATGTAAAACAAGACTGCCACAGGCTTTTTTGTGTGGCCAATATAATAGGTGTGTGAAATATATTAACTGGTTATTATTTTACTCAATACCATTATATGTTTAATTTGGTAAAGTTTATATTCTGCGTGCTAATAAATGTATTTAAATGTTGAATAAGTCAAAGATTTGTTATAGAATGGGTCGAGCATCTCACTGATCTCAAGTGGAACGAGTTTTGCTAAGACATTTTGTTAAAGAAGCTAAGACGTATAAATAAATCGCGAATACACTTTGGCATTCCGAAAACTTCTTTATAAATGCCTTAAAACCTTTGAAAAAAGAAACACGCAAAAAAACCCAAGAAAACATCTACAGCAACTGACCAATGTATTGCATTATTAGCGAAATCTGATCCATTTGCGTCATCCAGGACTATTACAGCACAAATTGGAAATGTGGTAAGTCCGAGAACAGTTCGCCGTAGGCTGTAAAACTCCAATCTTCCAGAAATAATTGCTAAAAAGGTTCCACTATTGCGAAGAAAAAGACTTCGCAGAAATATGCAATTTACTTTTCAACGATGTTAATGGGCTGGTTCAGAAGGAATCAAAATATGGCGACATATCCTTCGGAGGGACGAATCAAAGATAAACCTGTTTTCCTCCGATGCACAACAAAACGTTAGACGTCCAAAGTGCAAAAAGTTTGATCTGCGACACACGCAAAATATGGTAAAGCACGGGGGTGAGAACAATGAGGTTGGGGGCTACTTTTCGTGGAATGGCGCAGGTCCTATTTTTCGCAACACCACTATAATGGCAAGATTCGAGTGCAAGGCTAAAGAATGGACATCCTAAAGGATGTCATGCAGTCCTATGCCAAAGATAACGTGCATTTATATGGCAGTTTCAGCAAGATATTGATCGAAAACACACATCGAAGTATGTAAAGGAATGATTTCGGGATAATAAAGTGACTATAATTTCGGACCCTACCAATCTCCTGTCATTAATCCCGTAGAAAATCTACGGAATGTACTTAAAAAGAAAGTATCCGGTCAAAATTTCAGAAATAAGGGTCGTTTGTGGGAAGCAGCTCAAAAAGAATGGTACATTTTGCCAACGGAAACTTATCAGCGTTTGAATGACTCAATGCCAAGGCGAATGGATAAAATTTGGTTGAATAAGGGAGGTTACACAGGCTACTAGTTGTCAAAAATATTAAAGTCTTAAAATCATTGGATTTGAAATTTTTTAATGCAATGGATTACAATACACCTATTTCATTGACCAGGTGCTTTTTTGGATTTCATAGGGAAGAGAGAGTTCCTGTAAAGTATAACAATTAATTTGCAAATAAAAGTGTTTTTTTTCATATTTACGACTGTGCCTAACTATAAAATATTGGAATAAAAAATATTTTTAGAGAAAACTCAAAATTTCATGTATTTTTATCTCACACCTATTTTATTGGCCAGCAGTGTACTACAAAGCCTATTTATGAATGAATACACTGCCACTTGAAAAACCGTTGCAAAAACACATCTTGTCCATATATACAATTGTTTTCGATTCTTGTATATTTATAGTTTCGATATATGATTAAGACCACTGCATTCGCTATATTTGTATGCGTACTTTAGGAAAGTTACAATAATGGCAAAATATAACTAGAATGTTTGGTCTATACATAAAATGTGATTATATTACCAGAAATTTGATTTTTATTCACTGGTCTGGGTTTTTTACCACACACAATCGAAAGGTTTTTATAAGCTAATCTTATGCTATAAAGATTTAGCTCCAGATATTAGTTCAGTCACAGTTTTCTGTCTTCTTTCTTCAGATCTTCTTAAATAAGTTTAATCGGATTCGTTGAAATGACTTGATAACCAAGAAGGTTTGGTTCAATATGTAATATTCGATGTTGATTGGTTGTGATTAAACCATATGTAACAAATATGTTTGATATATTATTACTATAAATGTACTAAGAAAATAATTATTTTACATTGAATAGTATAGTCCTACGTCTACAGCTCGTGCAACCCCATAGGGCTGCCCCTTGTAATTTTATTATAGAAATTCATCGGTATGACATGTTTCAAATTCGGAACAAACCCTCGAATGCAGATACAAATGATAATATTTCACCTTTGATCAAGCTTCGTTGCATTTGAATCTGATCGCAGCGATTCGACGGTCCTACAACTAATATAGCTTTCAAAATAGAACACGATTGGGTTGAGGGCAGTCAATACTACTGGCGCAAAGTTTCAATTGTTCTTTTGCTGTTTCGAAAGCACTTCTTGACTTCTTTTCGCTCGGGTTTACGGTGCAATCGCAGTGAGCCATCTGCAAAAAAAAAGAAAAGTTTTTCTTGGTGCTCATCTTGTGATTGCGAAAACAGAAAGCACTGTTGGCATCCTTACAGATAAGTATGGGAAAAATCGACATAAGACATGCAAGTCTCAAGTTTCAGTTCCTTTTGCAACTAAATCGCCAAAGAGATAGAAGGATAGGCGAACGGTCTGTAAGGATAGACAGCTCCAACCAGATAGTAAAAAAGGGACACACTTTCTCGGCAAAATATATCCCAATAATTTGGAAAATGAAATGTGAAATTTTGGAAACATATTCTCTAGCACACCGTGAGAGTGACGAAGAATTGGACAAATTATACAGACCTCGAAATCAATCATTTCTCTAGATGTAGTGATTCATTGTACTAATCGGGACCAAGATGTCTGTTGCCATGTTCTTGAAACGATATGCTGGAGCGATCCCTCTCCCTATGAATATTATCTTCAACGATCCACACTTCAATTTATATACCTCAATGTTTAAGTAATAATCTTCTGAATGCAACCTAAAGCGTAATGATCAGACGCCTAGTTCTTGAGAGATTGGTTAGTAAATTAGGAGTATTTTTAGTTGAATTTTGTTCCATGTAACCAGAGGGAAAAGTGTTTTAAACCGTCGTTTTCGTGCTCAAAATAAATAGCGTCTAAACCGTTAACTTGTGCAGCAGAAATGTCTAGATGAAGGCAACTTCCCCGAATTGTGGAAGGTATAGGAGCTAGTGTTGCCGTCAAAGCCAGGGAAGTCACCCGGCGGTCCGGCCTCGTATAGGCCCATATGTTTGCTGGATACTCTCGAAAAACTCCTGGAAAGAATCATTCTTAACAGGCTGACGAAATGCATGGAGGGCGAGCGCGGGCTGTACAAGATGTAGTTCGGATTCCGCAAAGGAGCATCGACAGTGGATGCAATTCCGACAGTACTCGAGAGTGCCGAGAAGGCATCTAAACGGAGGCGAAGAGATCGATACTGCGCTGAAGGTGAAGAATGCATTTAACAGCGTCAGCTGGGGAGCCATCGCTGCACAGAATAATGGTCTCCGACTATCTATGCCAAATCCAGAAGAGCTCTTACCAGAGCAGAGTACTGCTGTACGAGACAAATGAAGGGCAGTAGTCAATGCGAGTCACAGCAGGCGTTGTTCAAGTCCAACTCTTTGGAACGGGCTGTACAATGGGGTCTTAACACTGCGGCTGCCCAGGAAAGTGAAAATCGTAACGTGCGTCGTGTCACTAACGGTGATGGGTGGAGTGGAGATGTCTATTGGGGTTTTTCATTGAAAACCCCTGGGGCGGTGGATTGCACTGGTGTTGCATTTTTTAGCGGAAGAGCAGGCCACTAGACACGTTTCATTCCCACTGCTGCTAGAAAGTGCAAAACCAATGCAATCTACTGCCCCGGTGTTTTTCAATGAAAAATGACATATGACGGATATAATAAACGCGATCGAGAACTGGCTGAACGGGGTCAAGCTCACCATATGACCGAGGTGTTGTTGGTCAGCAACTGTAAAGCGGTTCAGCGGATGCAGATTGACTTTGAAAAACACGTGATTGCATCGAAGCTGAAGCAATTGGGAGTGATGATCGTCGACCGGTTGAGCTTCAACAACCACGACCACGACGATTATGCTTGCGAAAAATCATCATCAATTTACTACCTTTGTGGTAATATCAGTTTAATACCCAAATTCGCAATTGCTTGGTCTGTTAACGAAAAGACAATAGAATCCCAAGACAATACCCAAAAGTAATAAAAACATACCCCTCGGATTTTGAGTGTGCAAAATGGCACAAGAGAGCCGGAGGGCTCAGTAAATTGGAAATTCTGAAGTTTACCGCCCAGATTGTCGGAAGAACACTAATGTAAAAGCTGGCAGTGTGTCGAAGAGGGGTGCTATAAGCTTACTGAAAGAACTAGTTTCTAAATAGTTGGATTAGAAAAACCTCTCCCCGAAGTAATGCCTTAAGGTAGTATCGGGAGGAATCAGGTTCCGTGAAAGAGTAGTTTTTGAGTGGGTCAGCTGCCCAAACCCGTTTCCTGAGTTGTTGGTTTTTGTACGTTTTTCCTGCTCAGGGTGCAGACACATAAACATTGTCTCTAATCGTCGAGCGGAGTCGATTGATGTATAAGATTCGACTATCCGGGCCTCGGAAAAAAACTTGAAAGTTTGAGCGAATTCTATGTATTTTTTTATAAGAAATGTAAAACTTTTGCCATTTATTATAAACCAGGTTTAGAATACAACGTCGATTAAATGACCACCCCCATTTGATACACAAAAAGCAGCTCTTTTGCGAGCATTTTGTATGACATTGGACATCATTTCGGGCTTAATCGCAGTATTTTCAGTTCGTATATTAGGGGCTATATACTAATTACGTAAGAGCATATGGGGCGAGGGAGAGCTTCAAAATATCTTACAAATTCTTATCTGAGAGGGAGGGTGGGTTCGTCATTTCTTACATAATATTATGAAACAAGTATGAAAAATGAAATCATTAAGAAAATTATTTTTTATTTTTTACGTTTTAACGACATTCAATTAGCTAGAGATTACTGGGTAGGGAAAGTCATGAAACTTAGAGCCATAGTACTCAAGTGAGAGCAAGGATGTGAAGTAAACAGATCGGAAAACTAGAAATGGCAGGGTCATTAGAACAGGCTTAATATCGTACGGGCTTAATTTTTGCCTTCTGTTAATGAGGGTCGAGCTTAGGTAGAATAACTACGAATCACCCGAGTTCACTAACATGTGTCCTGATAAAGGTAGACGTATCTATCTTTAACGTGACAACCGGCCGGTTGTCACGGTAAAGATAGATGCAATGCAATGAGCATTTTGTATATCAAATACAATGAGCACATATTGTACATGTTGGTCAAGAAAGGGCGGACCTCGAATTGCAGGGTGTTTGTAGCGGCAAAATATGATTGTTAAATTAGTTATGGAATTTTGTTGATTGTTGCCAACATGAGCAGCGGCAACCATCGACAAGATTGTTTTTGGAACAGTTACAGCAATTCTTTTACTCTTGGTGGTACATTGTTCTGATCAGGAACTGGGGGCCGCAATCTGCCTTATAAGTTAAGTGTTGATACCCTTCGTGTTATTAGTCCAATATCCTTCTTTTCAAACTTTCGCTTCCAACCCGCAAGGTTTCCGGAGAATTTTCTGTCATGTGACTGTCAATGATCTTGTAGGCCGAATTTATCCAGAGTGTTAACCTTATTTTACTTCAAGAAAATTCGAAGATGGCTATGTCGGAGCTATTCGTACGATAAGCGTTATACCTAGTTGGAACTTAATAAATAAATTGACGCCGGAAGAGGTTACAATTTTTTTTAAGTTCTACATCGCAAGGAAAATGATTCAAAGGAAGTGGATTATAGAGAAGTAGAGTACGTGGACGTGGAATATCTACCAAAGGTTATTCTGAAATTTCTACTGGGCGAGATTAAGATGTAAATGAAATTACTGTAGATCATTGCAGGTAAATTTTGTCCTGAATTTTCTTGTAATAATTCTATAAGTATCGCTTTCGCTATCTTATTAATTAAATAATTAATTAACAATATGATTTTTTAATAACGAAAATCGTGATAAGATCTTATGTAGGGGGAAGGAGAGTTCACTAAAATCCTACAAATTCTTATCTGGAGATAAGGGGAGGTTAATAAGTTTTAAAAAGGCTTTACGTAATTAATATACGGTCCCTTAGCTTTGAGTTCGTCAAAGTTCTTAGGTTTGCTAGAATAAACTTTACTTTTTAAGTAACCCCACAGAAAAAAAAATCCGTTAAACCAGGAGAACGAGGAAACCATTCCAAATCACCATTTTTTGAGACAACGCGTTCTGGAAATTATCTCTGCAAGAACTTGATTGTAGCGGCTGCGGTGTGGCAAGGTGCCCCGTCTTGTTGAAAATAGAAGTATTTCAGACTTTTTTTTCTGGATACATACAAAGTGCGCCAAAATCCAACGGTAGCGTGCGCGATGGTCTCTCCCTCTTTGAAAAAATAAGGACAGATGATTTTTTGGAGTAATGTAAAGCGCTACGATTACAGCGCGTTCTTTTGGTGTAAACTGACTCATAGCTAAAATGGCACTAAATGACGTTTCAGAATTGTGTTTATCTGTCAAAATCGCCTGGAAAATGGCGGTGTTGTTCAATGGTGAAATAGGATACATCTACATGACGCACCCTGTAAATCACCAGACTTCTCCATGTAGATCTCAAGAAGAATGGTAACAGTTTAGTAACACTTTGATTGTTATTAATTTGAAATTTTACTTTACATTAGCATTATTTTTTAAATCAAAAGTTGGGTTTCCTACATCATCTTCATAATAATCATCATCATAACCACCCAATTCTTCCAATTTCTACACGAATGCTGCACTCATCCAAGTGTGTCAGCTTACTCCAACATGGATTTTTTTTTCGGAAATGCCTACCCTATAAACGGGCTAATTTCTCTGTTTCCTTTAATCATCGTCAAGCAGATTGAGAAATGCTCTAAGTGGGAGAAACATCAGCAGCTCCACATACTATAACAGGAACTTCCAACAACCATGCCTACCTGTAAGTACACAATGGCTCCAAGGCAAAAAAGTGCTGGAGTATGATAAACATAGTGATTTCAAGCGAATAAAAATGATGTGAGCTAATTTTTTCTTTCTGTGGAAAAAATGTGCTATTTATTTTGCTGCTTGGAAGCCACTCGAGGACTACCTCTCGCTGGGAAGTGCCACCAGCAGCCACAGAATTTTACTGCTCTGGAGGAGCTTTCCATGTGCTGTGAAAATACCCACACATTACACCGCATTATAACAGCTAGAAGCATCGTGGAACAAATCCAACGTGACGTCATATTATCACGGAATTGTTCAGCGATAAAGTCTGGGAACATACAGAAAGGTTTTTATTCCGAAGGATTGGAAATATCTTTCCACTTCCTAGACCACACTTTACAGTGCACGAAAAAATGAAGCTATAAGTCATCACTTGCAGGAGTTGTCGTCGTTGTTTGTGAAGCAGAGAAAAATGACTGCCATTTGCCCAGAATTGGAACTTTCAACTGTCGTTAAACTTTTTTACGCTCTATGTAGTCCGTCGCGGCTGTTCTTGCTGATTGCTTGCTTTTAGCTGCCGCGGAGAGATATGGCAGAATCATGAAACTGAATAATGGTTTGTAATAAAAAAAATCGGGAATCAATCTCTGTCCATGAAAAAATAGTTCCAATGGTAGATGTCTAATTTTTTATCTATTTAGAAGGCTTCTTTTTTATTATAATATTTTAATATAATAAAAGTCATTTAAACAGGGCAAATAATTTTTTCTAACTATATCGTCTCAATTCACTGGGAGATGTTAAACAACAGAAAAATTGGTTTACTATTCTAGAATTAAAGAGTACATTGAAGAATGCGTTGATTGCGATATCGTCTGCCGAGTTAGACCCGGATATTTTCTCTGACACAAAAAACGGATAGGTGCAAAATAGGTAAACTACTATTCAATAAAAAGATTTGGATTAAAGAGTTTTCAACCATCCACCACTCGTTTACAACCTATCAATTTCACCTGTATTTCACGGCCTTTCACAACGGGAAAATGGAATTAAAAAGCATAGAAGAAAGCCCCAGAAACCGTTTGCGATTCGAAACGATCGAATTGCGCGATGGTTTGATGTAGCATAAAACCGAATCCCTTTTATTATCATTTCATATTTGCGCGTCCGATTCACATGGATCCAGGGGGAATCGTATTGTTCTCGGCATAGGTACAGTTGATACAAAATCTGTTTGCTGAGCCGACCGTGGAAAAACAAATTGGTGCAGATCGAGATAAATCTCCATAATTCAGCTGCTGTTACAGCTTCTGCCAGTGTCACACAGCTCTCGACAAACGCAGGGCGATGATGATTCTGATGAGGTTGGTTCCGCTAGCGAATGGCGCCGTGTGTCATCCTGACTTATATAAATTGCAGTTTGTTAGGGTTGTTCTGCTTAGTGTTTATTATTAAAGATTGTATTTTCAACACACAAAGAAATTAGTTTACAGTATACAATTTGTTTTGGTTTGCTTTGTTCGTTATATTTACTTGCTAAATAAAAACATCGACGAACATATTTAAAGTAGAGAAATTTAATAGTAATGTCTGCATCAAGTAAATGCAGCGTAACCACTATTTATTTCATCTCTTTGCTCTGGTTGAGCGCTAAACATAGACAGGAAACTAAGCCCAGTACATTCCAAGAATAACTGAAGCCTCAATTCACAACAGTAACATCTACTAAAAACGACAACAACAGTAACTATCATAATTCATAACAACCGCTCGTACAAATGCCCACCGTATCAAACTTTGTACTACTTTGCGGATCGGAAATGGCGAATTTCGCGCTAAATCGTATTCAGAGTTGGCAACACCCTGTCAGATTTTAATGAAACTTTCTGTACATGAAGACTCTGTCACAAAAAGCCACTTTGCATACTTTGTTTTTTTTTTCAAAAATGATCAAGACTGTCTTTTAAAAAGGGTCAAGCTCAGTCTAATTTAGCAACTAAGTATATTTTTAATAATCAAGAATCCCACTAAGCCCATGCTTGAGCCCTTCGCGACCATCACGCGCGATCTCGCAAACATGGTGTAACATCCCGGTGATCAGGTGAACGTCTCAGCACTTATACATTTTCAAACGCGGTCTAACGTGAACCTATCAACCTCCGCGCTCGCACGATCATGAATCGGTCACTTCCGGAAGTTTCTATCTTTGGTATCAGCAGACTAGGTCCATGCCTTCATTTAAACCAATTAAAAAGAGAGCTCTCATATCCGCTGGACACCACATTCCATGGCGACACGACCGGGAACTTCAGTGATATAGGGTAACTTATTCCCTGTCATAATGTGAATTTTACACCGTAAACTAAATATCAGAATGACAATCCGCGGGATCATCCAAGAACGAACGCAAATATGTGAATGGCCACACGGTTACAAAATCGAGTTTTTTACACGCGAGTTCACATGCACGCGAGCACACGCGATAAACTCGTTAACATACGAACGTTTAAGTCCTTCGCGATCAACCACGCACACCTACACCAGCAATCGCGCAAACTTGATAACACCCCGGTAATAAGATAAACGTTTGAACACTTACGAATTTTCAAGCGCTATTGCAAAACGCAATAGCAACGTCTTACAAACGTCCGTGTTCGTGGGATCATGAATTGGTCATGTCTGGAAATTATTTTCCTTCGTGCTAGCAACTTAGGCCCATACATTTAGATGGACCAATCAAAACATAAAGCTCATATCCAACAACACGGACCATGGCGACATGACTGAGAGCCCTAGTTATATGGAAGATCTTACTTTCTTCTAGCATCTAAACCATACAACGAAAATTAAGTATCGGATTAACGGTTCGCGCGCGATCATCCAAGAACACACGCGAATATGCGAAAAGTTCACTGTTATAAACACGCGAAGATACATACACGTTAACACACATAACATACAAACGCATACGCGATTAAACACGTTAAGGTACAAATCACGCGTGTTTTTTGAAAAGGGGCCAATAAGCATACTGTCAAAATTCACTTTGAGAGGAAATTCTGAACAAACCATTAATCGCCGATTATAAATCATAACAGCAGACGAAAGAGAAAACTTTTCTCTTTCATAAAATGTTATCATCCATTCTCGGCGAGCTACGGTTTGTCCGGATTTTTTTTCTCAAGGTGAATTTTGACAGCATGCTTATTGGTCGTTTACAAAAAGCACGCGAGAAATGCTCCAGTCCTTCGCGATGATACACGCGATAACAAAATCTCTACGCCCGCACATATCCGAATCGTACAATGAATATCTCATTAAGAATCACGGCCCGCTGCAGTTAGCCTTAAGCAGTGTTTTAGTGAGCGACCTTGCCTGTCTCGTCTGTAATTGTAGTGTGTGATTCTGACGGGGAGCCTTTCTGAGAGCCTAGCTTTACAGTTCCAGTAGGATAACTCTCGAAAAAAAAAAATTTTAAGCGTTTCTGTTCCACAAAATTGCTACCATCATAGAAATACACCATTTTATTGAACCGAATAATTTGATATATCGAACAGTTCTTCAGTTATTCTCATTTATTGTCTTAAAAAAGGCCTACCATGCATTCTCCCCTAGGTTGAGGGGTTTGACGGTATTGCAAACATCACCAAGCATATTGCGTGCAGTAGTGCTAAAGATGCTCTTACAGCCAATTGTTTTAAGATGATTATTGCATTACGTCTCGATAGTAATGCATCAAGGAGGCTGAGAGAGCTTATGGGCCTTTTTATGTGTGGTGTTTTTTCATACTCCGCACCTGCTCAAACAAACGACCACTAGTCTGTGCGCGCTGGCGTGGCCGACTCGCGGTTAATGTGAATTGATTTTTGGATTCTGAGATGATTATAACTTTCATTGGTTTAGTTTTCGATAAAAATACGCTGAAAAAAAATTGAGTTTGGCCAAGGAAAAGTTTTTTTCAAATAACTTTTTGCCTTTCTCAATAGAAAGGTATTGCAATTGCTCTGAAAACCGACTTTTTAACGGAGGCCCGGAGGGCCGAGTGACATATACCATTCGATTCAGTTCGTCGAGTTCGGCAAATGTCTGTGTGTGTGTATGTATGTGTGTATGTATGTATGTGTGTGTATGTGTGTGTGTATGTGACCAAAAATGTCACTCATTTTTCTCAGTGATGGCTGAACCGATTTTGACAAACTTAGTCTCAAATGAAAGGTGCAACGTTCCCATAGGCTGCTATTGAATTTCTAATGGATCCGACTTCCAGTTCCGGATTTACAGGGTGATAAGTACGAACACGCAGAAAATGTCGATTTTAATAAATTCTGCAATGAATGTATAAAGGTGAAATTTTTTCCAAAATATGACCACAACTGCTTCGATTTGTAGTATTAGGTCACTAACATCCATTCAAAGTCTATTTGGCCACATTGGCCACCATCCTCAGTTCCGGAAGCCCCGGCGGAAGTATCTAAATTCAGAATAACAGTCACATCGGTTTCTCGGAGATGGCTAGACCGATTCGGCTAAACTTGATCTCAAATGAAAGGTATTGCGTCCCCGTAAATGGCTATTTAATTTCATCCCGATCCGACTTCCGGTTCCGGTGTTACAGGCTGTGGCGTGCGATCACATAGCAAATTGTGATTCAAACCTATACTCCGATGGAAGCAAAAAAGGTAAAAATTTCGCTAAAATGTCTCTCAAACAACTTAAATTTGCTGTTCTAGGTCACCGACGGCCAACCAAACTTTCGTTGACTACATTAACCACCATAGACGGTTCCGGAAGTGCCCGGGAAAAGCGGCCATCTTTCAAAATTTACGAACTCACATCAGTTTCCCGGAAATGGTTGGGCCAATTTTCACAAACTTAGTCCCAAATGGCCTGTGTTAAGCCAAAGGGGACCAAGCGCCATTTTAAGATGCCTGCCTATAAAACGCTATCACATACAATGTAATGCTAGTAACATCCACATAAAATTGTTTTTGAGTACTCAAATAGTAATTAAAAGCAAATTAGTATCCCTCAACTTTCTCAGTTAATGGCAAGTTATCAAAAAATGATTTTTTGCATGAAAAATACCAGAAAAAAATCATGGCGCTCGGTTCGGTATGGCTTAACACAGGCCAAATGATAGCTATAATATCCCCATAGATGTCTATAAAATTTCGTACGGATCGCTTATATGGTTCCGGAAATATAGACTAAACCGTCCGGTCACATATGAAATTCCCATATAAGCCGGAACTCAATTTTTTTTTCAAAGGGGGGACCTCATGAAATTTCAGAAATCGAATTCGTATTTTTGATGCTAAACATCTTTAAAATGCATGAAACGTCGAGATTTTATGTTATCTCGAAAAAATTTTTTTTATAAAAATCGACTTTTTGGGACTTTGCCGATTTTGCACCTTTTTGCCTTTCTCAATAGAAAGGTATTGCAATTGCTCTGAAAACCGACTTTTTAACGGAGACCCGGAGGGCCGAGTGACATATACCATTCGATTCAGTTCGTCGAGTTCGGCAAATGTCTGTGTGTGTATGTATGTGTGTATGTATGTATGTGTGTGTGTGTGTATGTGACCAAAAATGTCACTCATTTTTCTCAGAGATGGCTGAACCGATTTTGACAAACTTAGTCTCAAATGAAAGGTGCAACGTTCCCATAGGCTGCTATTGAATTTCTAATGGATCCGACTTCCGGTTCCGGATTTACAGGGTGATAAGTACGAACACGCAGAAAATGTCGATTTTAATAAATTCTGCAATGAATGTATAAAGGTGAAAATTTTTCCAAAATATGACCACAACTGCTTCGATTTGTAGTATTAGGTCACTAACATCCATTCAAAGTCTATTTGGCCACATTGGCCACCATCCTCGGTTCCGGAAGCCCCGGCGGAAGTATCTAAATTCAGAATAACAGTCACATCGGTTTCTCGGAGATGGCTAGACCGATTCGACTAAACTTGGCCTCAAATGAAAGGTATTGCGTCCCCGTAAATGGCTATTTAATTTCATCCCGATCCGACTTCCGGTTCCGGAGTTACAGGTTGTGGCGTGCGATCACATAGCAAATTGTGATTCAAACCGATACTCCGATGAAAGCAAAAAAGGTAAAAATTTCGCTAAAATGTCTCTCAAACAACTTAAATTTGCTGTTCTAGGTCACCGACGGCCAACCAAACTTTCGTTGACTACATTAACCACCATAGACGGTTCCGGAAGTGCCCGAGAAAAGCGGCCATCTTTCAAAATTTACGAGTTCACATCAGTTTCCCGGAAATGGTTGGGCCAATTTTCACAAACTTAGTCCCAAATGATAGCTATAATATCCCCATAGATGTCTATAAAATTTCGTACGGATCGCTTATATGGTTCCGGAAATATAGACTAAACCGTCCGGTCACATATGAAATTCCCATATAAGCCGGAACTCAATTTTTTTGTTCAAAGGGGGGACCTCATGAAATTTCAGAAATCGAATTCGTATTTTTGATGCCAAACATCTTTAAAATGCATGAAACGTCGAGATTTTATGTTATCTCGAAAATTTTTTTGCCTTTCTCATATAGAAAGGTTATGCAATCACTCTGAAAAACGTCAACCTAATCCCGGCCCGGAGGGCCGAGTGTCATATCCCATTCGACTCAGTTCGTCGAGATCGGAAAAAGTCTGTATGTGTGTGTGTATGTGTGTATGTATGTGTGTGTATGTGTGTGTATGTGTGTGTGTATGTGTGTGTATGTGTGTGTGTATGTATGTGCGTATGTGTCAAATAATGTCACTCATTTTTCTCAGAGATGGCTGGACCGATTTGCCCAAACTTAGTCTCAAATGAAAGGTGCAACCTTCCCATCGGCTGCTATTGAATGTTGGATCGATCGGAATTCTGGTTCCGGAATTACGGGTTTCAGAGTGCGGCCACACAGAAATTTCTCATAAAAACTATAGGAAAAATTAAAAATAGAATTTTTATTTTTGATGCTAAATGTATTCAAGGTGCATAAAACGTCGAGATTTGATGCAAACACGAAAAAATTTGACGAAGATTCACTTTTTTGGATTTTGCGCATTTTTGCCTTTCTCATATAGAAAGGTTATGCAATCACTCTGAAAAACGTCAACCTAATCCCGGCCTTTTTTTTCGACTCGCATAAGGTTTTTGGATTTTAACAGGGGCGTAGTTGATGGTTTACGGAGAGGGGTTACACCCCCTCTCTACTGTTCACTCCCCTCCTTTAAAAATCTCCTTAAATCACATTCAGACCACCACCTCATACCCCTCCCTTTCAACTCCATCATCTTTAAACCAGCACTATATTACAAAGCATACCAATTTAAGCTGGGGAGTCGTTCGTTCATGGGACTTTCGCCCTCCTCACATACCCATCCCTGCATGACAAAATGAGTTAGCAAGCAGATAACATTGATCTAATGCTGATTAGGCTAATGGAGTATGATATTTTTTTGTTTCAAGTGTTTCACCGTCGACACGTAGCTCATCAAGTTCGTGGCTGGCATGCCATTGTGCATAAGTGCAAAGTGTATTAAGAATGTAATGGACATTTCCACAATTATGTTGAACATAAAAAGCCTCCGTGCCATAGTTTAGAGAAATGAGAAAGGCACAATTGCACCGCTAGGTGGATTAAAACAGGTTTTTTCCTTGAAAGTGCCAGGTGATGGCAGGTAGAGAATATAATTACCTAACAAACAAACAACAAAATTTCATCCAAATCAAAGATGAGGTTTTTTTGTAAATCTACTTTAAATTTTTAAAATCGATTTTTTCTAGTGTAGGAGTAGATGAAATTTTTTTTCAATATTTTTATTCAAAAATTTGATTAATTTTGTGAAAATCACTCCTACAACATTTTCTGTAGGATTTGTCATTTTTAGACTATAGCCATTCGAAAAAAAACTGGTAAAAATTTTTTGACCCTTTTCAAAAGACAGTCTGGATAATTTTTGGAAAAACAAAGTATGCAAAGTGGCTTTTTGTGACAAAGTCTTCATGTACACAAAGTTTCATTAAACTTTGAGAGGGCGCTGCCAACATTTGTTCGAGTTGACGCGGAATTCGACAATAGCAACCGCTAACGCTCAATAGTGTGTTTGGGCATTCTTGTCAATCGCGTAAACCAAGCTTAACGTTTGGAGAAGTCTTGAAAATTTTGCAACCCTTTGGTGACCTCGACTGTCATGTCTGATCGGGCTGTGTTAGAAGCGAACGAATCTTTTATCGTCGAATATACTAAGTACCTAGCCGATCGAAGTATGTAATAGTGCTGCACTTTCTCGCTCACTTTCACTTCGCTCGTAAGCCAGGATTTTGCAATTAATTTCTTTACAAGTTTCCTGTCTACGTAACACATTTGACTGGTGTCTCCGACGGTCGGGTGAAATGAATTCCCGTGAGCCTTCTCTCAAACCTGATAAATGCACTTTATGGAACACGCAACACACTGACTGCAGACTCGACGTCGAATCAACCCCTCCCTGGAGGGAGTATACAGCTAGAGATAATAGGATTAGGTTCGCTTACGCTTTAGCAACACTTGAAGCAAATTAAAACTTTATTGAATGCAGGACGCAGTCTATGGATGCCGTACGGCAGCTCACCCCTCGTCATCGCAGTCGTAGGAGACGGTTTTGCTTAGGAAGAGCAGATTTTCCAACTATTTTTCGATTTCCTTTCATCTACGGTGAATATTGATCCGGATACAGTAGCGAACAAAATTGAGATTTGTGAGTAGTTTTCATTCGGGTGGAGAGGGGAAAGTCTTGGATTAAAAAAAAACATTTCATTTAGACTTAACCGATGCTATTCGAGCAGCTGTGGGATCTGTACGGCATTAGGATTTATACAGCGAGAAGCATTGACACCGTATTTCGAGATTACTACTTCCTTCGGGTCGAATCCAATCATTTTCAAATTATATCCATCTAGCGGAAAACCACTTACAACGGAATAGAAAAGGAATCATCAAAATAGACATAGTTGATTACCTTCCCCCGTTCCAAGGGGGAAAATTCAGAAGCAACTCGGTGCACCAAAGGGACATTTGTTTCTAATTAAAGCTGTTGTTTCTGAAAAAATGGGTTGATTTTTTCATGCGCTTCCCAATGGGACGGAGTGAGTAGCTTGGAACAGTAATTTGACCTGTGCTTTTAGTTTTCATTTAAAATGAGTCTAAATATAGACGAGGTCGAAGTTCCACTTTGTTAAAAAATCTTTAATGGAATGTTGACGCGCCACACGTGAGGAGTGATGTGGAACGAATGGACTGTTGGGAATTGCTTTAGCAGAGCATTAATTCTAGGAAATGAAATGAAATATCAGAGAAAAAACTACTCAGTATTATTAGATTTCTTTTTTCATGCTTTTTCAATGGGTAAAATCTTTAGTAAAATTATATAATTTTTTTCTCCTTGTATATTCCATAACATTTCATGACATTTACATGACTTCGTGCCAAACGCGTAACGTTTTCCAAAATTGGTTCTGTTTCATTTACCGTAGACTCTTGAGTTATGAATTTAGTTAAAGTTTTGCACTGGTTACCACATATAAACATCTTTTTTTTAAGAATCACATGATTTTGGGAAAAATAAATAATAACATCTTCAAATGTCGTACACGTATTTTTGGATTTCACAAAAAAAAATTCTCGAGAATATCGCCACTCTAATTTCTGATTCACAGAATTTAGTCGAATCTACAGTTACGTAAAATTCATTTCCTCCGGCTATATTGATGGGATTAATGTAATTTGTTCGTTTGCGCATGATTTCATAAGCTTTGAAAAACAAATTACTTTATTCTTTAATATTTTACCTATAATTCCTAATATATTAAAATATGGACTCTTTTCTGCATTGCTTGTTATTAAATATTTCAGAGCGTCAGCCACGCACCGCAGTAGAAATTAGATCTCTCATCACGCGGCGACACGGCATGAGATGTAATCAGTCATCGATCATGCTGCAGAATTATTTCTCATACGTCATTGACAAACATATCATAGGCATATCATTCTTTTGTTCCTGTAAGCTTGAATCCATTGAAAATATTTTTGATTTATTTTCGCACCTGTACAGTACATTTTATAGAATTCTGGTATGTTACATTGGAAGATAATAAATAATTGAGTGCTTTCGTCTTGTTGTTCGCTTTTGTGCATAAGTGTAAAATATCTGACGCTCGAATACATTTTGATTGTGTTCTTCGATTCATATTCAAGAAACTTATAAAATTATGAATCGGTTAAAGAAGTAATTTTTAAATAGAGAATAATGTTTATATTGTTTAATTACATTTGACCCTATAGAATTATGTTTATGGTATACATGGATATTGTACAAATTTAAAAGAAAACTCACGAGAAACGTCAGCACTAAGACTTCTAATATTTCGTAACATAACGATACATAATAAATGCTAAATATTAAGTATGCTTGAAGAATTCTTATTCCCTTTGAAGTAGAACTGGACTACGCATTAAAGCTTATGAGCCCCATATGAATTGTTGTCGAAAATGAGTTATCTGTTGGATTGTAGTAGAAATCGCCACTGAATCACAATACAAAAATAAGATTACCAGGTTTCTGCAGAAAATACCAAAATATGATTGTCCTATCCATAAGGTGCTTGTGAATCTTGAACAGTGTTTTTCTCGGCTTGCTGTTTTTCAATATGAAACTTTTATGCTTTAATGGGCAGTGTCATTATTCTATCTTTTCACGGTGAGTTATACGGAGCAAAACTTTCAATCGCCCATTTGATCGATTCGGTTGTTATAATTCCACGGGAAAATACCCAATAATCAGAACTACCTGAAAAGAACTCAGGCGCAGTCGTCAGTTATGGCTCCATACAGGCTAGAAAGTGTGTGTTAAAAAGACAGCTGAATACTACGTATGTAGGATTTTATTTATCATTAAATAAATTTTGAGGGGATCATCTCCGGGATTCGGCGGAAAATCAGAGCAATATTTGATAATTTTTTATGGAAAAATAAAAAGACATACGAACTTCTGCTGTTTATCTTTTATTCGGTACTAGCTAATACCCGTCGCGCGTTGCTACGACTTTGAATGTACTAGGAGTAAAGCACAATTTGTTCCGAAGCTCATCTGGCGCAATGTGGTATATATATGTGTGGTAGAACACACGGTTTGCTAGTGTTGACAACCAAAAATATGTAAACAATCCAGAAGCACAACGGGTAGACGTCATAGCGATCACACGATTCAATGGGAGGGGAACGAACGGAATGACAAACAAAAATTCGATTTATTCTGTGATCGCTCACGCCACTCAAGTAAGATTAATCTTAAGAATACCAAAGTATCATCTTCGCCCTACCTGTATATACTACATTGCATCTGGCGAGCAGATAATCCCCAACCAATAGCACACAAACACTCCACATAACAAATGTATACTACGTATAAATTTTTAAGACAATCGGCTAGGCCGTCTGGGAGTCCATAAATCACATACATACAAACATTGACTAATATATATATATATATATATATATATATATATATATATATATATATATATATATATATATATATATATATATATATATATATATATATATATATATATATATATATATATATATATATATATATATATATATATATATATATATATATATATATATATATATATATATATATATATATATATATATATACCGTTGGGTAAACCCGACCCCCCTCTGTTATAGCGATTCGGAAGCACTAGGCGAACTAATATCAATGTTGTCGTGTAGAGCATTGAAAGTAATCATAATGGTGGTATGACAGCATTTTATTAGTCTACATTGAGATGCTCGAACGACAATAAGTGTGTTTTTACAACTTTTGATTAGATTTTTGTGTATCATTGACTACAGGATATTCCTGATTTTTAAAGTGATTACATAAAAAATGTAAGTGGATTTAAATTCAATGATTAAAGTCCTACAAAGTGCATAGATGAATTTAGTCCAATAAGATTAATATAATATATCTATAATATCTGTACTAAATCAACCAAAAACATATGCGGTCGGATTCACCCCACCATTTTTGAAAACAGCAAAATGTTTAGTAAAACGCTTGCATCTCAAAATTTTCGAATGCGAATGAAATACTATACAGAGAAAGTTGTCCAGCAATCTAACCTTTAATTTGGTTTACAAAACGACTTGATACGATGTAAAATGAGTATTTTACAGCAAAAACCATTTACTAGGTCGGATTTGTCCCACCTTACCCTATAGATTGAGCGATAATTATAAAATGATTTATTTTTTTCGAAAATTCAAAATAGCGGCTTCAAAATTGTGTTATTCTCGAAACTATATTTTTCTGCTAACGTTAAGATTAGGCCTTGCTATATTGATCTGATTTCCTTTATTCAAAAAATGTTTGGAAGTATATACTGATTTGTCTGACTTCTACCTAACATTGGCATGACAATTAATTATTTATAAATATTTTCTTTAACGTTGGTTTATTTTTCATCAAAATTTATTGAAGTTAGGTACAAGTCATAGGAAATTTGATCTATTTTAATAAATTGTATTAATTTCTCATTTCGGTTAACTACGAGAGGTCCTGCACTTGACGAAGTTGCACGATTTTTCGTGTGCATAGTCCGACGAAATCTTGCACGTTGAAGCCGCCATTTTGAATCGATAAATAATGAATAAAAGATCAAAAGCAGAAGTTCGTATATCTTTTTGTTTTTCTATAAAATTTCTCAAATATTGCTTGTTTTTCCGCCAAATCCAGGAGAAGATTCTCTTAAAAAAGTAATTTTTGTCGATTTTTATGTAACATACGTTCTTTTGTTCCAAGGAATCGAAAAAACTTTTGTTTTTGACTCAAGGTCAAAAATTACAGATTTCCGGCCGTGAACCCATTCACAAGAAATCGCCTGCGGGAAAATGCTGTCCAGTCGCCATCTTCACACCAAAAAATTATGAATTTGACGTAATTGCAAACATGACACAATTTAACAACCTGTAATTCTCGAAATGACGAAACATCACCGTGTTCCGTTTAATTTTACATGAAACATATACTTTACATGCGCAATGACACAAAATTACACTTACTGCCATTGAAAACAAACGCCATATGTTGAGTAAAATTACACGATTTACCAAAATCAACGTCATGTAAAATTAAAACCAAACGTAAAACTAAGTCATTTTTGATGCTCGTATATGTCAGGGTCAGGAGACGTAAATTTACACGACTTTTTCTAGGTGTGTTGTGTTGAAAATATGATCTCGATTCATATTTGCATTGCGTCAAGTAAAATTTCCGAAAAATGCCTAATTTTGTGCTCTACAGTATGCCTATTTTTGTGCTAAATGACTTCATAAAATTTTGCAATTTTTATTAGAGAAAAAATGAAAATTTTTAATCTACATATATAAACTCAGCGGCTGAATATGAAATGCTGTATGGCGTCAGCTATACCTAAGGTGGCAGCCCCACCAGCGCGATGAAGGTAGCGTGACCCCGGTAGGGTGGCCTACCGAGCCCTCCCACTTACCACGGAAAGTGAAGAAGAAAAGATATATTAACTTTAAAGGATTGTTTTTTGCTTAAATCAATAGATAAATCGGAAAAAACCCATATAAGAAATGTAAAAGGTATTAAAGAAACATACAGAAAAATATATTTTATTTTCCATCACGGTACTGATGGCAAACCTGCTAGACGAAAGAGAATGAAACGGTTAGCAGTCAAAATTGTAAGCGATGCTTCTTGAGTTACGGTTCTCTCTCAAATGACTTGACAGCAGTAAAATGGTTCGCTGCTGAATCTCTCATTCATTGGGATCATTATTGAGAGGAATTGAAACTGACCTTCTTTTTATTAACAATACAAATATGGTTATGACGGTCATCTTATAACCAGCAACGAGTTAGTATTAACAAACAGGCGGTTTCACACAAATAACTTTGCATAAAAGAAACAGAAATCAACAAAGCACTGCATACTGCCTGAATACAATACACTGATAATATTTCGTTTATCATACCAATACAAAATAAATGGTACTCAATCTGTCTATTATTTCAATGCTATAATAGTTACTGAAATACTATGCGAGGAAAATGAAATAACGGTCATTTTTGCGGAGATACGGTCAATTCATATTTACCGTCACAATTCAAAGACCATCGTGAAATTACACAGCACTATTTTATTTTATCGCCAGCGAAGGGGGAGGGGTACGTTATATCCAAGGGGGGAATTCGAATTATGTGATCAAATGCTACGAGGCGAGACCGGGCACCTTAGTTACAAAACCAGATGTGTCATGAACTTATTTATGCGATATTTGTTCAATGGTGTGGAACAATTTTACCAACTTCCCCTCTAACAGCAATATAACGAAACACGTACAAAAGTATATAAAGTAATATTGATTGGCATCGCCCAAAAACCTACTACCTAAAAACCATCCATGTAACATTTATTTTCGTCTATTGCCGAATCGCTGTAAAGGTTAAACAGTTTGATATATTTTAGCTCTGTACAAACATACATTTCATGCCACATTGCGGCCAAAGAAAATGCCCCTAAACCGTTAGCATCGACCGTTTCATCCGCTTATCTCTTCAACGACAGTGGTTCTGCTGTCTTTCGCTGGAAAATGATTTGGAACAGTAATAATACTCCGATAAAAGTCGACAACCCACATACAGGGAAAAAGCAATTCTCGTTGGGATCCTAGCGCGGTCCCTCACTTTTGAAGAGTTTTCCACTTGAGCGCAGCAAAACGGCTTGAATGCGACGAAATCAATAACCGCTTGGTGATAATGTGGACGATGATGACTTTCACTTTTGGTTGTTCCTCTTTCTACGCAATCTCTTTTTAAGTTCGAGTGCCAGACTGGGAAATGCTTCAATCTATTTCTTTCGATCGTTACCCAGCTCTGGTCAATGGGAAAAATAAATCCTTGTTTACCCAATGTCATACAAAGAATAAGGGATGATCCATAAATGACGTAGCATTTTTTGAGTGATTTTTAACACCCCCCTCCCCCATCGTAGCATTTCGTCACAAAATTGTGTATACCCCCCTGGTAATTACGTAGCTTGACGGTAACCCTCACCCCCTCGTTGTCCCCGCAAAAAATTAAAAAAAAATTAAAAACGATGTTAGTTAGATGAAACGGGTAAGATTGTCGTGACATCCGGTCAACCCCTATTCCCCTTTAAAAAAGCTACGTAGCATGACACGACCCTTACCCCCCTGTCGTCACACACCATCACAAAATACAAAATTCCCCCCTCCCCCATATAATGCTACGTCATTTATGGATGGTCCCTAACGCCAGTTGAATTTATTAATTTCTTGGCCGACGGAAGCCTTATTAGGAGTGTAACAAACACCACACCTGAAAAACGTTCCAGCGGGAATTCCACAACTGATAATTCGATTTGAATCGTTTATAACTTATGAAATTTGTTGTGGGAACTTTTACAACAGCTAGGGCTTGTTAAAAAAGAAATACTCAAGCATAATTTCAATGTTTTGTACGTACAAGAAAACACTGTTTTCTTTGATTTTCGATCATCCTTTGACCCCTCCACCCCTTACCTCTTCCGCCGGCCCTGTTACTCTTTACACTTTACATCCAATTTGTAAATATTTCAGTACGGGTGTGATGTACCAAAATATCCAAAGAGTCAGTGTAATATTACAAATTTATTAGCAGCATATTTGTGTCAAAAACAAGCAAATCAGTACGCTAATTCCTGCCACCCGCTTCCTATGCTCACATCAGTGATTGTATCGATCGGGGATATTGTGTGATTACTAACGTTACCTGCTCGTGTCTGTTCTCCAATTTTCGTCGCATATTTGTTTGTACTCACACTCGATGGTGCGATAGAATGGTTCTGAAAACATAAATTTTCTCAGAATAAACCGAATTCTATTTTGAACGAACGTTTCCGCAAGGTTGTTTTTTGCACGACTCTTTTTGTACGATTTCGCAAAATAAAATAATTTTAAAGTATAAAATACTCATTTTGATATACCAAATCCACTATACGGTTTTCCGTAAAAAAAATCGTGTTATTTCGTGAAACCGTGTCGTTATTTAGAGAAATGTTATTTAGAGAAATTGTTCAAAAGATTTTTTTATTAAAAGGCAAGTTATTGGCAGTTATTGAAAGGCAACGGTTTTGAACATTTTCAATGCAACAATGCGTCAAAATTGCGTAAAATTTTCAACTGACGAGGACAGCAATACAAAAAGCAAGCTAAATACATCAGGAACCATAAATCATTTGTTCAAAAGACAATTTAATCATAAATCATTATGCTTTGGAATTGTGGTATCTTATTGATATCATAATGGTACTGGTTTATATGGGAAATTGCTGTTGGCTGCACTATTCAATCCGTAACTTCGGAGCCGGGCCTACGATTGACAAAAAAATTAATAGCAGCCGATAGGGAGATTGTATCTTTAATCGACTAATCGGTCCAACCATCTCTGAGAAACAGAGGTGACATGTTTGCCACTAAACACATATATACATGCGCACATATATTATACATACATACATACATACAGAATATTGTCGGTTTGCGGACGACGTGGTGATTTGCGAATCATTCGAGGAAGTAGAAGTACTCCCTGTGGAGACGACAGGTGCTGTGGAAGACTAGATGCGCGAGAAGAAGCTGGCGTTAGCACAACACAAAACCGAGATGGTTTTGATAAGCAACCGAAAGATAGGGCAGTAGTCGAATATTTCGGTCCGAGAGTGTATCGTCGACTCAAAGCGGGAAGTTAGACAACTGGGAGTGATAATAGACGATCGGCTAAGCTTTACCAAGCACGCGGCAATGCCATAAAAGCGATCTCGGCACAATCTCAGATTATGGCCAACAATGCAACGATCAGTAGTAGTAAAACGCTTTAATCCACCTAACAGTGTGACGAGACATTTCTTATAACTTTTATCAATCTCTTCGGATATTATATCGATTGAGAATATTTAGAACATGATGTTTCGCGATGTTTGTTACTACATGGGAGAGTAGGACTCACCGCGACAAGAGAATAGAGCAAAAGATTCTATGTTACTATGTTTTAATTGCCGCAAGGTTCTACTGTATCGATTTTGTTGGCTATTTTCGGCAAATTTGAGACTAAGGGAAACGAAAGAAACGGCGTCGGCGGTAAAACATGATGATGAGTTATGTTCTACCATAGACCATGCGGTAGACTTGGGTGCAACGCCCAACTCCTACTCTGCAGAAGGCAAAGAATTCCTCACATTTCCTTTCGATCATGCCCATATGAGCCTGCCTAGTTCTAGTTTTCCGTTCTAAGTTTATAACTGATTCACTCTAGAATACCTATCCGTCTTTCAATTTTATTTCTTTCGTTTCTCTTAGTCTCAAATTTACCGAAAATAGCCAACAAAATCGATACAGCAAAAGATTCTATCCCGACTGAGGGTCGGACACACCAAGACAATACACGCCCACTACATATCACGGTCGGAACCCCCACAGTGCCCAACCTGCAAAACACAACTAACAGTCGAGCATCTAATCTCCAACTGCCGCGAGTTCGAGGAACTCTGGAACAGCCATCATATATCATGGCATGATTTACTTCATTAAGAACGCGAAACTCTTCGACAAAATATAACGGCTGGGCTATGCGACAACCTAAGACAAACCTTGATTCTGTGAAGCACCACACAGCGGAGTATTTGACCGAAAAAGCTGGCCGAAAGTCAAATTTTCAAAAACCGTTATCAAGGACATTATATTATATCATGATATTCCCTAGTAATTTCTGCATTAGATGGCAACCACGTTGCGTGTATTTACTAAAGTTTGGCAACGTTGTTAAGTGTCAAAGGTAGGGGTTTTTAATACCCCAGGCTGATTTAAAGTTGCGCGTGGAAGCAAAATCTTCCAACTATTATTTATTCGAACTGTTTCCAATCAAATATCCTATGTCTTAAATAAACCAAGGTCAGGGTCATATTTTGGTGTAGATGGATCCATAGACTCTAAAAATATTAGTCTTATTAAACTTAAATATAAAGAAAAAAAAATCCGCCATTTTCTCACTTTTCAAAATTAAAAAAGTTCATGTTCCCAATCCGTCCCAGTGAAAACTCTTGTTCCCTGATTAAGTTTAACCCAAATTCTACTAGATCGGCGAAAAAAACTTGCACATAATTGCTCCATTTTGAATGCGAGATATTTGAAAATTTGCCATTTTTGACATTTTTCCTCGTTGTATTACATTGTCCGTGCGCAGTTCAAACATTTACAAGGGTATTTCTTTTCAAAATAATGTATAATTCTTGGCAAGATATAAGTTTAGTTAGCTGGGAAACGAAATGATGGTTTTATTCAATCAGAGCGCATCAAAGTGCTTCGGCACCAGCTGATACATTTCGAAACACAGTTCAAGCAACATATGTAGTTCAATTCTGCACGAAAACAAATCTATTCGAAGCACTTTGAAGTGCTCTGGTTCAATAAAACCATCATTTTGTTTCCCAGCTAAGTAAACCTAAATCTTGTCAAGAATAACACATTATTTCGAAAAGAAATATCCTTGTAAAAGTTTGAACTTAGCACGGACAATGTATAAAACGAGGAAAAATGTCAAAAATATCTAATTTTTCAAATAGCTCACATTCAAAAAGGAGCAATTATGTGCAAGTTTTCTTCGCCGATCTAGTAGTATTTGGGTTAAACTTAATCAGGGCACAAGAGTTTTCACAGGGACGGATTGGGAACATGAACTTTTTCAATTTTGAGAAGTAAGAAAATGGCGGATTTTTTTTTCTTTGTATTTAAGTTTAATAAGACTAATATTCTTTCAAGTATATGGATCCATCTACACCAAAATATGACCCTGACCTTGGTTTATTAAAAATATAAGATATTTGAGTCGCAACAATTCGAATCAATAATGTTTGGAAAATTTTGTTTCCACGCGCAGATTTAAATCAACCTAGAGTATTAAAAAACCCCTACCTTGGACAGTGAACAGGGTTGCCAAACTTTAGTAAATACACGCAAGGTGGTTGCCATCTAATGAAAAAATTACTAGGGAATATCATGATATAATATAATGTCCTTGATAATGGTTTTTGAAAATATGACTTTCGGCCAGCTTTTTCGGTCAAATACTCCTCTGTGCACCACAGCCAGATACAACAACCGCAGACCTCAAGTAAATAAAAGTAATATTCAGTCTATCTTCTGACCTCGCACAAAGCAGAAGCAAAAAATCGCTACGCTATAACAGTCTATAGGCACCAGTGAAGCACGCCAGCGTTTTGTTCTATATCAATGCACAAACAATATTATATCGTTGCCCCCGGCTGCCCAGAATCAAGATCCTCGTGCATATCCCTCCGGAAGTCGCGCAAATGGCCCACGGAACGAGCAACAGGTGGTGCGCTAAGTCGATTTCGCCAGATATTCGGAAGGATATGGAAACCGACATGGTGCGCGTGCGTGTCCATGATTTGGCCCCGCGCACTAAGGAAGATTAAATCAAACGAATCATGTCGCAATATGGAGAAGTAGAATCTATTACGAATGACTCCTTGAGAAATGTTTTCTCCGGCATTCCCAACGGAGATCGTGTTGTGAGGATGTGAGTGACTAAACCAATACCTTCTTACATGACTCTCCAATGCAAATCACCGAGGGAAGGCGTAACCTATAAGCAAATAACGCTAATCATATATCCCGGGTAGATCCTTACATGTCAATTCTGTAACCATACAGCCCACTACGAAAAAACATGCGACGAAGCAACTAGTCAAAACTTATCTTCTACAGCCATCTCTAACAAGCAGCCATCGACACTTACAGATAAACCAAAAACAACGATCCAATTGATCAATAATGCAGGCATAACGACCACGATAACCGCTCCCAAAGCAACAACTAGCAGCGCCAATAAAGGAGCAAATACCGATGAAGACGGATTTATGACAGCGACCCGTAAGAACAAGAAACAAGTAAGAACCTCTGATCGTGAACAGCAAGAAAGAAGTACCAATGATGACATGGAAGGGAACGATAACGCGAAAGAAGTCAGACTGGCGGCTTCACCGCCAAGGAAAAGGATCTCAACACGCAGCAGCGAACTTCATCAACAAGATCTGGCAGACAGACTTTCTTAATACTTTTTTTATTTTTACTTATTTTAAAAACTCAAAAGATCCACAGCTCAGTTGTGCTAACGCATTGAGCCGTGTCAAATAAACCGTTAGAGAAAAAAAAATAGAAGTTAGAATAAAAGTGACCTCACAACATATTTCTAATACCGTTGAACAAATCGATGTGAAACTTTCCAGTATTATATTTGATTACACTAGTTTACAGCATTTCTGAACTAAAGAAACTGGTGGTCATTTTCAATGTAAAATCGTATGCTGAATCCGAAAATGAAATCCAAAAAATTCACAGCAGAACAGTTTTCGAGTTACAGTAAAAAAATGAATTGCACCTATAAAATTAAAAATTTCTTCAGTAAAATCCAAATATCTCCGGTTGGAGTGCATCGACATGAAATATTATAATGTTGAATTAAAGGTTAATGAATACACTTTCGATCGTTAGAACATTTTGTTTTATTGCGACTACTGGTCTTGGCGTTATTTACGAATCTATTGAACTTTTTCTTGATTTTTCGTCATTTTTTGAAGAAAAATGAGCATTTGATCAATATTTTGGGCAAAATAATGCAATCCTAAAAAATATATTTTTATGAGAAATTAAAGCCTACTAATAACCAATGAGAATAAGCACTTATTAGTTTAAATCGGATGGAAATTGTGAAAGTTAATCAATTTTTGTAGAATGGAGATTTTTTATTTTCTCTGGGTCAACTTATTGAACCGTCTCGATTCCAATTTGTTCTAGTTCAATTTCAGTTCAATCTAGGCTTTGTTTCCTTTGTTACTTATAGGATGATTTAACACCAACTGTGTTGTTGGCAGCGAAATTGGTGGTTTCGAAATTATGTTTGGCTTTGAACATTTATTTTACCTATTCATATAACTGATGATACATCAAAAATCAAATGCTCATAAAAATTGATCCGGACCTGCAAGAGTGAAACAAAAAAACGCCCTTTATTCAATAATTTCCTTCTACTTTCGGAAAGTGCTATTCTCCTCATTAATCATATTAAGTTTTCGTCTCACCCCTACGCATTCCCAAAACCAACACATTTTCAGCAAATGACGAAAGTTTTACAATTTTTCGGTGAGCAGTTTTATGTTTCATAGACATTATCCTATTCCAACTTCGCTTCCCATTCGAGAAATTGTCCCTTATCCATATATCAATTAATAACTATAGGATCCCGACTTATAGATAAATTACAGATCAGGGTACCATTCCTGCAATTTTACAAAATCCTCAAGATACTTTAAATAATAGATTCTTATTGGATTGATTAGGTAATTAATATTGCAGTATTTTCCGAGATATGTTCCAGATCGATTTGATGCATATAAGTTAGAAAATTTGATGTCGGAAGGAATGAAATTTTTTTCACCGATAAGTAATCAAGGTCCATCCAAACTTAGAATTTTTCATTAGTTACCCCTAGTGGTAGTGGATAGAAAAATGAAATACAAAAAAATGTCCCGATATCATCCTTTTCCGTTTAATAAAAATGAAATTCGGCAATTCATTACTAAGTGTACTGAACAATGAATAGGCGGCATGGGGTAATCCACAAACAACAGTCCATATCTTTTAAATTAATCGAGATAGATATCTAGTGCCTTCAGTAAAGTTGTTCACAAGTAAATCACTCTCGCAGGCGGGCTATCCAGAGTTTAAACACAAGAAAAACATATCTATATATCTTTTGCTCTGAGTATTCATATACTCGGAGACTAACAATTGCGCCGCATAATAACATATTCATTCCGTGGTCGCATTGCCTGCTTGTGGCGAATCCTAGACCTGAACATGTCCTTCAATCCACCGCCATAGTGCCTATGGAAGCGTCGCTGAGTCGGTGGATTTCCTTAGTAGATATTACATCAACATTACCTACCCTATCCTGAGTATCGGTGAAGAGGGTCGTGGCCGGCAATGACGATTCTCATACGATTGGCTTACTGAACTCAAAAGAGATAAACTTCATTCCCGATCATTTTTCTCACAAGTAGGATGAGTTAAACTACCTATATGCCCATGATAATCGTTAGTATGCAGTCTACGAATAGCACCGTGCTTCTCAACGCAAATAGTATTAGGTTGTTAGAAATTTTTGTTAGTAGCTTATCCAAGTAAAAACAACAAAAAACATTTGATTGCGTTTGTCCATTATGAATACACGCGAATAACTTATAGAAAGGGCGCAATTGCGCGAATTAATGGTGTTTTATTGAAACAAAATTGCAAATATCTCGAAAGCTATCATATTTTAGAAATTTTAGTTAAAAGCATTTTGATTTGAATTTATATTTAGAATGATAAAACATGTTTAAAGTTATCGTTATACAGAAAAACTATTACTGCTAATTTCTTCATTATGCAATTACATTTAAATTGTTTGCAATCTCTTAAGAATTTTGTTGACAAAAAATAAAAAAAGAAGAAATCTTTTTGAAACTTAACTTTTATAGTGAGAAATGTCACATCTTTTTTTCAATGTATATTTTTTCAGGCAGAAGATTTTATTCCATGTACTTCTTTTTCGAATAGTTTTACTGCATAAAATACGGTAAGCGAGGGATTAGGAGGTACTGGTTAGTTAACACTTAATTGGAAAAACATAAACTTTGCGTTGTTTTTTAACTAAAGCAAAACATATTTTTGTACGTCGGGTAAATACAAATATGTACAACATTATAACTTAAACTGTCCTAAAAGTATATGTTAATAAAATTATCGAGTAAGAAGTTATAGGTTGTGTTAATTCAACTTGACAATGTACAGTATTAATTCGTTTGCTTATCTTGCTAGTACATTCTGTATAACTTTTGTTTCTTATTCGTAGCGTGCATAATTTGAAACGTAAAGCGATCAATTGAAAATTTCAACAAACCCTTATTTTTTCTTTTAATTTATTTTTATTGTATATATTTTATTTAGTTCATTTATTTATTTTATTTAGTTTATTTATTTATTTTATTTAGTTTATTTATTTATTTTATTTAGGTTATTTTAATTCTTATTTTATTTAGTATTGATATCCGAAACGCGAGTGATCTAACACGTCCGAACCTTTATATGAACATTAATACGAATTGGAATGGAACATATTTCTACGAAATTATGAATGTAAAACACATTCAAATTCAAAGCAACCCAGACTGTAAAAATGATGCTGCTTTTTATATTTTCACAGTAAACTTCCCCCTAACGGAGACCCCAATCGACCAAACTGGTAAGAATATGTCGTGCCTTGTCCACCGGTGCATCTGTGAAGCGAGCACGTGGGTGTTTGTTTATCATTAACATGGATTTGACCGGCGGCGTACTTCCAGCTTGTAGAACTTGTCACTTCCCATTCACCCACAATGGAATACAAGCGCATGGCGGGACGGGTAAGCTCAGCCAAAGCGAACAGCACGTCCTCCAGTTTACGAATGTACTTTATTTTATCCCGGCTACTATCGAGGACGTACACAGCATATGCGGCGTACATATTTCGTTGCAGAGAATGTACCTAAATAGGTTGCGTTCGGTAACATAGGGAGTTTAAATCCTAGAAATACTCGGTGTTTTCAAACATTAAATACATTAGTCGGACGGAGTTTAGCACCGGTAGTTCGTTTTAGTGCGCGATTGTTGGGTAATGTAAAAATATTTATTTAAAATTAGGAACACCGGTTGCAATAGTTGCTGGTATAGTGCACGGAAACGGGACTCCGCCCGTACACGGTTCCAAGTTTATTCACAGCGGAATACATCCATAATTTACAACTCAATCTGTTCGAATTGTAGCGATTTCATACTAAATCCCTGGATTATATGTTTGTGCCAATCTTGTTTCACACCATCGGATACCAAAAGATTGCCTTATTTTCAGGACTTACAACGTTTATATAATTGAGGGATTCCATAAAAAAGTGGTCAACCATAAAATGTGACCATCGCCGATTCGAACAAGACTTTGTAGTTGTGTTCGGTTTATGAATATTCGTGTTTTCTTATGATAACTAGAACATTTTGACTCAAGAGTACTTTTTCAAAAGGACTTTGATGTTTTTGCATATATGACATTCAAAAAACTTCGATTACCGTAAGTTTTATTATTTTATTGTTTTATTTAAAGCAGGGAGAAGCCCCCGAGCTATGTTTCATTCAAACCCCTAACAGGCATAAAACCTCCTCATCTGTTGTACTAACAGATTACAAACATCAAAATATTACATAGCTTATTTCTAAAACTAGCACTAAAATTTCACTACTGTATAACTAGAATAGGGAGAAAAGCTAACATGACAAGAAATTAACAAACAATCGCTTAGTGATGGTACGGGAAAGATGAAAGTCAAAGACGTGGGAGCATCGGTTGAAAACTGGCGAATGGCTCATTGTTGTCATAATTGGTTCTGGCAATAGGAAGACGAAAGAATGGCTGGGATCTAAGGCTACGACGACGGGTGTCGAAATCCAATAACTGCAGAAGACCAGGGCAGTCGATTCGTGATTGAAGAAGATCGGCAATAAAAGTCTCTTTGAAAACATCCCGACGAACGGATAGGAGATCGAGATCGATGAGCCTGCACCGATCAGGGTAGGACGGGAGATTTAGAGGGTCTCTCCGTGGAAGTCGTCGAAGTGCGAATCGGACAAATTTGCATTGGACAGCTTCGATGCATTGAATATCGTTTTGGTAATAACAACAGCCGCATATTCAAGCGTAGAACGAACGCACAATATAACGCTTTTAAGCAGTGTACATCAATGAGTTCTCTTGTAACACAAAAAATAAATTCTAAAAGTTTTGAAGCTTTGGAAATGGCGTGTTCTATGTGTTCTTTAAAATTCAATTTTTAATCTAGCAAAATTCCCAAGCGCTTTACGGACGATTCACGTTGAAGAACACTCCGAGAAATATTCTCGTCGAATTTGATCTTGGAATGTTTGTGGGTGAAAGAGACGATTGAGTATTTAGAAGCAATCAGTTGCATCCTGTTGACATGACACCAATTTATGAAAATATCTAACTGAGACTGTAAGAATTCAGCATCGGCGGAAGTTTTAATAAGATGGAATAGTTTAAGGTCGTTGGTAAATGATAATTTCATAAATTTTATCGCCTGGAAATTGTCCTGAAACCGGCGGTCACGGATACGGACTATTTGACCGTCGCGACGGTCGTGATGATCAACAATTATCTGACATTTTCTAAACACATTAAGTCTCGAGCTAAATTTTCTTGTAGAGTTAGTTCTCTAGGTGGATTAGCCGTTAAATTTATTTTATCAGAAAATGTTCTGTTTTACGTTGTAAAATTCTTCAATGATTCTTAGCATCGAAATTTGGTAGTTTCGAAAGAATGTGAATGTGACCGCAAAAAAGTTTTCGAGCATTTATTTTACTTTCCTGCGCTATTGAAGCTTACAACTTGACGAGTTCCAATACCTAGTACACGAAATTTTATTACGCCCTTCAATTCAGCACTCATAAATACACCATTAATAGCCACCCACTAACTTGAAATATATTGAAATTTTCATTAGTTCCAATCCAGCTTAGTAGCAATTTACATAATTAATAATACAACGATAATCAAGTGCCCATAAAAACCGATCTTGACCTACTAGAGACAAATTGTGTGCGTCATTGTTCATCATTTCATGCACCGTTTGGTAATTTTTTAAGCATTGCAATTTAATTTACAGAATCCAGTAAAACAAATTGTGTACCGTAGACTGTTCAGTAAAATTTTACAAATCTTCTGCAAAAAGTCACGTTTACCGATGAGCCGGTTTTTACAACGATAATCAAGTGCCCATAAAAACCGATCTTGACCTACTAGAGACAAATTGTGTGCGTCATTGTTCATCATTTCATGCACCGTTTGGTAATTTTTTAAGCATTGCAATTTAATTTACAGAATCCAGTAAAACAAATTGTGTACCGTAGACTGTTCAGTAAAATTTTACAAATCTTCTGCAAAAAGTCACGTTTACCGATGAGCCGGTTTTTATTAATGATTACCAAATTATTCCGTCAAACATTTACCGAACAGTGAAATTAAATCTGAATGTGTAGAGTTAAATATTATGTTCTTTGTTTTCGTGTAACTTTCATATACACTCAAGTTTTTTTTTACGCGGTTTTTTTTGCGCGGTATTTTTTTACGCGGTTTTTTTACGCGGATTTTGAAATTTACGCGGTTTTCATTTACGCGGATTTTGAAATTTACGCGGTTTTCATTTACGCGGTTTTTGAAATTTACGCGATTTTCATTTACGCGGTTTTTGAAATTTACGCGGTTTTCATTTACGCGGATTTTGGAATTTACGCGGTATCCATCAATGAGGTTCCCTTTATCGCGGATTCTTAAATTTAAGTGGTCTTCATTTACGCGGATTTTGAAATTTACGCGGTTTTTATTTACGCGGATTTTGAAATTTACGCGGTTTTCATTTACGCGGTTTTCATTTACGCGGATTTTGAAATTTACGCGGTTTTCATTTACGCGGATTTTGAAATTTACGCGGTTTTCATTTACGCGGATTTTGAAATTTACGCGGTTTTCATTTACGCGGTTTTCATTTACGCGGCTCGTATCCCCCGCGTAAAAAAAACCTGAGTGTAGTTCTAAACTAGGGTGACCATATGAGGCGAGTAAAAAACCAGGACAGTCGAAAGGGGACTGCCTCCCCCCAATCGACTGTGCTTTCTCCACAGGTTTTCGGCAGTTACAAAGATCTTGGGTCGGGCAGGCAGAGCTTCGGCAATAAAAAAGTTCTGTGGGTCTGAGCTCTACCAAAAAATTTTTCATGGGAATTCGATCACCGTGCTTTTTGGGATTACTCACACACACGCGAAGTTCTTGCTATACCACCACCAGCGAAAGTTTCATGCTGTTCTGTGCAGGAACAGGCAAGGAGTTTTAAGCACTAGATACACGTCATTGAAGCAAAGCAGAAACATTGACGGTCCCAAGCAGCTTCCCTGCGCTATATCTGGAAATCTCGAATGACAACCATTGGTAACCAGTATCACAATGATCGGACACGCTGTGTGTAGATTCTGTTGTTCCAGCATTCGTCGGTGGCTGAGTTACAACTCCGGCTGTTGGTGATTTAGTTAATGTTGTTGGGTTTGCTCGCATTTGATGTTGTTTCTTTAGAGGCTTTCACACATGGTTTGGCACGTAGAGATCTGTCCTTCATATGTGCGCAGCGTGATTTGAGATTTGCTTCTTACGATACGAGCACCATTGGATATACCTGGAAAAAAAGTTCTCCAGGTTTCAAACATTCACCGTTACGTACTTCGACATCAATAGTGAATTTATTGGTTGTACGCGGGGATAGATCGTGCAGACTCACACCAGGCTTATCTTCGTCAATCTAAACGGGTATCTTGATTCTAACATTGACATGCGCAACGACGTGTTGCACGTTGTTTCCCATAGCCAAACTTTTCGCCATGGCCAAAGTTTTAAATGCTATCAGTACCACATTACGAGTATGCACGTTTATTAATTGTTCCACTTCGTGAACACAAGGGCGGATTGGATAAACGACCACTGTATGGGATCGAAGATTGTTCAAATTTTGCTGATGAGTTTCAATCATTTTTAAATAAACTGTCGATACCGCATCAATGAAAGTAACGGTGCATTATTTTCCACACTGGCTTGGGACAACTGTTATTTTTCGATTAAAGCTGGCGCGGTACATATAGACGGCAGACTGTATGTAGAAGCGTTCGTTTGATTCACTGCACTGTTAACAAGCAGCGCGATTGTTGCTTCCGATCCGATTGAGATGGAAAAGTAGACTGATTAGGAACTGGTATTGATCCTAAAGGGGTTCTATAATTACCAGCTCGAGCGAGCGCTCAATAAGGTTATTCCACGACAGTTATTGTTGCTTCGCCATTTTCCTTTTTATGAAATGGATTTCCAGTAAAACGAAAAACTGCCACTTGCAAGAGAACTCTAGAAGAAACAGAATCGCCAAAACTTCGATGTGTCTTCTTAGAGGTAGGCACTAAAGGAAATTTTTCGGATCCCGGAATCAATGTTTCATCGACATTGATAGCGGACAGAGTTTGGTCCACAACTGGAATCGGTTCGATTTGTTCGATTGCCAAATGTTGTTGCAAACAGCTACAGCTCATTCATACGGTACGTACATACGAACGCCTCTTTCTCTTTTCAATTTCCATGTAAAAAAGTAAGTTGGAAAAAGAAATAACGAAGTACTATCGAGAGATTAAAAAATGCATCAGATGGTACAATTGAGAGATTCGAGTGTATTAAGTTTTGTTTGTCGTACTCTGAAGCAGAGTGAATAAAGCGAAAACTCAATAATTAGAAATATAACGGGTGTTCAATAAAAAATGAGAATGATTTCAATACCTTTCTGTAATTAAAGAAAAGAGCGTAAATTCTTTTTTCTCCAAGAGAATTGCTCTCTGGACTCCTTATAAAGGGGAGACATGTTTTTTTTCGCTCGGGTGCTGTCAGTTCAATCGAAGATGGCGTCGAAACAGCAAGTACTCCGCGAGCAGTTGACCACCAGGGAATTGTATCCGGAAGAAGGACGTCAGTGCCGTCCAGTATTCTTGTGAGAGCATCGCGACTAAGTTGCGTCGTACGGCTGACCAGGGCCCCTTCTCTAATATTCATTGAAGTTTTTTTGAAGAATAAACATGTTTTTAATAAAAAAAATTCTGAACCCGTTGAAGATTTTTTGTTTGTTTTTCAACTACATGACTAAAAAACTCATTTTTATTGAAAATCTGTTATTATGCTTACAGAAGAAAAACCAGGACAAATCAAGCGTTTTCCTCGACTTCCCAGGACACCAGGACAGTCAGTGAAAAACCAGGACATGTCCTGGGAAACCAGGACGTATGGTCACCCTATCTAAACATCGTCCTAATGTCAACAGGAATTGAATTTCTGAAAAGACATTGAACAACAGTCTTTATCGAGCGTCGGATCGTTGACAAACAGAGTCCCGACACATAATAACACTAACCGAAACGTTTATTACGAAGCGCATGTCACTTTGAAGTAAATGAATCGTGTTTTTACTATTTATAATAATTGCAACTGATTCTTTATGAGATTTTATAAGAATATCTATTCCATATTAAAGATCGAGCGTTTAACGTTAATATGATTTCAAATTCTCTTACATTCTCTTACATATTTGTAGATATACAATTTTAGTAAATTATAACACAAATTTATAAAAATGATTGCACTAAAGGTGTCGGGCTTACCCCAAGTTTCCTTAGAAAATTCGATTAATATATTCACTCCGGATATGACTATTGTGTGAAAATGAAGAGCATCGCAATGATATACTACTGTTAATGCAACTATAGCGCTATATACATGTGCAACTCAACATTTCCACTGATTAATTCTAGAGCGAACGCCAACATTACCTGTAAGTAGAAAGAGAAGAAAAAAATCGACATTAATAATTGGTTGGCAAACATTTTCAAATTGAGAGCAAACTGAAATGAAACACAAAACTGGGGCTATTAATGACAACAATCAACGATCGCAATTAAACAAAAACTTCGAATAGGGCAGAAAAACAACGCAAGCAAAGGTATGATGTCTTCCAGGAAAAGATATTCCGTCGATCGCACAAAACTCCCGGTGGTACGCAACATGAGAATCAACGGAACACTATGACCATACCGCGACAGCCAATCTGTCCTGGTACAAACCATTAACCATTATATTAGACCATTTATCACTTTCTAAATCAAAACACAGCAACGACTTTGGCACATGCTTCGGAAGAGCATTTGAAAACCTGGTGCACAATGTAGGCGGCGTGGATGCAATGTGTTTCGGGCGGATAAAAGAGATCCATGGCATTTTCTTTGCTTCCATCTCTATGCAGAAATACCGTGCCATCTACTACAGGCAGATACTTTCTTCTCTCTCACTCGTACAAATTTTACTTGTTCTGTGATGCGATTCCGGGGTGTACCGTTTGTTGGATTTGTGTCTGCGACACTTTGACCCCGAGGGATCATTAATAATGTAGTTTGTCATCAAAAAATAAAGAGAACTCAACGAAGTTTTTCGCTCTGGTGGATGTCTCATTGTAGGTTGTAAATCTTTTTTGGAAATATGAATTGGCTGCGAATGAAGGAATTTTGAAGAATTGACACCACCACCCCCACCCAAACAAAATAGTTGGATCGAAAAGAAATTTTTTATTGATGCTGACTGATTTAATCCAATATTACAAAAATATTTATCCGATCAGTACATTGATAACCTGTTATTTTAAACATCATGCGGACTTTTGAAAAATTGGTCTTGATCTCACAGTTGTCTAATCACATCAATATCAAATACCTGTATGAAAACATTTCAATAGAAACTCATTCCAGAGTTCTGATATCAATCATAATACTCAGATTCCCTATCATATTGAGCTTACTTTTGAAGGGATGTAGTGTAATATGAATTAAACTTTTTTTTCATAGGAAGTTAAGTTGCAATTGATTTAATGTCGATGAGACATAGAACAGCTCACCGAAAAATTACATAACTTTGAACATTTGCTAAACATGTTTTTATTTTGGGAATGCATAGAATTGAGACGAAAAGGTAATATGATTAATAACGAGGATAACACTTTCCGAAAGTAGAGGGATATTTATGAGAAATGGCCTTTTCCGTCCGACTCTAGCGGGCCATGATAGATTTTGATGAGCATTTATTTTTTGTTGTATTACCAATTGAGGGATTCCATGAGAAACTGACCGACCACAAAATATGACCATCGTCGATTCGAACGAAACTTTGAAATTGTGTTCTGTTTATGAATCTCCATGATTTTCTCTGACAATTGCAATATTTTGATACATGAGCAATTTTTCAAAAAGGTGTAGACATTTCTACGTGCATTAATTTCAATTTTGTTTGGTTGGATTATTGTATTTTATACAGCAATACTTTCTGAGAACGTGTTACAGGAGATGAATATTTCTGTACCAAAAGAATATACACTGAAAAAAATGCTGTGTCATTTTTCAGAAAATTTGTGTTAAAAATTTAAATTAGCAAAAAAAGATTTTTTTCTAATTCTTTATATTTTGTCAACAAAAATCTAAAGAAAAAAAACATTTGAATGTGTTTGTATGAGGGAAAACTTATCGGTAAAAAAGTTTTTCTAGCAGTAACTTTACACATGTTTTTAAATTTCGTACTAATTGACATACAAAACTGTAAACCATTTGAAAGCTAAATGAAAGCAATCAAAATACTATTCAACCAAAGGGTCTGATGATTAAATTAAATAGTTCGATCATATTTTGGTGGGTTTCATGTACCTTTCAAATAGGTTACAATATCACTTTGAATAACCTATTGTTGTTGATGGAGAAATGCGAATAACTTATGAAAAGGTCGTAATAAAATAAAATAATGGTGTTATTAAAACAAATCTCGAGAACTACCACATTTCAGATTTTTTTTGTTATGAGCATTTTGATTTAAAATGGCGTTTAGAATTATATTCAAAAAGAAATTAGCTGTTTTGTTGCAGCAAAATTCCAAACATCTCGCATTTTGGAACATTTTTGTTAAATGCATTTTGATTTTAAATGATACTTAGAGTTATATTCTGTAATAAAAATAAGTTTTTTATATCAATTAGTATGCATTTTAGAAACATGTATAAAGTTATTGTTAGAAAAAGTTTGTTACCGATAAGTTCTCTATTATACAATCACATTCAAAATGTTTCGTTTCTCTTTAGGTTTCTGTTGACAAAATATAAAAATTAGAAAAAAGGGATTTTTTGGCAATTTAAATTTCTAACACAAATTTCTGTTTTTGTTGAAAATGGCACAACTTTTTTTTAAATGTATATTTTCTTCGTTCAGAACCGTTTAGTACCTGTAACTCATTCTCAGAAAGATTTGTTGTATAAAAAACAGTAATCGAACTAAATAAAATTTAAATAATAGCACGTGGAAATGTCAACGCCCTTTTAAAAATTGCTCTTGTATCAAAATAATCTTACTGATTGTGAAAAATGGTTAGTCTCCCATGCCAGTGAACCGTGTAAAGTTTCATCGGAATCTAAGATGGTCGGTCACGAATTTAAATATTTTCGGACGGATCTTCGTGGAATTCCTCAATTATATGAATAGGTAAAATGAATGTTCGTAAACAATAATTTAAGGTCATGATCCCATCATTTTGAAACCGTCAATTTCGGAGGTTTAGTAACATCGATGAATTTTACAACGTTAAACAGCACATCATCTGATAAAATAATGTTGGCGTTATAACTTCCAAATTTTTCAAACGGATCTCCCAAATAAGGTGAAATTTTAATTACGATGGAAGATCTAATTTTTCAATAGTATTTGGTATGGCAAAACCAAATCTAGATGAGCTCAGCAAAAAATGACCATAACATTGACATTTGAAGTTTCTGACTTGTTTATTAAAAAAAATACAAAGAGTAACCTAATTGACCGATTTTAACTAACTAATCAGCAATAAAACTGTTGTAAAACGCAGATTGTTCGTAATTTCTTCCATTCCAAAGGTTAAATTTTATTAGAGAAGCGTGTCAACTTCGTCTCATCAATCCGACATTAATTTAAGGACAGGACTATGTTAGCGCCGTATCGACGCTTGCTCCAAAAAGTGAAAACACAATTTGTGTTTCTGAGTAAACCCCTAGTCCTAGTTGATGTCTCCCAAGAAAAGGAGCTCTGATTCAAGCCGATGAGAATAAATTAACCGAAATTTGCACTATGCTATATTTCTCCTTAGAGGACAAAATTTAGGTAAAAACTCTTTTTCTTCCCCTAAGGAGAAAATTGTTTTAAACCACAGGGCACAAAACCTATAACTAAATCCGACACTAAATTAGTGACATGACTAGTTAATATTTTGTATATTTTTTAAAAGATTGTTTATAACTAAATAAAAAGGTGTTGGGCCTCTATTTTGGTCTATTTGGTTTGACGAAATAAATAAATAAATAAATAAATAAATAAATAAATAAATAAATAAATAAATAAATAAATAAATAAATAAATAAATAAATAAATAAATAAATAAATAAATAAATAAATAAATAAATAAATAAATAAATAAATAAATAAATAAATAAATAAATAAATAAATAAATAAATAAATAAATAAATAAATAAATAAATAAATAAATAAATAAATAAATAAATAAATAAATAAATAAATAAATAAATAAATAAATAAATAAATAAATAAATAAATAAATAAATAAATAAATAAATAAATAAATAAATAAATAAATAAATAAATAAATAAACAGTAGCGTTAGGCATTCAACGACAATGCATTTGTTTTATTTATATCGTGCCCACAAATCTTCCAATTCACGCCAACGATGTTAAATGAGTTGTTGAGTATTTTTGGTAAACACTCAACAAAAAATAGGCAAAAGTAAGTTTTCGTTATATTTTTCAAATTAGTATAAATAGGATATTAAGCGATGTTGGATCATGACAATATACTAATTATGTAGTCTTATAGTTAACATTTAAGGATTGTATGCGTTTCTCGTTTATCGTTGCAATGTATAAATTGTAAATTGCGGATTAAGCTTTACGTCATAAACTTTCCTGAGCTAATAATTATAATAAAGATTCTTCTTTACAGAACAACAGTGATCAACATTCTCAGTTTTTTTTTAGTTTTAGTAGGTTATGGGCTTAGAGCGAAATGACTATAATTCAAAATGAACCAAACATTTGTAGTCATAAATAGCATCACTGGTCATATCAACCATTTTAATCAACGCAGAATGTATTTAAAAAATAATACAATACATTACCAAACCAATTAGTGCAAAAATTCCATCATTTGTGGCCAAAATCTAACAATAATTTTCAAAACAAGTGTCAATTTATACATAGATCTATGCTGTGGAAAATAATGATAAGAATGTTTGTCATTTTAAGGAATTACCCAAGCAACACGGCATGCTGATGAGCTGTTTTTATAACACCAATGTCAAACATTAATTTGTGAAAATATTCGTGCAGCAAGCGTTATTCAACTGTTATGCAATTAAAAAAGCGCAAGGGGTGGAGCTTATAGGCAACATGTCCATTTGTTACGAATGATGTACCAAGAATCATACTAACAACAGAGATTGTTGCAATAATGCTAGCGATTGCTTTGAAAACAACTTTGTCGAAATGAAATGAAACTTAATGTGTTTCATGAAATGGTCATACAAACAAAACATAAATATTATGTCCACATTCCAATATGACAATATTATTAATGTGGGTAAAAATTTATAACCAATAAAAATGAATCGGGTAATTTTCGAAAATACTTCGATTTTTTGAAAGCGCCTTAAAACATCGTTGATATAAACTCAACAAATTTTATACTTATTGTGTGAAATATTTATTATTGTGTTTAAATATTCTTTTTTCGACAGTAATCCAAAATTTGAAGCATATTAATGAAGAAAATTTTGGGTTCTGATCATAAAATCTATACATATTAACTGTTCGTCAGCAACTTTTATCGAGGAACAATTCATTCTATCAATAAATATGGCGGTTGTTTTTATTTCTACTATGTTACGAACTGAAGTTGAGTACAAGTTTTGTAAGTGTAACCGGAATAAAGTTTGTTGACAAGTTGAATAATAATGCCATTGCCAGTTTTCGCGATAATGTTTGCAACAAAATTGTTTTAGCTGTTCAGTAGACTCACAAAGACGTTGCAAAAAACACCCATAATATGTGTCAAATTTTATTGTTTCAGAAAGCATTAGCAATATAAATAAATAATTAAGATGTAACGTGCAGCAGCTGCGTTTCACATATGCAACAGTCGTGTTTTTCGCAATTCTGTTGTCATGTTGTAATGCAACAAATAACTTTTGTTGTTTTTCAAGAACATGTTGCAAGTGTTACTTGGGTATCTTGGTGTGAATGAATAAAACTGATACAAGTGTAACATTTGCTGCTTTTGATAATAATTAAAATATATAATTAAAATAATTGGTTACATGTATCAACTCATATAGGTTGCTGTTTCAACTTATTTCGGTAGAAGGAGAGTTGAGACAAAAGAGAACACTGTTCCAAAAACCAATATGTAGATGCTTTGTTATTGATTTGAATCAGTTATTCAATTTAAAAAAGCATAAACCGAAGGGGGAAATTAAAAAATAAGCAATCATCGAATGACAATTTGTTGACTTATCTAATAAATACATTCTATTCTTCCGAATAGCGAAAAACTTCAGGGACGTATACTGTCTTAAATCGCTTTATTGCGCGTTGGTGCGCTCAACGTTGGAATATTATTCTGCTGTTTGGAATCCGTACTACCAGAACGGGATTGATAGAATCGAGGCTGTCCAACGCTGATTCATACGCTTCGCCCTTCGACATCTCCCATGGCGAAACAGATTCGAACTGCCGAGCTATGAAAACCGTTGCCAGTTGATACATCTCGATACATTTAGCATTCGGAGGGACTGCTCTCGAGCCCTGTTCGTCTCGGACTTACTCTCGGTCAAAGTGGATTGCCCTAAAATCCTCGGACGTCTGGATCTTCAAGCCCGCGTTCGAGCTCTACGTAATAACTCTCTTCTACGAGATCCGTTCAGGAGAACCAACTATGGTTGTCAGAGCGCTGTTACGAACTCCAGCGGATTATTAACAGTGTGGCGACGTCAACCGGACGCGGAATTCGATAAAAGCGAAAATATTAGCAATTTTGAAATATAATTAGTTTAAGGCTCAAGTTACCTCAAGGCTTGGTAGTATGCGTAAGAAAAATTGTGTTCAGCTTTGCCACCAGATTATCCATTTAAACCTTTTCAAAACTCTAAAAGAAGAATATCAGTCGATTTATTAGATCATCACGATTCAATTCATGCAAAAGACCTGCTGGAAAAACCATCGGCTTAGCTGGATGGTGCTTTTGAAAAAGTGGCTGTGATTTTTTATCACACTACCACACCGAGCTGGGGTACGCAACACAACTGCGCAATGAAAAAACCACAGCCACTTTTTCAAAAGCACCATTTAGCTAAGCCGATGGTTTTTCCAGCAGGTATTTTGCATGAATTGAATCGTAATGATCTAATAAATCGACTGATATTCTTCTTTTAGAGTTTTAAAAAGGTTTAAATGGATAATCCGGTGGCAAAGCTGAACACAAATTTTTCTACGCACACTACCAAGCGTTCAATTCTAACACATGCTTAAAAAAGGTAACTTGAACCTTAAGCAACCACCATTGGGGCCAAAGGGCCCCTTGGTGAAGGTAATAAACATAAACATAAACATAAACAAAATAAAAAACTGTTTAAACCCTCCTCGGTCTCCCTAATAACCTGCCGCCGACAGAAAAATGTGGTCCGCCGCGCTTGGATTTCTAATAGCGGATTGAAGGCGTAAATAGCTTGCGTTCCCGTGACGCTGCATGGACATGCTAGTTGCAGATTTTGGCGCAATATCAAATGATAATCAATGGAAATGCAGCAAGCAAACTTGGTAGACATTTATTCAAGTTAAAATATTGAATTCAAAACGATGACATATACATATTTATTCATCAATCGGTTGAAATTAATGGGATACAATTTAGGGAAGAATGTTCTTTTTTTAATACTTGTATCATTGTGTTGAATTCAAAGATATTGGCTCAATGAGTCAAAAGAATAAATTTCTTCTTGATTTTATTCCATATTTTCAATGAATTTCAAAATCTTTCTTCCAAAAATTATAGTGTGTTGATAATGCGACAAAATCTGCAACGCAAATGTTGCCTAACATGGCTGAAAATCACAAGCTGAGCCAAAATTGTGGTGATGAGCTCATTTTTGATGTCAAAAGTTATACAAGTTTAGTTTCCTTTTTCCATTAAGTGTTTTTGAACCCTTCTTATGATTATGATCCCATATTTATGTTAGATATTTTTTGCTGATAATTTTTATCAACAATATCATAACATTATTTTACATCCACTGTATAACGTGTTAATATACGTTAGATTTTCTAATTATCCTTCACAAATCACCGTACACAACTATCAAAAATTTCAACCTTTTGGCCTTGATAATCGAAAAGTAGAGATAATTTCCCACAGTATTTATAATATTTGACCTTCCGAACTACAGAATTCATTAGTGGAAAACTTGTTTTTTCAGACCACCAGATATATTTGAGCAAAAAAGCTAGTTCCAAGCAAACCAAGCAAATATATTATAAGTGCAAACCAAGATCCTCCATTTCCCTTCAAAATGAAACTACAATCGGATGAAAATTGAAAGAGCAGGATGCAGTTGAAGTGAACATTGAAATTCTGGAAACGGAAAAAAATGTTTAAAGCCTCATGACATGGTTCAGTTTAAACTGCTGTTAAAAACCGTATTCTCATCCAACGATCATAGTTTTTTTTTTTAAATATATCATATCAATACAGCTTAGGAAAAATATAAAATCTCAATAATTAAAACATAGCCTTTTAAGGCTTTGCCCGGCTTTTGGCCACTGTGCCTCATCTAGTTGCAAGTTGCTGCTAGCTGATGGCTATTTTACACGAAAATTTTATTTCTTACGCATATTGAAAACTTTACTTAGATGTCAGTTCTCAATGTTCATACTGCACTATTTTGACGTACAGTCCACACCCAGAACGATCGATCAGCCAGCTACAAATTATTAAGCACTATGACTATGACTATATTTTAATGTCGGTTTCGTACAATAGAGATTAAATCCAAAGTGAAAGAGCTTAATTTTTCAAAACAGTTTAACAATTTAAGATATAAATCATATTTAATTCTGGATTTGAAAAAGCATGTTTGGTGGTGGTAGTAAAACAAAAATATGATCGTTCAAAATCGTGACGGGATAATAACGATAGATTTTAGATAGTAAGAAAGTTTTGAATCCAACAAAATACGTGTTTGGTGTCAGATTTTGCCAAAATATTGTTCAATTTCGAGCATTCTAAGTGATTCTAAATTTATATAGAAAAGCAGTGTTGTAAGCCAAACCATTTTCCCATTGAAATTCAAAACTCATGCATGAAATTGTACCTATCTGTATGAGTAAAGCCAGCAAAATCTTCCAAAAACTGCAGCTTATCGTGTGTCGTCATAACTCTCGCATAATTGTCACTGGCGACATTTTATAGCGCTGATGAAGATGACGGCAACGGTATCAAAAGAGTGGTCGGCAGTCAGATGCACATTTCTTGAGCGTTTTTTCAAAACGTCATATCTGCAATGAGTTACTCTCTTTGTTTACTTTCTCTTCTGTTAATAATTCGGTCACTTTAACATTTATCCCTCAGCTCTTTGCATAATATGCTAGTTAAAACCACCGTCTTTCGATCTGTACTGTAAAATAAGTGAAAAGTGTTATAGTGACGCCGTAAAAATCGAAAGAGAAAGTATAAACAGAGAGTAACTCATTGCAGATATGACGTTTTGAAAAAACGCTCAAGATTTCTCCCTTGTTCTCACTCACACGTTCTCTCTTGTTCTCACTCATCAGTGGTTAAACGAGGTAGCATGCAGAGGGGACGATTACCACCAGATTTCCACTTTCGTTTTCCATCTGAACGAACGTGTGCGGATTCGGCGAAAAATCTCAAACACGACTTCTTGCATTAGACAAGATACTCCATTCATTTACAGCCATATTTAAAGTAAATCTCGCGGGCTCACGTTTCAGCATGTTATGTCAATCACGTGGTAATTTCAACATTTTTTTAGCACGCTCCTGCACCCATTCACAAAGAATATGATTTTCCTCGTTCTAGTGCAGAAAATAAATTTATGCAGCACATGTTCCGAAAGAGGCTGCCACACCAGACGATGACTTGCGGGTCGTTATTTGATGGTGAAAACTGAATTTCTAACACACTTCGGCAATGCTCCGCGTTTGATGATGACGGTGCCAAGATGGAGCCGTTCTAGGAGCGGTATTAGTGATCAAGCCGAGAAAAAATTCTTGGATGCACCCATTTGGCTCTCGAAAATCCAACGAAGCTATCGTTTGTCAAGCGTCATTTCAATCTTGTGCTCTCATTCACGATGAAGTATACGTCCAAATGCAGCTGCAGACATTGTCGAAACCTTGGGTCCCATCACATCAGACCGTACCTAAACAGTGCAGTCTGGAGAATTGCGAATCGGTTCCCTTCACTCTAGTGCTATGATTATGAATGGCGACGTAACATAATTCGATGTGACAGAATGGTTATTACTCTCCCTCAATCCGTCTCTCTTCTGCCAAGATCCAATTGTAGTCTATATATAGGTATGTGTTGTGAAGATGAATTCATAAAAATGCTAATTTTACAACACATGACTCCATTTTTCTTCCAGTCGGTCTGGATGGAGAACCGGAGTAGAAGGGAAGAGAGATGCTGGCACCTTATAAGTCACATCAGAAGATCAAGGAGTTTTTTTACACTGAACTGACACGTCGGAAAGATTTGTGGATGTTCTTCTGCTGCATCTAAGCGATACCATCATTAGATCCATTTGCTTGTTGGGGACCAAATGAAAACAAACAAATTAAGATCAAAGTGGAATACTTGAGTGTAGGAATCGGTTCGGAATAAATTTATTATTACGTTTGGTCGAATTCTATGGCCCGTTAAGTTTGATTATAGTATTAGCGGCATATTTTTGACAAAAGATTTTGGAGTGCAGATGGATGCGAAGCTGATGCACATAATCTAATAAAATAAGTTTTGCGTTAAATCCTTTTATAGGTAATAATGGAGAATTTACTCCGCAAACAAATTTAGTTCAAGACTTACTGTTTTAGCGAAGTTTTCAAGAGTACTATTACAAACCACTTTGTTGGAGATATGAATGTTTCATGTGTTCAGGGTATGTTTAGGATATTTGTGAAAGAAAACCATTAAAATAAATTATTATAACATTACGGTTTTTGATCAATCTCTTCAACGGTTTACAAACAATAAAATTTACATCTTATCCAAGGCTTAAGTTTGTGAAGCTCACAATAGAAAGACATTTTTAAAGAAACTGGATTTGAGAACATTTCATAAATATCATTTACTAGCACGATATGCTCCCTACGTGTTCTATTCATACCCTCAACAAAGTTGTTTTAAATGATAGTGTCACCAAATTTGCTGAATCCACGAAAAATGTGACCATTTTTTTAAGAAATATATCTCCATAATTATTTCTAGGAAAATTAATTACTCAAATTATTGTATCAGAAGATGCGCTGCTTTATGTTGGAAAACTTCAAAGATGACGGTGTCGGAATTATGCTATAGTAAGGATTTCAGCAAGAAAAAACCACCCCTTTCGCGAATTTTTTTAGAACTTTGGGTGAAGCAAATTGACCAAAACTTTTGTGTATTATAATGTATCATTTTAATAACATTCTGTTATTTTTTCATGCAAAATTATCGACAAGCGACTCGGTAATGAAGCTTTTTGTAGAACGTCTCTGAAAAAACATGATTTGCGGTGTTAACTGCCATTCAAAAAGTACTTCATCGATTTATTTCTAATTTTGCATACACATTCTATGTAAAAAAATGCCTAATCCCTACGTTGTATTTTTGAGATAATTTTTCAATTAAGGGTGCTTCCAACTCACTTGAAATAAAAATTGCTATCTTTCACGAAAAATTCCGCCATTTTGTGAGTAAATTGTTTTTTTTTCACGCTGAAACCCTTACCCCCACCCCCTTAAAAATATACAAAATAATAACTTTTCGAATCGGAAAAAAACGCGAACAATCTGTGTCTTACGACAACTTTATTGGTGGCCAGTTCATTAAAATCAGCGAATTAGGTAGCCCGCATTATTTTTTAAAAATAGACAATGTTAATTTATTTATTTATTTATTTATTTATTTATTTATTGATTGATTTTCCATCTGACCTACATGGTCTACATGAAATATGAAATATGGAATGAGGAAAAGCCCATTTGCAGTTAGTGTGACACCCTCCAAATGGGCGTAAAAACCTCATTATCTTTTCACACATACACATTAAACAATATTGCACGTTAAATTACATTACATTACTTAATTAATAATACATCTAACAAATCAAAATCTAATGCACTAAGTCAACCGCTTAAGCCTATTTCTAAAAATATCACATGAAACAGAGAAGTCAAAAAATTCATACACACTATTAAAAACACTACACATCGCCCTTACGGGTTCGTTCTGTCCATAATTAGTACTTTGATAGTCGAGTCTTAGAAAATCCCACGATCTTAAGCTTCTAGGGGGTGCGTTTACATTTATCTGTGAAAGTATATTTGGGGCATCTATTTCACCTGTTAGAACTTTTCCTACAAACACTGCTCTGGAGATATTTCGTCTTTTTGAAAGGGTGTCCATATCAAGCAAACGACAACGATCAATGTAAGGTGGCAGCTCTATCGGGTTGCGCCATGGCAGAGATTTAAGAGCAAATCGGAGAAATCTAGCTTGTATAGATTCAATCCTGTTAATCCAGATACTCGCATACGGACACCAGATGATAGCTGAAGCTTCCAGGACAGAGCGAACGAGAGAGAAATACAGTGCTCTCAGGCAATATGGATCAGTAAACTCTTTGGCTATTCTGATGATAAAACCAAGGTTCCTGTTGGCTTTCGCAATGATGTGGGAATAGTGATCTCTGAACGTCAATTTAGAATCCAGCAGTATTCCAAGGTCCCTGACAACTGACACTCTTTCAAGTGTTTTCCCTGAGATAGTATAACACCACAAGATTGGATTTTTTTTACGCGTGAAAGAAATTACTGAGCATTTAGATACACTGAGAGTCAACCGGTTTCGAGCACACCAGTTGCAAAACTCATCTAGTTGTCGCTGTAGTTCGATGCAGTCTAATTCAGATCGCACAATGAGGAACAGTTTAAGGTCATCTGCATAGATAAGTTTGCATCCTGGTGGAAGGATATAACAAACGTCATTGAAGAATAAGGAGAACAGCAAGGGTCCGAGATTACTACCCTGGGGTACACCTGATAAATTTATGAAGTTGTGTGATTCGATATTTCCTAGTTTGACAGATAGGGTACGGCCAACAAGGTATGACTCCAGCCACTTAGTGAAGTTGAGTGAGGCACCCAGCCTTTCTATTTTCGCCAGTAGAAGCGAGCGATCAACACGATCAAACGCTGCTTTAAGGTCAGTATAAATAGTATCTACTTGTGCTCCGCCTTCCATACTTTTAATACAATGTGAAGTGAACTGTGCTAAGTTCGTTGATGTTGATCTACCTGGGAAGAACCCATGTTGATCCGTCGATATATATGTTTTGGCTTCCCGGAACAACACATTGCTTACTAAAATTTCGAACAGCTTAGACCCCGCACAGAGAGAGGTTATGCCTCGATAATTTGCTATGTCCTGCTTATCACCTTTTTTAAAGACAGGAAACATAACTGACTTTTTCCAACACAGAGGAAACGTCCCTTGCGACAACGATTGATTAAAGATCAGTTTTAGAGGAGCAGAAAGGGCTCTAGCGCATCTTTTTAAAATAATAGCAGGAATCCCATCTGGACCAGCCGATGCCGAGAATAGAGGAAGCGGTTATAAGCTTTGTAACTGTTGCTGGCGTAAATGAATTCACGTTTTGTATTGGGATTCCGTCGATTGGTATAGTGACGAAGCGCGGCTGCTCTCAGTCGTTTAAGTTCTCGAAGTCGTCGATTGGACCAAAGTGGTTTCTGTCTAGGACGCGGTGCTGGGACATATATTTCAAACAGTTGTATCAGTATCGACGAAAATATTTCTACTGCGTCATTTACATCGGTTGCACTGTTAAGCGAGGTAATCCAGTCAATAGTTTGCAGTGAGTTGTTGAGTCCAAGAAAATCAGTTTTTGAAAAGTTATATTTGAAATCTTCCAGCATCTCATCAAAAATAACCTGTCGTGGACAGGTCTGCACAACTAAGAGGGGCGGATGATGGGAATCTATATTAACGAGTGGTTCATCTGCTTGGTACACATGACAGTTCATGTATGCGTCTGCGTTTATGAACAGAAGATCCAACGTGCGATTTCGTCCGTTCTTAATCGTACACATTTGCAGCATGTTCAGTAGAGACATCCCGTCTAGTAAAGCACTGCTGGATCTCGAAAGGGATGAGTCAGAGGGGTCGGCATAGGCGTAGCCGAAGGAAGTGCTTTTCCAGACAAGACCAGGCTGGTTGTAATCTCCGAATAACAAGTGAGAGGTTTGGGGTTCTAGCGAATTGGCGATGTCGAGTGCAGATTGAATGTGATTTTGAATAACGTTTATGTTATCTGCGGAGTCCGGAGGAAGATATACGACGCCCACACATGTGTTAGTACCCTTGCTATTAATGTTTACCCAGAGTTGTTCTAGACCTCTATTGTCATAACTCTTTTGTTTAGATGCTAATCGATTGGAAACAGCTATAAGTACACCACCACCCTTTTTTTTACCAGCAGCGATCGGGTCACGGTCGTTACGATATACCGAATATCTAGGTCCGAATAGCTGCAGCGAGTTGATTTCGTCGTTCAGCCATGTTTCTGTCAGGATAATGACATCATGTTCTGCGTCGGATACAGCTACGAACAGCTCATCGATCTTTGTGCGTAGTCCTCTCACGTTCTGATAGTACATTTTGAGTTGACTTTTACATGGAGAAACAGTCTTGCGGTCATCATTATACGGATTGCGGATGGCTAGATGAATATCAGCTACGGAGCCGGAAGTAGGTTGTTCAACGGTAGACTGGAACCGAAAATTATTTTGAGGGGGTGCAGTATCGTAGGTAACTTCGGGAGGACATATACCCTCTTTGGCTTTACCTGGAGAAACAGTCTTGTGGTCATCATTGTACGGATTGCGGATGGCTAGATGAATATCAGCTACGGAGCCGGAAGTAGGTTGTTCAACGGTAGACTGGAACCGAAAATTATTTTGAGGAGGTGCAGTATCGTAGGTAACTTCGGGAGGACATATACCCTCTTTGGCTTTACCTGGAGAAACAGTCTTGCGGTCATCATTATACGGATTGCGGATGGCTAGATGAATATCAGCTACGGAGCCGGAAGTAGGTTGTTCAACGGTAGACTGGAACCGAAAATTATTTTGAGGGGGTGCAGTATCGTAGATAACTTCGGGAGGACATATACCCTCTTTGGCTTTACCTGGAGAAACAGTCTTGCGGTCATCATTATATGGATTGCGGATGGCTAGACGAATATCAACTACGGAGCCGGAAGTAGGTTGTTCAACGGTAGACTGGAACCAGAAATTATTTTGAGGGGGTGCAGTATCGTAGGTAACTTCGGGAGGACATATACCCTCTTTGGCTTTACCTGGAGAAACAGTCTTGCGGTCATCATTATACGGATTGCGGATGGCTAGATGAATATCAGCTATGGAGCCGGAAGTAAGTTGTTCAACGGTAGACTGGAACCGAAAATTATTTTGAGGGGGTGCAGTATCGTAGGTAACTTCGGGAGGACATATACCCTCTTTGGCTTTACCTGGAGAAACAGTCTTATGGTCATCATTATACGGATTGCGGATGGCTAGATGAATATCAGCTGCGGAGCCGGAAGTAGGTTGTTCAACGGTAGACTGGAACCGAAAATTATTTTGAGGGGGTGCAGTATCGTAGGTAACTTCGGGAGGACATATACCCTCTTTGGCTTTACCTGGAGAAACTGTCGTGCAGTCATCATCATTTGGATTGCGGATGGCTAGCTTCATTGGTTGCTATGTCGAGTAGTCAATTCTAAGTTTGGCTTTCTTCAAGCGTTTTTGGTACAGCGGGCATTCAGAGCTCCAAGAGGGATGAATAAAATCAAGCTTGTCGGCATCAAGTTCCTGCTCTGAGTTAAATAGTTGGCAGTTAACACATCTTTCGAAATCAGAGCTGCACTCGTTTATTGGATGTTCTTCTGCGCACTTTGGACAGCATACTAAATTTTTACATGTCGCTGCTTTGTGGCCATATTCAGAGCAGCGGTAACAGCGCATTACATCAACAACCTCGAAGATTCGACAGCGATCCCAGCCAATATTGACCCGTTGCGCTTTCATCAGACAGTAGAACGTCGAAGGGTCAGATTCAAACACTACCACTCTTGTGTTTTCAGTTCGTTTGGACTTCTGTACGCGAATAACTTTCAAATCAGCCGTTTCAGGCAAATTGTTTTGTTGTTTCATTTTGGCGATTATTTCGTTTTCTGGGATTTCGTCACTTAATCCTATTATCTTGAATCTTGGCTTCAGAGGTTTCAGGTTTTCAATCTCATATACCTCGGAGAACTTATTTTTAGCATCGTGAGCCATTTTCAGTGCAAGCTCGTTCGAACCACACCGTATAGTAGCTTCTCCATTTTCACGGTAGTACACTTCTTTGACATCGAAGACAATTGGATCCAACTTCTCACGAATGTCTTTCCTTGTTATTTCCGCTAGTTGAACAACTTTCGGTTTGAACAGAACAGTTTGCTCCATTTTCAAGACTGCACTGTTTTTCGCAACATGCGAAACTGGCCTAAGTGACTGTAACTTTGACGTGTTCACAGGCGTTTCGCACGCAGCCGTTAATTCACCACTTGATTCGTTTCTGGAAGTTTTTTTAGTAGTCATTTTCCGTCGTTTTCCGGACCTCAGAATGCTGCAATCGTCATTATCATCTTCCAAAACGGCAGGATGCGCCTTGCGTTTTTCCAGCCTTGTTGGAGCTAAGTTAGAACGGGTTACGCTGGCATAAGTGGCAACGGCTGCAGTGTTCTTTACAACTTTATTGCCGGTCTCGGTATCATCGACACACATCTGATCCGTACCCGCTCGCCGAACTAGGTCACGCAGCACTGATACTTCTGCGGAAACAACATCTTCAACGGTAGATTTAAGGCGCGGCAAAATTCGTTTTTCAAAAGCGCTGTACTGCTCTGAAACAATATTCCGTATTTTCAAATCACCATCGCAGACAGCCTTAGTGATTTCTTCGACCTTTTGCAAAAGCACACTACACATTTTCTGCACATCGTTGAGACGTGTCTCCTTCTTCCTGCACTCTAAACACACATATTGCAGCGATTCGTTCTCCCGCAGAGCGGTTGCGGCTGCTGTATTCACACCCGAGCACCGTACGTGTAATATTTGCTCGCACCCGCCAGAACAGTGAATACCATCGGGTTCACTAGCAATACGCTGTGCGCACACACTGCAAGCTATTGAAGTCATTTTTCTTCGCCCGTGAGCGGGCCACCACACAGTAAAGGCGCACTTGCTTGTTATTTTTTGCCGCTGCTAACAGAGCGAGCAAAACTAATTTATGCCAACAAACTTTAGTTTCGACAGGCAGCCTATCATGCACTATACCAAACGAAAGCACTTCACAAGGTCTACGTACTAATGCACTTTAATTCACTGTACCTCCACTATTTCACGGTTAAAAAGGGAATCAAATGCGAGCAAAAAAAAAGCCAAACTTTACTTATCATCTTCCACACTGCTAATGCCAATATTATAACCAAACTTTTTTTTTGCTGATCCCATCTGGATTTGATTTTGCAATACTAAATGCTACCGAAAAATTATATCTTCAACCGTAATTGAAATTTCTCCTCATTTGGGTGGTCCGTTTGAGAAATTTTGACTCAGGAAATGTATAAATGACCCTCTATGTCTTTTTGCAAAGTAGCTCTCATGTCAAAAATGTTGTAATTGCCAGAGAAAAACATGAGATTCATGAGCCGAACACAACCGAAAAGTTTTGTTCGAATCGACGATCTTTTGCGTTCGTGATACACTCATTTTCATTACAAAGTGATGTGACAACGACACTGTTCTGTTTACGGTGAATAAGCAACAATCAAGTTATGGTGAATTATTTATAGCGATGCGATGATTTAGTATAATACACCTTCAAAAAATTATAACTTTGAGCAAAAAAAAAATATTGCAACATACCCAATCTTTCCTCAAAAGGTATAGAGCCCCTTAACCGTTATGTGTCCAACAAAAACACACCTTTAACAGGCCAACGAGGGTACCCGGGTACCCACAAATTGAAAAGCTCATAACTACGGCTTCCATCAACCGATTTGGACACTTTTAGATGTTTTGGATTCAGGAACTCATCCACTTTTTGATTTGTAAAATTGAACCGGATGAATGGATCTGGATTTTGGTAATCCGGATTTTCCGGAGCAATGTTCCAGTGCTAGGGTATGATTTGTAAATTTTAATAATGTCCTAGTAATATGAATATCAAAGCTCTTCCACGGTGTTCCTAAAACCGTTATTAACAAAAAATGACCATAAATTTGTCATACGGCATTCGAAAGATACAGTATCCAAGCATCTTCTCAGTGAATTTCAAAATGATCCATCAAAGGATTCGAGAGAAATTGCAATTTGAAGTTTTATGACACGTTTCGTAAGGCTTCTAGCAAACACCCACGGGTTTGGTCCTATCGCTATAAACAAATAATATTTGTCTACTTATTTAGTACATGGTATACGAAAGATATAGTGATCAAGTATATCCCCTGCAAGTTTGAAAATATTTCATTGACGGAATCGAAATTTATAACGGTTTGGATGTGGTATGCGGTCATAGATGGGTTTTCTACCAGACTTCAAGCGTGAATCCACGTTTGTTCATTGACTATTTAGATCGTTTATACGTGTCGCGGTTTTTAAAGGAAAACCTTACCATTTAATTACATAAATATAATGTACAAAAGGTGTTATTTAAATGGTGCACTGAAAAAATATGAAAATAGGGTTGTCTACCAAACGTTAAATATAATGTGTAAATTAAAAAAATGGATAAAAGTCGGAATGTTTACTTCAAAAGGCCATATTTCAATGGTTTGTTGACCGATTCTAATTATTTTTTCATTATTGAACAGGTAGACGTTTCGTCGTTAATTTTCATTAGGAAGAATAAAAAATAGAGTCATCTGCATCAATAAATAGACAATATAATTGATCTCAACTATATGTATTATCATTATTTAGTGAATAAATTTGTTTTAAAAATATCCATTTTTATATACTAGTTGATTGCAATTGCTGTATAAACATCTGAATGTCAAATTCTCATGATAAGTTCAATTCGACAATGAAACTGACAATAGTTAGAGATATGAGCAGATGAACTTGTACTAATAACATCCCCTTTGACCAGTTTTAACATCTGTCAACCCAACCAGCGAATCACGATTGTACAAAATTTACAACAAAAACCGTATCATTACATAAATTGATTTGAATCAGCAAATATCTTCATATTTTTAAATTTTTGGTTTTATTTTTCCATGATTTGTATTTTGCGTTCGTTGCATTCAACTAATGTATAGAAATTGATAGGTCGTCGTTCTGAATATAAAAATATTCACTAATTAGTGATAATACATATATTTGAGGATAATTATGTTGTCTATTGTTTGAAGTAGGCACCTCTATTTTATATTCTTCCTAATGAAAATTAATGATGAATCGTCTACCTGTTCAATAATGAAAAAATAATTAGAATCAGTCAACAAACCATTGAGATATGGCCTTTAGAAGTATTCCGACTTTTATCCATTTTTTTAATTTACACATTATATTTAACGTTTGGTAGACAACCCTATTTTCATATTTTTTCAGTGCACCATATAAGTAACACCTTTTGTACATTATATTTATGTAATTAAATGGTAAGGTTTTCCTTTAAAAACCGTGACACGTATAAACGATCTAAATAGTCAATGAACAAACATGGATTCACGCTTGAAGGTTGGTAGAAAACCCATCTTTGACCGCATACCACATCCAAACCGTTATAAATTTCGATTCCGTCAATGAAATATTTTCAAACTTGCAGGGGATATACTTGATTACTATATCTTTCGTATACCATGTACTAAATAAGTAGACAAATATTATTTGTTTATAGCGATAGGACCAAACCCGTGGGTGTTTGCTGGTAGCCTTACGAAACGTGTCATAAAACTTCAAATTGCAATTTCTCTGGATCATTTTGAAATTCACTGAGAAGATGCTTGGATACTGTATCTTTCGAATGCCGTATGACAAATTTATGGTCATTTTTTGTTAATAACGGTTTTAGGAACACCGTGCTTCAAATTGTCTCGGAAGTCTGTTATTTGTTGTTACGGGACCCTATGGCAGTTTGAAAAAATGGAATTGGAATGGAATGGCCACTCACGGCCCCATGGGAATCTGCTTCGGAATGTCCGTTCCGGGGGTAAATCACCAAATGGTTACAAAACCACAAGATATAGCCTACTGATGCAATTCCAAGAATTTTGATGCCCATATTGCTAGTATTCCATTGAAATTCACTAATAGTATCCCAACACTGGAACATGCTTCCGGAAATCCGGATTCTCGGGAACCGAGCACCAAAAAGTATCAAAATCGGTTGGAAATTACCTTAGTTATTGGTATTTCAGTTTGGTGGGTACCCGGGTGCCCACGTCGGCCTGTTACGTAGTAACAAAATTCAGGACCTCCTCCTCACTCCCCCTTACTATATCAACAATATTATTAACCCAAAAGCTTGACTTAGTGAAGCTCTAAGATGTCATATGGTTTCAATTTCCAGCTATGGATAAAACATGGGAATTTCATTAATTGAAACCTAAAAAGATACCCGGGTACCGCGTCGGATACATAACGGTTAATAAAGCCTATATAGTTGCTGTTGTTGAATCGTATGGCAAATGCCATTTAGCATATTTTGACAAAACGATTTTTAAACTTTGAGATTGAATATCTTGAAACTTATACATGATAGAAAAAATTCAGAGAAGAAAATTGATGCTTCTATCTATTCTGTATTAAAATCTCAAATATTATGAAAATCGGTTAACTATATTGCGAGGTTTTACTAAAAATGTAAACGAAAGTCGCTCTCACACGTGTCATAGGTTTTTTAGACAAGTACTATGGCATATCTATCTCTGTTTACCCTAAAATGGCGAACACTATGTTGACCGTGTTTCCAAATGGAGCTCGAAGGTACAAGCGATTTTGTGTTCTGTTAATGTTAATTGTATAGTATTAGTCAATGAAATGTATCATTTGGAAATTTGTAATCTGTTGATACAAAAGATGAGAATTATATGCGTTTTAAATTGGACCACTGTTCGTTACATACCATCTATAATACACTAGCTAATACCCATCGCGCGATTCTGCGACTTTCAACGAAATAGGAGAAAAACACAATTTGTTCCGAAGCGCCATCTGGCCGGCAGAAAATCCCCAATCAATAGGACACAAAGACGCTCCATAACAAATGTCTACTATGTAAAATTTTTTACGGCAATCGGTTAATTGTTTGGAAAAACTTTAAAAAATTTGAACGATTTTTTTGTACTTCAAAATGAAATTAAATGATTAAATAAATGATTAAAAACGATTATATAATATTCATTGTTATTACCGTAGTAAAACAACCAATATTAAAACTAATATTGTCACGAATCACATTTCCACTGACAGCACGAAACCTGACGAAATTCTAACGGCAACCGTACACTGGGGTACAAATGTACCCCACGCTAACTTTGATACCTACGTCCACGAAGGCTATAAGCAAACTGGCTATACCACCTTTTCCTGTTACTAGGAACTCTAAATTGAATTATGGTTAGGGTTCCAGGTCGGTAAATTTCCGAATTCTCGTCTTCACACGGCTGCAAAGAAGGCGTGAGGTACATTTGTACCCCAGTGCAACGTTCTAGGGTTAATACAAAATAAAACGAGAAAGAGCACAATCCCCACTGAAATAATATCTAACGGTTACCCCGTATGGATGCGGATTACGAGAAACAATAAGTTTAGATTTAGTCGGTAGAATTGACTACTACAAACCAATCCGACACAAACACGAGCCAGCAGGCAGAGGTGTCTGTTAAAGATTCCTTCTCGATAACAGACATTTGCCCAATTTGTTGAGCTGAGTAGATTGGTACGCAAGACTCGGTCCTCCAGGCCTCGGAAACGTCTTCAAAGTTTGTGAGTTTCTCTCTCTTTGATAAGAAACGAAAAAAATCAAAACCCCTCCCTTAAAAATTTTCTGCGCAAGGGCCGGCTTTCGCGGAAAACTATAATATTAGACATGGGAAGCGGAAGTTGTTTAAATAATTATGGATAAGATATTGATATATCTGATTGTCCCCATTAGCTTCCAGAAATTAAACTATCTCTAAGGATATTCCTAATCCATTTGAAAAAACTCAATTCAATTATGAGCGTTTTAGCTAACTACGATATAAACCTGAACTCGAACTGCATCCTAGTTTTGCGTTCCCCATGCAGCAGACATACCAATCAACTACATCATCTGCACATTAAGATAAACGATTCGTACCAAAGCCCTCGTCGACAGTCATCAATGGGAGGTCTGACAGTTCAGTTAATGTAAAAAAAAACTATATAAGTTCACCACACCCGGCAGCAGTCAAACAGATGCAATCAGCTTATGCACTGCAGAGCCATAATAAATGAAGTTATCGAAAGCATCAATCCTAATTGCTTTATCGCTTTTCTTCGACCAACTGAATCAACCATAAATCATACAGTAGCCATTGTGCTGAATGTACATGAATACAGATCTACAGTTGCAAGGGATTGTCTCGATTCTCGACGAGGAAGGTCAGATGTGGGAAATTCTTCCACCCGGAAGGGATTTTGCGTATACTTACTCAATTTTCTACAGAAGGGAGATAGTGCCAGACAAAGTGATTTTCCATCATAACGATAATTGGATGGTGTTAATGAAGATTTACTGTTTCGTAGAACTGGGGAACAATTGAGATTGAGTCATATTCAGTAATTCGTTATCCGAAACAATTTATTTAGAGTCTGGACGTTTTTATCTGTAAAAGTGCATTTCCGATCTGCCCTTCAACCTCTACTGCATGGTTGTATCCAAATCCGGGTTCGGTTAATGGAACCTTATGTGTGATTGCTTCATTTATTCTGACAGCGGATTCCGATAAGCGCATGATGCCGCCGGTGGCAGCAGTGCAATGGCGCTAATTTTCCATTCAACCCGATTAATTTGTACTGAATAATTGACGGCAATCTATGCAGCCAGTATAGTGCGGAAAAGAAAACGGTAATAAAAAATCGCTAGTCACGCTCCGGTGGTACCCAATAAATCGCATTATACACGTGCCGTGAATCGACAACAATAGCTCAATTTTTGAAAATTAATTTTTATCTGCTGCTGACAGGACAGTATCCGAATGTCATTGGAATCATTTTAATGCACTTAGAGAATATATTCGTAAATCTGCTACGAGTAGGTTTTATACAGAAAACTTCAGTCAAATATACGAATTTGTTGTACGTACGATGAGTCATTAATTCTACGGAAACGTTTTTATTTTCATTACGAGTTTTTCGTAAAAATCATGAAACGACTTTCAAGCCAACGAATCTGTTTCATTAATCAAACGTATTGAAGTACATGAAACAATGCTGAAGACTTTAAAATTAAATCGATTTTGCCAGATCGATCTTTTTCATATAACAAACACTAACTGCGACTAACGAAATATTCGTGCTGTATACAAACATTTAGTAAAATAACGAAACATTTCGTTTCAATCACGAAAAACAGTTTCGTTCTCTATGATGAGCTGTTGTGCTATCTTATGACAAGCGCCATTTCGCACATTTTGAGAAACACGATGCTTAAATCTTAAGATTCAATCTTAAAACTTATGAATGGTATAAACAATTCAAAGAAGACAATTGATGCTTCTATCTATTTTGTATTAATTTCTCCAATATTACGAAGATCGGTTGACTTGTTGCGCGCTTTTACTAAAAATGTAAACAAAAGTCGCACTCTCATAATCGTGCATGGAAAAATTTTCCATAGAAAAAAATATCAATTATGTATACTTTTATTCATATATTTGGCTTAATTTGGTCTACAAACAATCGCCGAGATGCATTTTGAAGGAAATGAGTCAGTGAATCTAGCAAAAATAGTAATTTTGTGTTACAGTGTTGCCAAATGTGCTATATTTACAGTTTAAAACTTAAATTGCATTTTTCTCACAATTCATGCATTTTTGTTTTGAGAATGATTATTATATTGTGTTTCTCAGATAGTTTTACCCATAAAAACATCTTGTGCATCAAGATAAGTTGAGCCAATCCCCAGACACAGTCATTTGAAGCAACAAATTAAAAATTTCTCAGCACGTTTCTCGCTATATCTCAGTAATCAAGCAAAATGTCTAAGTTCTGAAAACGCCACCTTGTAGAGATTTTTTAGACAAGTAATGCTGCATATCTAACTCAGTTAACCCAAAATGGCGTTTATCATAAGATAGCACAACAGCGACGATTCATAATTACGAAAAAATTCGTTCATCAAGTAGCCATATTTTTAGTTCGTTTAATAAACGAATCCTATTTATAATGCACGAAAATTTTCGTTATATTCCCGGATTTATTTTATGTGTGGTCGTTAAAATTGGGCATGAGAATCGAACCCTAGGTACAGCTGTGAAGTTCTAATTGATTATTAATTACCTTTGGAAAAAGGGCACAAAATATTAAAATCGGTAATTATTTGACGATTTATGTCGATCGTAATTTTTTTTTCCAAAACTCAACGTAAGGGTTAGGTATTTTTCACATAGAATGTATCTGCAAAGAAATCGGTTGAGTTGAATGACAGGTAATACCGCAAATCATGTGTTTGGCAGAGACGTTCTACAAAAAGCTTCGTAGCCGAGTCGTTTGTCGATATTTTTGCATAAAAAATCACAGCATGTTATTGAATTGATGCATTATAATATATAAAAGTTTTGATCAATTCGCTTCACGCAAAGTTATAAAAAAATCACGAAAAAGTGTTTTTTTCACGCTGTTACCCCCCCTTAATACTATTTGACATACAAAACTGTAATTTTATTACAGAATATCAGAATATCATTTTAAATCAAAATGCATTTAACAAAAATCTTCCGAAATGCAATAGTTTTCGAGATATTGGATATTGTAGAAGCTTTTAACAAAAATATTTTCATAACAACAATTTTTGACAAATTTTTATAATTCAAGCTACAGTAAGATTCCGTTTTCGGCACGTTCCGTTTTTGGCATGCTCTCTTTTTGATACACTTCGATTTGGCAACAAATGGGTTCCGTTTTTGGCAATATTCCTGTTGTACATAGCAAGCCTTTTAAAAATTTACAAAAGATATTTTTTGTATCAATTGATATAACATTTGACTTTATTTCCAAACATGGGAGTCAAATTAACCGTTAAAGGCGCAAATTATTTTTATTTTCAAATTTTGTGAAAATTGTCTAATAGTTTCAATACATTACTGTGATAATTTGAGATTGAGATGATTTTTGCAATGTTGTTTTGCATATAAGGATTAACCATATTTTACACTATATGTGTTGAATTTAATGATTACAATTAGTATAGAAATGTATTATCTATGTATAATATAACTGGTAGCAGTGTAGCTAGTGTCTGACGAAATCAAATTTTTAGTAAGACCCATAGTCTTTGCACTTTAAGAGTCAAGTACAGAGTAATGCATGATAAAATTATTTCTGGAGAAAATTTTCAATAGAATCTTAGTAACATTATGAGCCTTTTCTCTTTCGATTATTGCGACGTCATTACAAAACTTGGCACTAAATTTTCCGCATATATCGAAAGTTGACCATATTGCGTCCCAAAGTCGTATTTATGAATTCAAAACTGATGGCCTCCAAATAGTTTGTTTTAGCTTTATGATGCCTTTGGTAAATTAGTTTTTTTTTGGCGATTTTTTCAATTAGGGTGGTTCTTGTGGTTAGGGTGTTCATAGTATCGATTGTTTAGATAGTGAAGTTTACCTGCACAATGCCCTACAATATGTATAATAAATTGAAGCAAGTTTGCTGAATAAACAATGCTATCTATAATGGTTAATTTGTAATGATATTTTTTTTTAAGATTTGAGGTAGGGTGGCTCTTGAAAAATCGGTTTGCTTATATTACCTTTTGATGTGTTAATTTCTCGCAAATGCATTGCTCTAGAGATTTTTGGAACTTTGATTGGAGCACACCGTAGCACTGATGTTTCAATCCCTTTTGCTTACACCGTTGCAAGTGATTTTTACAACAAAAATGGATTTCTTTAAAACGTAAATATTTTCAAGCATTGCAATTCGACTCTTAATCTATCAATTCCATTTGAAAGATCAACGATTGGTTTATTATGGAGAATTAGCAAATTTATTTTTAAAAAGAGCTGTGTTTTTAAACAAAATTGTTAATTAATTTTCGAAAAGAAGAGATAACAGTCCAGAAGCTACATAAATCAACACTACCATTCAGTGAATTTGTTTGAGTTTTGACGTCCAGTGGGCCGAAGAAAAGCGATTCGAATTAAGTGATATGTTACACCTCCATAACGAGGATCATAGCACTCGAGAAGTGCGCGAAGATTGTGAGATTTTTTTTATTTTGAGAGGTTTTAACCCTAGAGTCATTCGCTTCTTCTCGGGTTAGAGAAATCTCTTTTGGAAAAATCTCTAACCCCATGTGCGGGGTTGGGAATCGAACCCAGGTGAGCTGCGTACAAGGCAATCGATATACCGACCACGCTATGCTCGTGCCCTCGAGAATTCTACTGGACGACGACTGAATTTGATAAAAACATGAATAAAATTGAATTTGCTTATCTTTTCTTTCATCTCGAATTCCATTTCACATATGATTAAAAATTCTTGAAATCTTTTTGAGGTCGTAAATTGAAAATCCAAACTTTAAAAACAAGGTTCTATTTTCGGCACAGTTCCGGTTTTGGCAACTGAAAAAAATAAAATTGTTGGCAAAAACGGAATCCTACTGTATTTGCAGTCGTTGAGCATGAAATTTGCTATAAATAGTAATAGACTTAACACTTATTCGATGAACGATAACTTATTGTTAATGTTTTTCATTGCAAATTCACTCTGGTTACTTCAAAAATTCAATATTCATTGAAATAGATAGAGTTATCAGAAGTCCTCCAACATATACCTACACGTGTAAAGAATTAGAAATCATGAAATAGGAGGGAATAAGACGACTCTGTTCATGCTTTATGGATTTATTGCAAATGTTTAATAGCTGTTCCAGTGTTACCAGCTCTCCCATATAATGGAAGATATCTGCTTTTAAAAATGGGGAAAATACTTTAGCAGAAATTTTTGAAACGGGACCCCTGTATTGAAACGTCAGAAGTATTCTACTTCAAAAGGAAATTAGTAAAACAATTTCTGAAATTCTGCTGCTATTTCAAGGTATGAAATTTCATGCGCTGGGCTGCACCTATATCTTTTTTCCTAAGGCTGAATTATTTCCGCTTTCTAACCCGGAGGGGTTTTACAACTTTCTCGCTTATTTAAACATTGTGCCAGTGGATTTCAGTATATCGTCGCTATTGTGCTATCTTATGACAAGCGCCATTTTGGAGTAAACTGAGTTAGATATGGCACATCACTTGTCTAAAAAATCTCTACAAAGTGGCGTTTTGAAATTCTGCTTTGTTACTGAGATATAGCGAGAAACGTGCTGAGAAATTTTTAATTTTTCGTTTCAAATGACTGTGTCGGGGGATTGACTTGAGTTATCTTGATGCATAAGATGTTTTTATGTGTAAAACTATCTGAGAAACACAATGACATAATTATTTTCAAAACGAATTGTGAGAAAAATTCAGTTTTGAATTTAAACTGAAAATATAGCATATTTGGCAACACTGTAACCAAAATAACTATTTTCTCTAGATTCTCTGACTCATTTCCTTCAAAATTTATCTCACCGATTGTTTATAGACCGATTGTAGTCAAAGATATGAATAAAAGTTAATAATTGATGATGTTTTTCTATATGGAAAATTTTCCATGCACGATTATGACATACCATACAAAGTTTGTCATCAATACACACCTTTGGCACGTGTGAGTGCGACTTTTATTTACATTTATAGTAAAAACTCACATCATAGTCAACCGATCTTCGTAATATTTGAGAGATTAGTACAGAATAGAAAGAAGTATTAATTGTTTTCTTTGAGTTGTTTATACCATTTATAAGTTTCAAGATATTCAATCTCAAACTTTAAAAATCGTTTTTCTCGAAATGTGCTAAATGGCGCTTGTCATGAGATAGCACAGCAGCGACGATATAATGCAATGAAAACCTGATTTTAAGCAAACTATGTTCTTATGTAAATTCCCGTACACAAATGTCCTTTGTCTTAAAATAATAACAGAGTCTTGACTTAAAAGTTTTGAGGGCAAGATGGTTTCATACAACGAACCTATCATGAGACGAAACGCCATAAGAGAAAAAACGAGGGTTAAAATCATTTAAAAAATTGATAGAGTCGTGCGAGCCTTCTTTACATACTTTTTATAAATTTTAATATTTTGACGAATTATAACTCCTTTAATAATCGATGGACTAATGTCATATCAACACAAATTTATCGTCATCGTGTATGTATTATTTATGCCAAATATGAGCAGAATTGGTTCACAAATAAAAAAGTTATTCAAATAGCGTTTTAAAATATTATATATGGACTAGCTGGAGACTACTTTGCACAATTCATGAATTCGACACAAAAAAATTAACCAATTTTTACTTTTATTAAAATATAATTTTTTATACTTTAACAATAAAACATCACCCATTTATCACATTTTCTAAAATGAGTGATTCATTTTAAATTAACATTTATAACGTTGCTTATCAAAAAAAAAAATCTTGAGTGGGTTGAGACTGCATATTGTTTTCTCAGAAAGGAAAATTATGAAAAATGGCGTTTTCCGTTTATCTCTATCAATTACAAAAATAGTCACACTGTAAACATTGAACATTTCTCAAAATAAAAAAAAATAAATAAGGGGCTACTTATGACGTGACGTGCTAAATTGATGGCGCAATTAGTACTCTAGGCCAAGTTCTCAAGCTATTCACTATATAAATCAAGAATTCTGAAATAAAGGTTCGAAACCAGTTTTTTCATGGGCAATTTATTTCACAACCAAAAACTTTACAGCTGCAATGTAATTATACAATATAATACAGAGCACCTCTTGAAAAAAATTACTTTGATGATTAATCCTCCTGGAAATAATTCTGGAAAATAAACATTATTAAGAGTCTTCTCGATCAGAAACAAATAACAGAATCATTTCAAAACTATATCTCGCACTGGTACTTGTTATAATTTTCTGTTATTTTAACTACTAACGAGACCAGATTGATAGCACAGCTTGCTACGAAAATTGCATTCTGTTATTATCTTATTTCATTCTGATCGAGTTGGTATACTCGGTAGAGTTGTTGATGTAATGATATTAAAAACTTTTTTGAAGACACAAAAACCTTCAAATGCTTATAAAAACCGATCCTAACGTCCTAGAAACAAACGCTATTTTTCATCACACAAAAATCTTCAAATACTCGCACTGTGAAAAGTTTCAGATGTAGATGACGTTGGACAGTTTACTCCGCCAGCCGGTCACATCCCACCACATCTAACAAGTATCTAAAAGTTGAATGAAAAATTATGCAACACCGCGGTACTATCGGCATGAAGTATCACGATGCCGGAATAGCGATAAATCGCGCTAAGAATTGCTTGCAATATTACTGACAGTTTCTTATTTTTCCTCTAATCGGAATAATTTGTCGCTTTTGATTCTCGGTGCTTTTTAAAAAACCATATATGGATAAAACAACCTTATATGCAAAATTAAACTTTAACTAGGCAGAATGTTTTACATTTTGCTTTACTTCCATAACTCCATTATTAAAATATTATAGAAACTGTTGGAAATTCTTTCTGCCATTTCGACAACTACGTTTTTCGATGATGTTGAAGTTCAGTGTTATTCACACAACCAATTATCACACACAATTATCTATAGATTCGAAACCATAAGTGCTAGCATTCATACGGCGGCCTGTTCATCAGACAGATGTTCCAACAACAATAATCATAAACACAAATGTACCTCATCCAAAAACATTAGAGATTATGGCAAACAAAAACAGAAGTTTCTCCCTGCTTAGATATTTTGTAAAGGCACTACACGTGAACATCTGCGCGTGACTTACACATAATGAGATGTAATCACCTTCAGGGAAGAACAACAAACTTTCCCAAAGTGATATCCTTCCTCACATGTTGCGGACTAAGGTTGAGCTGCGATACCCAGGCTCCGACTGAAACCAATGATATGGTTTGAACCACTTATAATTCTATTTACGTTTCTTATGTTTAACCTAATTTATGTTTATCAGCGTCGTCGGTAAGTGAGATAGAGAGAGTAGATGTGGGGTGAAAGCCGGAAGTTTACTTCCGAAGGCGAAGAAATCATGCGTTAAATCACCTTTGCTCGATTCAGCACAAGTCTGTATGAGTACCTATACGACGAAGCTTCAAGAAAGTCTATTATTGGTACACTATAGTCGCAGTAAGGATATGCCTACTGGGGCTATTCCAGTGAAAGATGCAAACTGTACACTGTGCAGTTCGAATCTCATACATCTAACGCTTGGGCAAAAGATGTGGGAAGCCAAAGTTTCAACAATTTCAGAAGTTCGTTCTGACCGGAGCATACTAAATGTTACTGATTTCGTGACCAACTAACAGACCGCACGAGTATTTGAGTTCACGCAAAACTAATCCAAAGCACGACGTTTTGATGTGGTGCAAGCCCAAAGATGTCAGAACTTAATTAATTATTGTCCAGCTGATTTATTTGACACCTTCGCTTTCGTCTGTATATAGTTAACTTGATTCGATTGAGGGCGTAACCTGTCAAGAAACTCTAATGAAAACAAAGTGAGAAAGGTGAAAGTTTTAATTAATTCGCACTTGCTTTTGATTGTGCAAACTGCATCTAGGTGAATGTCAATCCACTTTTGACATCCAAAGTCAACCGGTATCCCTGTACAGACAGACAGCGGCAAGTTTAGGCAAATCAGTTATGGAATTTGCGTTTCGACTTCGTCTCATCAGAATCCGAAGTGACAGGAGTAAGCTAGCGCCGGATTGACGCTAGCTTCAAAAAACGAAAACTTCATTTGTGTTGTCCATTTGTAATCCTGCGTGATGTCTCGCAAGAAAAAGAGTTCTGATTAAGCTGAAGGAAATCAATGAAGTCGAAACTTGGTTTGGCTTAGCAAGCCCAAGCAATATGCATTCTGCTATATTTTTCCTTAGTGGAGAAGAAGTTAGGTAAATTACTTAATTTTTCTCCACCAAGGAGAAATATAGCATAGTGGAAAGTTTTAGCAGTGATCAGTAGAAAAAGGTTCCACAAGTCTCACTTTGAAGACCTTGTCAGTTACATTACACTTGGTAGGACTTGTTTGTTCATTCCCACGTTCTACAACCTCAGCATTGCCATATCGCTCCATCGTTTCTGTTTACTTTTGCTTCTCAAGTTGCCGTTAATAATGTGGTCTGACGGTTAGGTACGGCCAAAGCCGCACTGGTTCGTTAGGTGTTTGTTTCGAACGAAGGTGTTACAACAATACTTTAGTACATGAAAGAAGACACGAATATTGCTCTGCGGAGTGATTTGGACAGGAACTTATTATTTAAACTTTTCGAATCATTATGCTACATTGCATCTCCGGGCATACTTGAAAGCTAGAATTTCACACTTGGATTGTTTGATCATTGATTTGTGGTAAGTGTTTGGGAAAGACAACTGGGTCAGTTAACGGCTCATACTTGTGGAAAATGATAGCGATTGGTATTGTTGTATCTTTTACAATTTAAGCATGTCTCTGAATGTTGTAAAACAGAAAGTTTTCGTAACTGAACACGTTTAAGGGTCTGAAAGTTCCAAGCCGTATATCAACCATTAAGGCAATGGGAGTCAAAGAAATAAATTTCGCGAAGGTTTTGATACATTTTTGGCAACCAAGATGCTTCAATAAACGCGCAAATAAATAATATAAAGCATACACAGATATTTATTTATTTGTTTTACGATAAGACGAGATTCGAGTGTATATGAAATACTTCTTTACTTCTTCTACTACTTATCCATGATTTTCTTCGGAAAGATAAGATCTAGAACATTGTTTCATTAACCAAAATGTTGGTAAATTATTGCTAAAATATAATCAAACGCAGGATTTGGCAATTTTGAACATTTAATTACTTTTCTATACGTTAGAAAACAAGATGGGATATGTACCTTGCCAGAAATATGGTCAAAAAGGTTTAAATTGCACTTTTTGAAAAGTTCTCGCTATAAAACTATTTCAAATTTTGACTAGCTCTTTTCGCTAAAATGACGACAGCAGCTTGGAGTTCCAAAAAATAAATAAAACGGATTTGGAAAAATTGGCAGTTATGCAACTTTGAATATACACCCTTCATATACCATGATTTCGTAAAGAGTAGAAATACTGTTTCAAACTTGTTCTGGGCATGTTAAAGTCAATGCTTTCACAATGCTCGTTATACACAGCCATCATCTGGTTTAGTGGTTCTAAATTTAGTGTAATCTGTTCGGTGATGACCTATCGTGAACAAATTCAATTTTCACTTCGCGTGTTTTTTGCAAGGTGACCAAACAATACTACAATATTCTAAAATAGACTAAACATATGCTATGTAAAGAGTTTTCACTGTTTAAGGATCTTGAAAGTGGTGACTCCTAGATCTCCTATTGTTTCGCATTTCTGAACGATTTGATTACCTAATGTAATTGACATGGATGTCGTGATTTGTTTTCTGCTAAAAGTTATAAGATTACATTTTTTAACATTATCCAGTAAAATTTTACAACACCATGTATAAAAGATTTGTGTTTCATTGTGATAAACATTAATGTCATTATTATTTCTAATATCTAAAAATACCTTCATATCATTCGCATATATGAGAATTATGTTTTTTCTAAAATAAGAGAGATATCGTTGACAAATAAAATGAAAAGAAGAGGTCCTAGGTGTGAACATTGAGGAACCCCCGATGTAACTTTATTTGTATCACATTTTATCTAATAGACTATTATTAGCTGCCGATCTGTTAAATACTACTTAATGTACTTGAGAAGTCTCGTCTTGATTCCTATTTTTTCAAGTTTGAAAATTAACATAGAAATGTCAAGTTTATCGAATGCTTCGTTGAGGTCATTGTATAGAGCTTCTATATGATTTACTTAATCCATGGCATTTAACTAATAATCAACAAACTCTAGAAGGTTTGATTTTATTTTTAAAAAATTTAGAAAAGCAAGACAGAATGACAATCTCATAATAATTGCAAAGATCGGATTTTTTACCCGATTTATAAATAGGTATTAAACAAGATTTTTTCTAGTCTATTGGGAAATTACCAGATTCTAATGACAGCGAGAATAAAGTTGGCGTGCGCTCAGTTGCGAAATTCTTAATGAAAGTAGGTGAAATTCCATCAGGTCCTGAACCTTTAGCGGCATCTAGATCATTGAGACCAGGCAAGATATTTTGAACATTAATTTAACGATCATTATCCGAATAGTTAGAATATGTTTTATGAAAAAATGTTGTGAAGAGAGTAAAAAAATCGTTTGAAGTTTCAGCCTCTTTTCCATCCAAAAAGATTTTCCATGGAAAGTTGCATGAATTCAATTTAGTTTTGATGTGATTAAAAAAGCTTTTTGTGCATGACTTGACCTCATTTTCGGTTTTTTGTCATTATACACAGCTAGTGCCGAAGAAATAGCAGTAGGTCACGAAGGTTGAGGTATTTTTTCGAATTATTATTGTGTTTCCTGTAAATTTTGTGGGCTTTTTGTTGTCGAATTTTTAAATTAATGATTTCCTTGTGGAACAAAACTGGACTTTTGGATTTCGTTATTTTTTCGTAAGTGGAAATTCCTCCTGTATTATTTTCCGCAAAATACTATAGAAGATCTCTACTGCACATCCAATATTTTCTTGATTCTTTAAAAGGGACCGCCAATTTGCGCTTCCCAATTTATATTTGATATTTTCATATTTACTTTTTAATAATCGAAGGCGTCCTCGAAATCGCAGTCAATGGAATTATGATTCTTCAGCACAAAAACAGAGATCTTTATTGCTGTGTGAAAGGTTTCATTTTACCATAAGGGAGAATGAGATTCAACAACACAAAAATCTTCGTTAATGTTTGTTAACAGCAAATCTAAATAACATTAGTGATAATTTTTATATGGTTTATTTGATTGAGTCCTGGCAATGCAATTTTCTCAAACATATATAGTAATGTTTCGACAGAAAGTAGAATATTCTCATTTTCAGAAACAGGAATAAAATCTAAGTGGCGCTGATTAAAATTACCATATACAGTAGCGCCCAAAAGTCTTTTGTAGGTGGTACTTCGTCGGTAATATTGACACCTCTGTTATCGATAAAGGAGTGCAGACTAGAGGAGTGCGCAGCGCCGCCGATTTCAGGTAAATATCGGCAGCGCGCCGGCGCCACGCCGGTGTACTTGCTATTTTTACCTGTAATCGTCGGTGCGGGGCGGCGGCGAGGCGTACACCTTAGTGCAGAAAAGTATAAAGACGAAAATCTAACGTACATCGCTTGCTATTGTTATAAGGAATCGCAAAAACTTTAAAATTACGGGAGATAGGTTTCCGGCCGTGGACCCTTTCAGGTGTTAACGGGAAAATGCTGCACAGCCGCCATCTTGTGACAAAATCACTTGAAATTTTTTTGTACTTCACAACTAGTATTTAAATCCCATTTTACAAAATTCCGATTTACCTCTTTATTGCATCTAGAAAAAATCCCGAAATATGCCTCTTTTTTGCGTTCTACAGTGGTGTAAACCCTTAACAGAGCCGCCCCAGCGACTGAATTCCGAACTAATATGAAAAAGATGATAGATGCCATGTAACAATTTTGCCAAAGATACCATAACTCTAAAACGAAAGATAAGGAAAGGATATCATTTCTCAGAAAATGCAGGAAATGAAGTACCTAAAAAGACCGTTGAGCGCTACTGTATATGCACTTTGAATTCTGGAAGAAAATTAGAGATTATTTCTTCAGCTGCTTATAAGAAAATTTCATATGTTGATTTGGTGGAAAATACACCACGACAAAAATATGGATTTCTTTAGTGATATTTGCTTTAACCGATACATGTTCAAATTATTTGACTTTTGGTGAAACAATAAGTTCAGAATTAAATATAGAAGAAACTTCGATAAGAACTCCTCCGCCTGAAATTTTTTGGGTTAGTCGTAAATCACTGTCATCTCTAAAAACGTTATAATCACTTCCCTCTTCAATTTTGATGTCCATGTTGTACTCATGAGATGAGCTGTATAACCTAATCCGGTTTGCAGTGTCAAGTACATACGACTGAGAGATTATTCATAAATGACGTAACATTTTTTGAGTGATTTTTAACATCCCCCTCCACCATCGTAGAATGTCGTCACCAGAGCTGCAAATTTTCACCAGGTTGTTTTGAACTTGAAGGAAGAACAAATCTCAAATCATGCCCTACTATGTTATATTCGCTGTTTTTCGTTCATTCAAACAGCGAGCTGCTTAATCATTTTCCATTAATTTTCGATTTCATTGATCCTATGAATATCTCTGTTCTGGGATATTTCAAGCAAAACTACTCTAAACATACTTCTTACTGTTCATGTAAGCTTGAAAACGCAATATATATCAACATTTAACCTAAACCGGCCTCTACAGAGCAGATGACAACTTTGGTTGGTGAATAAAAAGCATCAATTTGAAATGAAGAGGTACCCGATCAGAAGGAAATAACACAATTATAACTCATGCTGATATTTTGTTACGAAAAAATTCCTATCAAATTTTGTTATAAAGTAGAAACCGTTAGGTGTTAAAATAACAAAAATTCTAACAAAAAATTCTCTACGTATATCACATTTATAACAAACGTTGATAGCAATATAACACAATCATAACAACTTGAGATAGCATAATTGACCCCAACATAGCTTGTATTACTTATTGTATAATATCAACGATTTTAGCGTGCACATCTAAAACTAGAATACGAGAAAAATAAAGCATACATTAGGGCGCTTTTTGCTGGGAGCAAAAAGCTTCATGTAGCAAAAGCTTTTATAACATTACCAAATGATTGCATACATGCTGGCTGATTGTCATTGTGAATATATGACACGCAAATTATTATTTGACGATATTGCCGCTTTGAACCTGGGTATTCAGAGTTTGATGGGGAAGTTTCCTGCATGAACCAACGACGTTGTTTTCGACTGATGTTTAATGTTAGCATAATATTCCACGCCTTCGTCAATGGCAAAACGATTATAGATGCAGAAGACGTTTCCAGAACGCACACATTGAACTTTGCCCAAGCCTAAGTGATGTTTGTTTTCCTAGTGTCATACGCTTTGTTTCTATTCAGTTTTACTTACTAATGCAGCTGCCTATATGACAATAGACTGAATAGCTTTATAATATCTTTTCAGATTAGGAAAGAGGGGCTATTTTTAGATTCTAAATAGTGCGCTTTGGCGCTTTTCTTGTACGTTAACTTGTTTCACCTGGTTTTTAGAAATAATGTCGATGCGGCATGGTATCATTGAGCGGATATTTCACGTACATTATTTTACGGAGAATACGACAAATCTTATTAAGGATTCCGCATAGATTCAAAGCAGCAAATGAGTTTTGAGGTTTCAAAATAAGTCTCTTTTGTGGATTTGTTATTGGCATTATTGATATGGGGAAGACTAAACAAACCAGTACAATTATCTCGCACCTAATAAATTGCTAGAAATGCAAATCTTTCACAGAAGTTATATCTATCAACTGCGAATATAACAGATATATGAGAAACTTCGAGAAATTTTTGATGTTTCTTCGATGGGATGAATTCTTGAATATTTTAATGTTTTTTTTCTGTTGCGCATTTTTTTTCCAAATTTGATTAAATTTTAAGGAGGAAATTAACAATATTTTAGCTTTAAAGTTTTTAGATATTTCAAGGATTGTTTAAAACGCATTCAAATCTCTTGTCAGTTCAACCATTAAATATCAAACTTATCTTACGGGGAATGAAAAGATATAATACTCAAGTAAACTCAAACACTTATCATGCGGAGGATAAAATAAAAATGTCGCGATAATTTAGAAATTCAAGAAACGCACCTTGTCTATACTCAAAGCGCAGAATTTAGAAAATCCATGTGGAAAACGCAAATCAAATATCAAAAACTTCGAAAATTCGCTTTTAAAAAGTTGAACTACGACGCATAAAAAGAGACTTCAGTGTATAAGTAAATAGACTGTCATTTGTATAACCGTCAGCGTTCAAAGATAATTGTGAAAGAATATATAACTTACTGTAACATCATCGTTGTATGCGTACATTAATATCATATTATTAATCCAATGACAGCACCAGAAGATATAATATTGATATAAGTTTTCTTGCATTCCTGATCGGTATATCATAAAAATAACACAGAGAGTAATAAATATCAACATGAGATATAAATTTGATAGCTCTCTGTTATAATGTTCTGATCGGGTACGGTTTGGTTATGAAAATCCCGTCGACTTGAAAGTGAATGATTAAGGGAGGCTTTGAATTTGAATTATGGTTAGGTTTGATTGAGATGAAAGTTAGCATTTGAAAATGAAAAATTGCACCACTGTTCGTCACAAACCTCCAAATACTCCCCTGGTAATTACGTAGATTGACGGTAACCCTCCCCCCTTGTCACCGTAAAAAATAGAAACGATGTTAGTTAGCTGAAACGAGTAAAGTTGTTGTGACATCAGGTCAACCCCTATTCCCCTTTGAAAAAGCTACGTAGCGTAACATGACCCCTTATCCCGATCAGAATGAAATAACAAGATTATAACAGAACACAATTTTTGTAACATATTGTGTTATAATTTATAATGTCTCGTTAGTAGTTAAAATAACAGAAATTTATAACAAGTAACAATGCGAGATATAGTTTTGAAATATTTATGTTATGATCGGGTATAGGGGGCTGTCGTCACACATCATCACAAAATACAAAACTCCTCCCTCCCCCATATAATACTACGTCATTTATGGATGGTTCCTAAGAGAAGAAATACTCCTCAAAACTGCTACACGGAAAAAAGTTATTCCTAGACTCGTGATTAAAGTGATCTTATTTATGGAATAATCATTTTTTACGTTACGAAAAAAGGATCACGAACATGAATCACATTATTCTGCCAGAAAAATACAATAGTGAACTCATGAATTGGTATTTTTTACGTGAATTAGTTTTATGGAAATACATATAGTTTCATACATATTAGGTTTGGTATTCATGATTTCAGAAGATGGGTCGCGATTTTCGTAAACGACTCATTAATACTATTCTAAAACAATTCGTTAATTCCATTCTAAAAATATAGTCAGCTGAAAGGACTTTGAGCCATTGCTGTACCCTTTCATATTTAAAACGCTTTTCATCTATCGGTCGGTGCTGTTCTTTTCCAAACAAGCTTACTATGAAATCCGATTTCCCCGAAAACAGAAAGAGCTAGAGTTAAGTAGGCGAGCCTGTTGTCAGAAGGGTTTTCTCTTCGAGTTTCTTTATTTAATTAACCTTTTCTATGCTCGCGCGAATTTGAGTAGGAAGCACATTTTCCAAATAAGGGGAGTTATCGGGAGGAACATTGTTTTCCAAGGTAGAACAGTATTGAGAATGATGAGATCTGAAAAGAAAGGAACGAACCAGTACGATGCAATAACGAGAGATGCCTGTTTCATAGCTCAGGTCCACATCGCCATTGTCCTAGTCGGATTGAATAATTTCTTGAATTCAATAGTTATTCAATATGTGGAATGTGCTATATTACGAACAATGATTGGCGAATAACTACTGAGGCGTTGTCGTGCACTTATAGAAGCGAGTAAATCAATCATTCTGTATGAAATTTCGAAGTTTTATCTTGCTTGTTCTGACAGGATTTATTTTTGGAATATTTTTCGAGAACAAATTTGTTTCTCGTTTCCAAGCCAAACAATATTTTGAATAAGCTAAACAAGTGACTTGTAAGCAAGGTAGGAAATTTAATTCGAACGGGACTCGTGGTAAATATACATGCAATTTTCAAGTGCATGTAGCATATCAACACATTTGTAATATATTGTTAACTTTTAGATGGTGTCAATAAAACAGGTCTATTATAAACTTTAATGTAAAACGTATTTTAGCTCCCATTTTATTAAAGCCCAGAAATCCTTTCCATACAAGGAACCTTTCGACCGCGCAGCATTGTTCAACTCAAATGAACCAGAAAGACAGCAGAAAATCAGACTCTTCGTAGTACAGAAGAGGGAAAATTATTTTCAATTACGGTTTTTCTCTCGGAAAGCCACTGAGCTCCTGATGGAGACAACGATCGCAACCGATGGAATTCAATATCCCACAGCTCTGCTCCCCACGAACTAGTGTCAATTAAAAGATAACATTATCTGACTTCAGTGTCTGCCCCTCATCCAGCAGAGGGGTGCTTGACATCCTTATGCGATGCACTGATGAACTCCTTGGGACTATCTGAACCGTAAGCGCATCCGGATACGTATAAAAATAGATCTTTTCATAGAAGAATTCATTCCTGAAGCTGATGGGTCTATCTTCTGCTTCTCTTCTCCGATCTGCCGCCAGTAATGTTGCAGTCGACAGGTCAAGGCGTCGACTTATGAGTTGGCTCTGCTGATGGGACGATTGCACCCACACTATTCTGTACACTATCATGGCAAATGGCTGTCATTATTTGCTATAATCGATTTTTTCAATTACAACGTTTTTCAGAGCGTTTCATCTTGGTTGCCAGTGAGAAGACGACAGTCCGGCGGGCGTATTGCCAATGGGTAGTCGAAAGCAGAATTTTGAATGAACGATTTTTCAAATCCGTCATTGCGCAATGGACGCAAACAAACCACGTACATGGATGCTATGAAAGACGTAATGTAATGTAATTGATTGCTTTATAGTGCTAAGCGGCTAAAAATTACACTAGAAGCAATGATTTTGTATATTGGTATTTATTTAGGGGTGGGTATAGCGTAGTTTTGACTGCATTGTAAAGCGTATTGTAAACGGTGTATTATTTTGCTTCCTACCATTTATTTACGCGATTTTAAAATTGACTGCTTTTTCAATATTTTCAAACAATTACTTTCAGAGAAAATCTGTGCAAAATTTGAGCGGTTTATTTCTAATATTGTAAAAGATACAATGACTTGAACGAAATAGACGGTACACGAATCAATCACGCGAATCCTTTGCTCAAACCGACGCTTTATAGTTATTCGGGCACTGTTACAAAAAATTGGAACCGCACATTAAGATGCATACAAACATAATTACAATATAATTTCGTGTGAAAACTACTTAGCACATCTCATTACACTGGTTTCCATTTATTACCGGATCTTTCTCGAAGAACAAATTATATTAATACTTTTTGCCAGCTATTTGATACGAATACTCTTCTGTGCACCGGTTCGATTTGTAATATATCTCGGAAAATGAGAAAGCTGGAACAGAAATTTGATTGGAGAAACACGTTTTTGATACAGACTGATTTAATTTAATAGGCATCAATAATCCTTATCTGATCAGTACAATGAGAACCTATTGTTTTAAGCATCATGCGATGCCGGTAATACAGTGCTTAGAAAGAAGTAATATATGTCAAGTAATAATTTTATAAAATATATTTTCTGAAAATCACTTGAAGTGTATCTCATGTAACGAGAATAAATGTACAGTATAGTACATCTAGAGCGAATTCCAGTTACTTTCTTTACAATATAAAATACGCATGTGTTGTTTTAGTGAGAGAGAGAATTTTGATGCTATGAAACATATTATTATTAATTATAATTTCACTTAATTGAAGAACATAACAAGTTCTTTAAACTTTTACATATGGAATAGTAAAATCTATGAAATACTCAATCGTATAATGTTTAAAACTTGCATGTAAGCTATATAGTGCTTCAGAAAATTTGAAAACGGAAATACTTTCAAAAATAGGCACAATAAAAATAATATATCCAGAGAAATGTAAAAAAAAATCAATCGAATATCATCAACCAAACAGGATATGTTACACTTCACAAAAAATATTTCACAGTGTATCATTGCGCACTTAGAAGAGCTTCGGTCAATACTGAAATAAAACGAAACGTACTACAATTCGTCGCGGTTGTGCTCTATATGACAAGCGCCATTTTGGGGTAAACTGAGTTAGATATGCAACAGCACTTGTTTAAAAATCTATACAAAGTGATACTTTCAGAATTTTGACATTCTGCTTGGATACTGAGATATAGCGAGAAACGTTCTGAGAAAATTTTAATTTTTTGCTTCAAATGACTCTGCCTGGGGATTGGTTAAAGTTAACTTGATGTATAAGATAGTTTTATTTGTAAAACTATCTGAGGAACAAAATGGCACCCATCATTTTCAAAATAAAACAATACGAATTGTGAGAAAAATGCAGTTTATACTTTAAACTGGAAATATAACATATTTGGCAACACTGCAACCAAAAATAACCATTTTTCTAGATTCCCTGACCCATTTCCTTCAAAATGCATCTCATTGATTATTTATAGACCAAATGAAGCCAAAGATATAAATAAAAGTTAATAATTGATAGTTTTTCTATGGAAAATTTTCCATGCACGATAATGATACACTATAACACGTGTGAGTGTGACTTTTGATTACATATATAATAAAAACTCGCAACATAGTAAACCGATCTTCGTAATATTTGAGAGATTAATGACACACTATAACACGTGTGAGTGTGACTTTTGATTACATATATAATAAAAACTCGCAACATAGTAAACCGATCTTCGTAATATTTGAGAGATTAATACAGAATAAATAGAAGCATCATTTGTCTTCTTTGAATTGTTTCTACCATTTAAAAGTTTCAAGATATTCAACTTTAAAAATCGTTTTTCTCGAAATGTGCTAAATGGCGCTTGTCATAAGATAGCACAACAGCGACGAATTGCTATCATTTAATATTGTTCGCAACACGCTCGAAGAAGCACGAGCTGCACATCAACCGCGATAGGCGCGGCGCTCGTTGCGCGTCAATAGAAAAACGCGAATAACTTTTATCGCGTTGGAAGTTTTCTTATTTGTATTTTTGCATATGATTTATTATGAAATATACAACAATATAAGGCGGAAATAATATTGAAAATCGATTGAGAAGTCTCCGTTATTTAACTTTATTTATAAACATTGTTAATAACCTTTGCAACTTTTATTTTCGTCATGCAAAATTTTAATTGGAAGAACAACTCATTACTTTTAACTGGTGAAAAAAATGAGCAGGATCGATGCTACCAATCGTGTAAATACAATAAAATCCAAACTCATGGTAAAAAAGTTAAATAACCATAACTTTGAATTTAATTCACATTTCGAAAAACTGTTCGAATTGTATTTTTTATTTATCGTTGTGAACGCATAAAAAAATTTACAGAAAAAGCTCTACCGACGAAAAATTGTTTGCACACTTAAGAGATTTTGATACTAAATCACGTATCAGTTGAATAGTTGGGACCTTGCGGCATCTCTCACCTACAATTGGGATAGATGCTGCATTAAAATTTCACATCGGAATTTCATTCAATGAACAGGTATACACGCTTAATTTGAATTACTGGATACCGTAAAATTTTACTTGGGTTTTGAACAGCATACCGTTCGGTAATCAATCTAGTAAAACAATTCGGTTACCGAATTTTCCGCAATATTCCCGTTCTACCCAAATGTCCAAAAAATACTGGTCAGTCAGCAAAATTTTTACATCTGGCTTGTTTAGTAATTTAATAATTAAATTTGACAAGTTACCGGTGATCTTTTGTACTAGCCCTAGAACGTTACACTGGAGTACAAATGTACCCCACGCCATCTTTGGAGCCGTGGGAAGACGAGAATTCGGCATTTACGACCTGGGGCTCTAACCATACTCTAATCAATTTAGAGTTCATAGTAAGAGTAGGAAAAGATGGTAAAGCCGGTTGGCTTTTGACTTTCATGGAAGTTGGCGTGGGGTACATTTGCACCCCAGTGTATGGTTGTCGTTTGTGTTTCATTCTGTCCGTGGAAATGTGACTCATGGCAATACCAGTTTATATACCGGTTGTTTTACTACGTAAGTACCAATTAGTATTATGTAATCGTTTTAAATAATTTATTCAATTGATTTAATTTAATTTTAAAGTAGAAAAAATATTTGCTCTCATTTACGCTTTTAATTTATTACTTTTTATTTTTTATGGTTTTTCAAAATGATTGATTGCAAGTATAATTTGCGCACATGCGTACGTTACATAAGTTTAACAATAGCGATGCGTGTTACCAATGAAATATATTTTTCCTTTCAATGTCCACCCCATTTCGTGGTATTTTCCAAAATCCGATTTTTCAACATTTAATCTTCTAAATAATTGTGCTCTTCCAAAATTATCTAAACTCCATTTTCTACCATTTCTAGACCATTCTTTCAACTTTTAGATTCATAAAAAAATTCAAATTGGTTGAAAATTTGCAAAGTGATTTTTTGTGAAAAAAGTCAAAACTGCGATTTTTTCTCTTTTTTTGATTCAGTCTAATTTATGTATCATTGATTTAATAAATTCTATACTTTAACCTGCTCATCTGTTTACGCAATTAAAAAGTGAAGAAAACGATATATTATACATTTCTTTTGTTTGCATTTTTACCAGCGAAAATTGCATTTAAAGCGTGGGGTACGTTTGCACTCCAGAGCAGTGTTCTAAGGTAAGAAAAGTAAGTGTAATGTTCTAGGGTTAATGTTTTACCTTTTTCAATGACACAATTGATTTCCATAATATAACGCATCCCCAAACATTTAATGCTGAATACCGGATAAACACTGATCGTTTTGGTATTCAATGTGCGTTTATCCTTTACTTAAAGTCATCTTACATCTCCGGAACTTGATTACGATTTTTATTCCGAGATTTCGAACACAGAACATTCATATATTCGTTTAAAAAAATGCTTGTTCACAAAAATCACTTCTAACCTCATCCGGTTATACTTGTGAGCCAAATCATTATCCAAAGACACGATGTGTTATATTACCTTAATGAAGGAATAAATGCACCTCAAACACCGTGGCGATCAGAAAAATCTCATAAGGAATTATTCGCAATATGCAAACATGGCTTCGCGTCAATTTGTTTCCTCTGAAAATGGAGACTTAATAGATGATTTGCTGTACCTATTTTGTAAGTTTTTGAAGAGGTTTAGTAATGTTGTTACATTTTGCCGAACAATCAGTCAGTATTTTACTGGATAATGATTATGTACAGAAAAAAACAAAAGTGCACATATAGCGTTTGCTCTGAATGGCTGTAAGTGTAATTTTATGTCATTTCGCATGTAAACTATACCTTTCTTGTAAAATTAATCGGATCACGGTTATGTTTCGTTATTTCGGTTTGTTAAATTGTGTCAAATTTGCAATTAAATCAACTATAAAATTCATATTTTTTTGGTGTGCCCTTAAAAATAAATAAATTTTAAGATTCTAAGGATATGCAACATTGTATATGTTTTGTGTTTGATTTGACTAGCCCTACAACCTATACTAGGCGACTTGCAAAATTCAAAATCATTGTATCATCTTGCTATCGATGCCCATCCCCACACAGACACCATAGCTCGAACATGCATTTGTAAACAATTCTGTCTGCCTTGACGTTCGATAATAACTCATGAGGATGAATTTACTATTCAAAGCCCTTACCTACGTCATCAGCACTGATGAATGACTGCAGCAATCTCTCACCAAATTCGACATTTGCATCTAGACAGCAAACTGTCATACAAATGAGTGCGGCTCAAATGCGCCTTTCACACCTCTCATACGCAGCCGGAAGAACAAAGATGATCAACAGCCGAACAGTGATTGATTCGAGTCCCATCAGTAGCATCAGGACAAATTTGAGTGTGTAGGGGAACTGTCGGTAAGACGGACATGCGGGGTAAGACGGACATATGGCTATTTCAGGCATACCCTATTATGATGGATAACTTTAAAGTATGAAATACTCAGTATGCTTGGACTATTATTAAACGTGTACAATTTAAGCAAACATTGATAATCAGTAGTGTATCTTCGTGTGGAAGTAATTTTCAAGTGGGTTTAAGGCTTATTGCACAAAAAAAAAAATTCTTGTATTTTGATAATGTAATTCTTGAGTGACAACTTCGTTAAAAATAACAGGTAAGTTGATTTTTAGGTGAATAAGTACAATCGTTTACAAATATATGTGCTTGTGGGGCAAGGCGGACAGTCTGTATTAATTCGATTGATTCATCCTTATAGGCAAATGTCTCGCGCATGGAAACGAAAATCTAACCTTTAAACATGGAGAACCGTCCTGATAGTTGAAATTTGATATTCAGTAGACTGCAGGATGTATGTGAATGTGACAGAGGCTACATACGGAATTCCTACAACTTGGAAAAGGTAAACGACTTTGTGCAGGTTCCACACTCGGGCCGTGTGCAATCAAGGAACAAAATTTCTTCGTTTTCTATTTCTTTAAAAAAAGATACTTATTGATATTTGTAACATAATCCCTCTGGACAGTCGAAAACTAACATATGAAACTACAAAATAGAGTATTGCATGTTGACAGAAACATGCTTTTTATGTTATATTTGAGTACACCATTAACATGTTCGTTTTACTCCAATTTTCCTACACTGTGAACAGAAAAAAAAATTGGTTCCAGGGACAGAATTTCTGAATCATCCTGAAAAGCTCCACCGGTAGATATAAAATAGTAAACTTAATGCTAAAACTCGATGGATCTCGATTTTCACCAGTAAATGAAAGAATTTGGATGTTGTAACCACCCTTATCCGAGCCGCAAGCGTGAAGGATGGTTTATTGATTTTTATTAAGAGATTTATCTGCGACCAATGAACTCAAAGGATACAGCGTAGCAGCAATAGTGACTTGTTTAGTGTTTTTTTTTATAAATGTATAAATCCATATTCCATTCTGTCTACATAGTCATGTCCCTTATGGTTGATTTCCGCGTTTTCCATCACCCCAGGAGTGGATGAATTAAACATGAAAGTTTTCCACGAAACCATCACGCTGATGCCATTCAGCACCGCATTTGCCAGCGAAAGTGATCGCAACAGAGGTCACAGCATTGCATTCGGGTGGCATTGGCAGTGGCGGTTGAAACTAACATCTATCTCTCGTCACATTCCGACGGCCTAAGGGTCGTTGTTGTCGCATGCTCTAAACATTGTCGCTAGCGGACAGAACCAGTAAAGCTTGTAAAGAAGCCTGGTTGAAAGTTGGGTGGCATCGTATCCCGATCAGAATGAAATAACAAGATTATAACAGAACACATTTTTTGTAACATATTGTGTTATAAATTAGGTCTCTTTAGTTGTTAAAATAACAGAAATTTAAAACAAGTAACAAAGCGAGATATAGTTTTGAAATTTTTCTGTTATGTTTTTCTGATCGGGATGCGGTGACATTAGCATAACCGCATCCAAGCACAACAGCTAGCAATGTGGCGCTCTAATATACAGGCATCGACCACCACAGCCATGCTAAATAGATTCAAATTTTCCATTATGTAGACGGTTGAGTTCGGTACAATATGTGCACTTGAAGCTCGCCCTACTGCAGAAATATGAGCAGAAGCATGGATGTTACTAAAACCGCCACTAGCAAAACCGATAGCAATCCGGTTCAAGCTAACATTACCTCCAACTTATATCATAATTGAATCAGTCCCCGAAAAAGTGCTCCTGTTCCGGAATATGACATGACGGAATGATGGACAATTGTCAAGATAAGCGTACAGGAAAAGCCTTTTAAAACTAATTTTATCAAACGTGTTTTGTGAACAGCAGTAGCTGTTCGGAAGTACGTCACAGCCGGTGACTCACAGGATAGCATCATCGGTTTTGATTGGTCGAAGTTGGGTACCATTTTGTTAATGTTTGCATTAGAGCTTCCAATTTTGGAATATGTTTCCTGAGATTCCGGGCACTAACTCATTTCCCAGGATTGTAGAGTTACGAGAATTTTTATTTGAGTTTTCATGAGATTCACGAATTGTAAGAAAATGAAAAGTCTTCGCGCCAACCTTTCGAATAACAAGGAAGTCTCATATCAATAGCATTAATAGTTCAGTAAAAATGTTGTTCACTCAAAAATTAAACATCTTGTATTGAAACAATATAGGCTTATAATTTTTGTCAATATACATATTATGTAATCGATTTAATTAACCTATGTGGAACAAATATCGTTTTAGTCATTATCTTTTATCCTATAATCGGCTCCAACTCGATCGATTTTGACGCACCAGGTTTCATTAAGTTGGGATTTGATTTCAGTTTTAGTGGCCAAAATATTTCTTGCAGGGGGCGAGTAACTGCGACTAGTATTTAGATCTATTATCGTATGCCCCTTCGCTAAGAATACTCTCTACTATGACATAGTGATAAGTGATTGCCGTTATTAAGATACATTTGCAAATTTTAGCAACGAGTTCAAGGCGAGGATCAAGGTACATCCCGACAACTTACAATTGTTCGCTGGATATTTCTAGCGGTGGTAGAAAGAAAAATGAAATGCAACGATAATCCCCATATCACCCTTTTCCGTATTATCAATATAATATTCGGCTAGTTTATTTAAACGGATCATTACTGTAGGGAAAAGTGCCTATTTTCACCATACTAAGGAGGGTGCTTCACTAATTAATTAATTTCTCGGCCTTCAATCGATGGAATGCGAACAAATTTACATTAACAGCTTTGTTTTGTTGTTAAGAACCAAGATAATAATACAAATGACCTGCAAACAATGAAATTCTCGTGTTTTAGCGCAACGAAAACTCGAATCGAGTGCCCCTATTGACTCAATGTGTTTAACAATGCAATGATGGCAGACGCTGCCTTAACCAACGACTTCAAATGGATAGGGTGATAATAGAAACATGGCGAACATGGGCCCCTATGCATTGAAAATGGGCACTGAAGCGATATCCACAAACAACATGCTATAACTTTAAGATTACATCGTCTTAAAAGTGCATATTGCATCAAGTAAATTTTTCGAAGATACTATTGATGAAAACTTCAAAGCCGTTTGGCGTTAAAAACTAATTGGTTGTTTTTGATCTTAAATTTAGATATTGGAAAACGGTGAAAAATCTTCGTCCTCACTAAATTTTAAGTATCTCGATAATATTCCGATTTCAACAATTTATAAAATCAATAGGGTAGGGTGGTCCGAAACTGACCGATGGTCCCAAACCGACACCGACATTTCTCAGTTCTCGTGCTTTCGTCGAATTCATCAGTGGTGGTTTTTGAAAGTTTTTATATAGCCAACAATTCAGAGCTATTACCCCCTTCTCCTCCTGGATTTTAACCTTTACTTTTCAACCATTTTTAGTTTTGACAACAGTTACTGTGAATTTTTCTGTGTAAACAACTCGTCATTTTACAAGAAAATCCGTTATGGTCCGGAACCAACCCCCGCGATTTCGCGCTTTTAGATTTTTCAGAATGTTTTCGATTATTTATTAGTGTGTCGCAAAGAAAGTATTTACATAAATGAGTGCTTGGAAGATGAAAAATAATGATTTTTGGGATTAACGTTTTCATGATCCAGTCTCTTATGGTAAATTCATCTAAGAAATAATCAATTTGTGTGATAATATTGAAAGTAACCATCGATTCGACTGGATATGTGATGCTTTAAAAAACAGTTTACAGTATATCTATATGTGAGCGTGAATTCATAACAGTGTTAATATCTAATTATGGCTAATTATAAAACGACAAACAAAAGTTATCTATTATATGGTTAATAGCACAAAAATATCAACATGCATTCATTTAGAGATGTCGTGGAATTATGCTTAATGAGTTATTATGCCAGTTCGTGATTGGCGATTTTTAGATAAATTACTTTTAGTTTCTTATAATAGTTAATTGACTTTACGATAACTTACCGACAGCCCTCCTTATAATCGATAACTAATTTATACTAATTAATGCTTTAATGTTGGAAAGAAACAATATTCGCTGCTTTGAAAAACAAACCTATATTAAAGTAAAATTTTAAAATAACAAGACGTTAACTAATGCATTCTCTTTCTAGCACTCGTTTTATGCACAAATCTACACCGCTTTATATATGGCTTTATATATGTGAGATAACTTTTGTTGACCGGTTTAGAATTAATGATGGTTTGCTATTAACACTACTGTGAATTTACGTTGACATTTAGATGTACTAGACGGTTCTTTGAAAAAGCATAATATATCCAACAGAATTACCAGTGACTTTCAGCATTATCACACAATTTGACTATTTTTCAATTGATTTACGATAAGATCCTTTATCCTTTCTCCTATACGTTATGCAATCGGTCAGAATTTGGACACTTTAAATGAGACCCGCAGGGCCGAGTCTCTTATGCCATTTGATTCAGTTCGTCGAGATCGCAAAATGCCTGTGCGTATATGGCCAAGGCTTCTGTCTGTCACGTTACAAGTTTACGCATATTTCATAAGGTAAGTCTGCAAAACCGATAAAATCAGATTATATCACAATTGCACATTATTAAGGTCACTAAGGCGCACATTTTTTCTACAGAAACTTATTTTCTATCATGAATGGTTTTCGCTTTATTGTCATTTTGATACGTCTGTTACGTTACACAATTTTCGCAGTGAATTTGGAGGTTGCCCTACTAAATTGAAAAAGTCTGTTCCGTTGGCCCCCAAATTTGCGTGAACACAGTTTTAAGTTGAAGTTTGGAAATCAAAGAAGAGTTTGAAATATAATTTTCGTGAAGAAAAATTTCTTTTTCGATTTTATGGAGTATTCTCAATGATCTGTCACGTTACAACCAGAATCTGTCACGTTACAGTTCTGTGTTTTTATTGAAGCAAGGGTATCGAGACAGTCGTGATCTGGGAACTGAGTATTAACGGGAAATTTCATGTTTATTTTGAAAAACATATTGGTTTTGATGAATAAACGTGAATAACTTATGAAAAGGTCGTAGTTCCACGAAGTAACACTTTGTGTCGAAAGAAAATCTAAAATAAGTTAAAAACATCTGCATTTTAAAGGACAACTTTTCATGAGCATTTCGAATTGCAAAAACATTTTGAAAGACATTCTATAACTAAATTATTTACAGAAACAATTGAATTAAAATTAAAAATTAAAAGATTTTTGAAATAAGTCTCAAGTTTTTGCTATAAAATCATATATTGTTATTTTCTTCACAATGCAATTATATTTTAAAGCTTTTTTATTTAATTAAATTTTAATCTCGGTATGTTTTTTAGCGTTTGGTATTTGTGAGTAACTTATTATTATTATTTCTTTGTCTATTATTTTTGCTTATTATTTTTTTGTCTATTCTTTTTGAAAAATTTCACCAAAAAATATTCGCAGAGAAGAATTAGAACTCGCTATCATATAGTTTTGTTGTACAAATGGCGATTTTCGAACAATATATTTTGAAAGTAGCGTAGATCTCATACGCCCTTTTTTAAATATTACTCTTGAATAAAAATTGCTTGTTTAAAAATGCAAAATACTTAGTCTCCCATACAGAAGAAACGTAAAAAAGATTCATCAGAGTCTAAGATGATCACCATTTTTGACGTAATTGTATCAAACTTGATGCAATTCCTTTATGGCAGAAAACATCTGTCACGTTACATAAGATCAACTATGTTTTCTGAAAAATGAATAAAACTGTAAGGTTTTCAAAATACAGTTTCAAAAAGTAGACTCAAAGTAGTAAGAAAAAATGTAGGTTAGACATTGTATGCAAACTGTTAGTGTGGTCCACAAAACTTTTTCGAATTTTTGATCTGTCACGTTACAAGTTATTTGTTTTTATTACTTCTCAATTAAAAAAAGAATTTTTCCATATTCATCTCAAAATTTCGAGCAATATCATCAAATTTAAATTAGACTACGATGGAAAAATGTGGTTCCAGCCAAAGAGTTGAAAATATGGATTTTGTTTACCTTTTTATCTCCTAACGGTCTTTCAGTCATTTTCAGGTCATGCAAGAAGCATCAACAAACTTTTATAAATGACAGACATGGATTTTTTTCTGGGCTTATAATTCATTTTGTTTAATATTAGAGGTTATATACAAACGGGGCAAAGATTGTTTGACGCAAAATTTAATAAAAAAAAATTTCGCCTGTGGTTGCCATTTTCGGAGCCTTGACCATATATGTGTGTATATATGTGAGTGTGAAATAATGTCATTCAAATTTGTCAGAAATGGCTAAACCGATTTGCACATTCTTAGTTTCAAATGAATGGTATAACGCTCCCATATGCCGCTATTGAATTTTAGTTAAACTTCCAATTCCAATACGGTTACAGCAAATTCCCTTATAAATTGGTAGCACCATGGATTTGTCTCGATTAATAATGACCAATGAAAGTATCTTAGCCAACATTAACCACCTATGACAGTTCTTGATACCCCCAGGAAGCTCGCCAAGTTCCTAAGCCAATTTCACCTCTATTTTCCAGGAAAACTCTTAGCCGATTTTTACAAATATGAATTCTAATGAAAGATATAATACTTCCATTGACTGCCATTGAATTTCATTTAGTACTGGCTTTTGGTTCCGAAGTTACAGATTGGTTATTGTGATCACATAGGAAACTCTCATGTGAACCGATTAAATCATAATACCTAATAGATTAAAAATCTATTGAAATTATTATTAAATTACTTCGATTTGCTGGCCCTGATCACTGCTGGTGAATCAAAGATTCTTGGAATAAATTATCCACCATCGATAATTCCGAAAGTCCCGGGTTATGGACATATTCCAGAACTAAAGCCACTCCGGTGATGACAGAAAAAAATCACTAACCTAGTCTCAAATAGAAGGTATAACATGAAGTTGACTGTTGAAACATCCATCCACCTCTCCTCTTCCTTCCTCTCACACCCTTCCCCAACTCTCTCACACCCCTCCCCAACTCTCTCACTCTATCCCTCCCCATTTCAGACCAACCTCAATCTCGCATTCTCTTCACCCAGCCGTGTACTAAAATAGGTTAGGTTGTTCCCAACACATACTCCCATCCTTGTTTCAAGGGTGTCAGCGTCGACCTGTTGCTCATCAGGTTCGTAGTAGTCGTGCACTCATATATACTTTTCAAGTGTAATATAAATGTAATAGATATTTCCACAATGTTTTATTTAACGTACCCAGCTATTAGATGTTGCACAGTTGCACCACTAGGAGTAATAAAACTGGTTCGATTAAAAAAAATAACGCGGTCGCAGTTTTTTCACCAAAAACTAACAAAATTATGATCTTTTGAAAGAAATTTAAAAGAGAAAGAATGGGTACTTCGGCAAAAATATGCGCTTACCAAAGTTCCAAAAATCTCAAGAACAAAGCATTGACGAAAAATTAATATATAAAAAGATATGAGGAAACCGAATTTAAAAAGGCACTCTACCATAAATATTGAAAAAATCATAACGCATGAACCATTAGAGATAGCCATATAACTTATGCAGCAAAGTTGCTTCAATTTTTTTATTAAGCGTTGCGCAGCATAATTTTACATATGTAAAAACTGATACTTTGAAAGCCCTAACCACAAGGACCACCCTAATTTAATTAATATGAAAAAACGGATAAACTGTAGTAAGAAAGTTCCCAGAAGGTACTATGTATATAAAATTAACGGGTTGGGACGCAAAATGTTTTGTCTTCCTAAATACGGCTTAGGGACCATAGTACTGTTGAATAACTAAGAGTTTCACAAAAATCACATAAATGAGTAAATACTGATTCATAGAATCAAAATACTGCATTAATTTTGGAGAAATAATTGCTTTAGTATAATACGTTAATTGTTTTCCTGCACAAGGTTTGAAGCCGCAAAATTATTACGCTTTCATACTGCATTTTCAGCCACTTTTCGCAATTTCTTGAAGGGGGAAAAGTTGGGATGAAAAAGCTGTGCGATAAACTGCTTGTCATGAGAAAGAGTGCTTATTTCAACCTTTGCGTTTAAGTAGATCTTACATAATTTGACTTGTGTGTGGAAAATTTGTTAATGTTACTAAAATGCGAAATTCAACTGTGGTAAGTATAGAAGTATGATAATCTCCTTTGCAAAAAAACGGTAATCGAGCTTGTTTCCAAAACAGATATATGTCATAAAATCCCAGTCATTTAGTAATAAAATAAGGAAAATAGAGACACAAAAATCAAGTCCCAGGCTGGTATTTATGATGTTGCCCGAGAAAAAACTCTGGCACCATCCAACAGAAATTGTACTTAGCAACTACATATCAACACTCGCCTGAATGTGTCAATTGGGGATACATGTAACAGATTCAGCAACGTTTTCAAATAACGGGGTAATCTTTTCTAATGGCTTATTGATTAGCTTTAGCTGCCGATCTCAAAATGCCAGTCGTTGGTAGAGTCTGTACAATCAGAGGACGAAATATTCAACTAGGCGTGCTGTTATAATTGCTACTTTCGCCCATCGGAACGGGATAGAGTAGCCCTGTACATTCATTACATTGACATTCAACTAGAGAAAATGTTCGTATAAAAGGGTTTTGTGCTTCGAAAAACATCCCGACAGAGTGCCGACAGAGAACTACAACGTGCAATCGTTCGCTACCCCGGTGCGAGATTTAATTTACTTTGACGCAGATCGGCACCGCACACCGCGTTCTTCGCTAACCGATGTGTTCTGAAAATTCAATTTCATTTGGTGTGCCTTGCCTAGTGTTAGAGTCCCGCTGCATGTTTACCCGTGCCCAAGGGAAACCGTACCCGGTCATGACCGGCTGGTCCAAAGGATGAGCCTGCTTAACTCAATTAGGCGCATGTATTTTAAATTTATTACAACGGGTCAGCTACGGGCACACGAGAATATACACATATATTTGACAGTTTGCTCTTGATGCCTTAATTAGGGTAATTTAATGGTCAATAAGCGTGTTGTTAAATAATTGACTTACGAAGATTGGTGGGATATTAGTGAGCTGCATTTCTCGATGATTGGGCGTTTATTTTCATTTTAAATCATCGCCATTTTTTAACTCAAGTGTCGTTGAACTGGCACCAACCAGGCCAAATGGTCAATTATAATTTCAATGCCATAAACAATAATCGATACCAATTTAACAGCCACCATATTTCTTCTACTCGTAAGTGATCCGTCAAGTTAATCCGGTTTTAATTATACAAAATGTCCCCAAATGCCTTCTTCATGTTTGTCTACAAACAACACCATTACCCGTGAATCGTCTGTTGTGCTGTCGACTCAAAGTTACTTTCTTTTATGACTTTGATGAAAGAGCATGAAGTAAAACAAATATTTTCATGGCTGGCATCCCACGTCTACAATTTACTAATCGTTCTATTTTGTTCGGTTTAGGGCTATTTTAAGCGATACATTGGTATGACACATTCTGATGCACGGAGAACTTTATTTAGGCATCGATAGCACGTTTTTCTATTTGCCTCTCTTTTCTCTTGATGCAAATGCACACTCGAAGTATATGCCATAAAATATATATTCAAGCAAATAATAAACGAGACGAAAATATAAAAAGTGCAAACTCGGCATATTTTTGTTGCTCAGTGTAGCATAATCATTAGGGTGGAACACACTTGCAGGGGAAACGTAAACTTGGCCGGATCAAGTCAGCACAACTCTTTTCTGATTCTATTAAGTATCACAATAAAAATTGGGGTTTGGTTAGTTATAACTCGGCATAGCGCATTGCATTTGAAATTTGTATGGTAATTCGTCTGGGAAAACCTACTTTTTAGCATTTTCATTTTTAGAAACCCCAGATTTACCTATAGAATGAATATGCATTGTCCGCGATATACCTAACAACTTTGCCAAAGGACGTATGGTGCTAAAATGTTCCTGAAAAATGTTATAACTTTTCAAAATTCGATGATTCGAGTTATGTGCGAAATCTCAGTGCTTTTGACAACACTGCAGTACACTGTACAGTGTACCAGAATGTAAATTTAGCATAAATTTTAACTTGTTGCTAAAACTAAATGATTTAGCCTTACAATATGTTAAGGAAAGTTGTTGTGCTTTGCAAAGTACAGAACAACACATTTTAGAAACATTTTCTGAAGTCATGCAAACTCTATATTTTATACTTTACACTGCATGCAAATCCAAATGTAAGTTTTGGGTGTTCCTTAAAAAAAACTATTTAGTTTCTATAACTTTTGTAGTTTTTATTTACACTAAAGTAGCCTTTAGACTTTCACGCATAATTTTTTTTATACGTCAACTACCAAACTTTTTTCGTTTTAAAGTTAAAGAACTTTTACATAAAACCTGTTTTAATCCTCATAGTGGTGCAATTGTGCCTTTCTTATTTGTCCAAACTACGATTTCATGGCTGGTTATGTTCAATACAATAATGAAAATGTATTTTACATATTCTGTACGACTTGCACATACATACAATGGATCGACAGCTAAGACCTTGAGATACTATGTGTCGACACTGATACATCGCTTGAAATGAGCTTCGGATCAAGGAGGAAGATCCGGGGGGTCCAGACCCTGCCGAAAATTTTCAACTTGTTAAGAAATTTTAAACTAGTTTTAATTTTAAAGTAGCAACCCCTCATTGCATACTCCTACCTAAGCCTTTATAGGTAAAAAATAGGTTGACGATTTTTAAAGTGATTGCATAACCTTTCTATATGAGAAAGGAAAAAATGTGCCAAAGTCCAAAAATGTCAATTTTCGTCAAAAATTTTTTTTTCGAGATTTCATAAAATCTTAACGTTTCATGCATTTTAAAGTCATTTGGCCTCACACACACATACATATACACACAGACATTTTTCAGACATGATGGGTACGATCACGCAGAAAATCCCGATTTCAACGGATACTGCGATGAATGTATAAAGGTGATTTTTTTTTAAAATGCGACCACAACTGCTTGGATTTATAGTTCTAGGTCACTAACAGTCATTCAAAGTCTCTTTGGCCACATTGGCCACCATCACCGGATCCAGCGGCCCAGGTGGAAGTATCCAAACTCAAACTGCTGTTAAATTTTATTCAGATCCGACTTACGGTTCTGGTGTTGCGGGTTGTGGCATATGGTCACTTAGAAAACTCCGATTCAAAATGATACCTCGATGAGGGCAAAAAAGTAAAAATTTCGCTAAAATGAACATATCTATGTGTCAAGCAACTTAAATTAGCAGTTCTAGGTCACTGAAGGCCAACCGAAGTCTCGTCGACCGCATTGACCATCATAGACAGTTCCAGAAGTGCCCCGAAAGAATCGCCACCTTTAAAAGTTAACAAACTCACATCAGTTTATCTGGGATGGTTGAGACGATCATCACAAACTTAGTCCCAAATGAAAAGTACATAATCGCCATAGATGTCTATAAAATTTCGTACGGATCGGTTTTATGGTTCCGGAAATATAGACCGAACCTTCCGGTCACATACGAAATTCCCACATAAGCCGAAACAATTTTTTTACTTAAGGGGACCACATTAAATTTCAGAAATCGAATTCGTACTTTCAATGCCAAACATCTCCAAAATGCATGAAACGACTAGATTTTATGTTATGTCGAAATTTTTTTCGCCTGCTATCGAATTTTATGTCGATCTAAATCCGTTTCCGGAGTTACGTCTTTAACCCTCAAAAAGGCAAGGGATCTCGGAGGCCCGGCTAGTTACTGTTATCTAGTTTCAATGAACTTGTAAATTGAAATACAAATGATCGAATGTTTTCGGGGTTTCGATTCTCTCACTGATAAAACGACAAAAAAGAGGCTTACGATTTCGTTGGGTCTTAGGAGTGATGCTTCTTGAAGTCACAATTATAGCTTACCTTTTTTGAGGTTTAAGAGTGCGACCACTCATATAAATAATCTACATAACTAATGATAGGGGAGACCGAGGAAGGTTGAAACATTTTTTTGTTTTTGTTAGATAAATCGACAAAAACTGTCATTCGATGATTGCTTATTTTTAAATTCCTTACTTCTGTTTATGCTTTATCAAATTACATCAGAATAACTGGTACAAATCAATAACAAACCATCAATATAATGATTTTTGTAACAGTGTTCTCTTTGTTTCAACTCTTCTCATACCGAGGTAAGTTGAAACAGCAGTGAATGTTGAAACAAGTAACCAATTATGTTGAATATTATCAAAACGTTTTCTGAAGCATCAAATGTTACAATTGTGTCATTTTTATTCGTTCACACTAAGATAATTCCATAAAATGACATGCATTTTTATCATTATATTTCACAGTGTATATCTATGTATACACTGACACTTGTTTTGAAAATTAATGTTTGGTTACAAATGCAAGAATTTCTGCACTTATCCCAACAGTAATAACACTAAGTTACTTTACCTAATCATTCATTAACTATAACTATAAAATCAAGTTATTTGATACCCATTTTTCAATTATTAAGTCGTGTATTATTTTCCAACCACTTCCCCTAGAACATTCTACAGTTAATTAAAATGTTGGATATGACCAGTAATACTATTTATGACCACAAGTGATACGGGTTTATGAAAACAGGTAATTTGGTATCCATGTCGGTAATATTTAGTTCATTTTGGATTATGGTCACTTTGCTCCAAAATTCAGTAGCTGATAGGAGTAAACAATTAGAACAAATGCATATTCCGTGGCTATAAATGACCCAGAACTAAACAAGGTGTTTCAACTCTCCTAGGTCGAGAAGTCAGGCTTGATCCACAATTTACACACTGAAAACCATTCGATGAAGAAAATAACAAAACAAATTCTTGTTTTCCTAATTAGTTTATTTGAACAGGAAAATGAAAAACGTAACTAAATTTTCTCTTAATTTTGCGAGATTCTCAAATAATTGTTATTGAAAATTATTATTGATTTTGATTCAAGACGCACATCATACGAGATGACAGAAAAGTAGCCAAGATGCACACCTTACTGAAATACATCAAGGTAGCAACAGCAACTATGTTCATACATGCTGGGCATAACGGTTATGCAGGTAGGTAGTTGTCTCAGCTTGGAAAGCTTTAATTAAACCCTTTTACAGTTGTCTTCCGTTTTAATTCCACTATGATGAACAAAATGCAAAATTGCACTTTTCTGTTGCAGATACGTATTTCGGCTACGACTTGCAGCCTTCTTCAGTGTATTGTATCAGAAATTCTGATATTCTGATACAATACACTGAATATACAATACACTGAAGAAGGCTGCAAGTCGTAGCCGAAATACGTATCTGTAATAGAAAAGTGCAAAATTTTGTTCATCATAGTGGAATTAGAACGGAAGACAACGGTAAAAGTGTGAAGTTTTTTGCTTCAAATCACTGTATCTAGGGATTTGCTCAAGTTATATTGAAGTTTTAGATGTTTTTATGTGTGAAAATGTCTGAGGAACACAATGGCATAAATATTTTCAAAAGAAATTTAAACGAGTTGGGAGAAAAACACAATTTTAGTTTTAAGCTGGAAATTAAGGATATTTGGTAACACTGTAACCAAAAATAACATTTTTTTCTAGATTCCCTGACTCATTTCTTTCAAAATACATTTCACTGATTGTTTATAGACCATATGAACGCAATAAAAGTTAAAAATTGATGATTTTTTTCTATGGAAAATTTCCCATGCACGATTATGACACGTCATACAAATTTTGTCATCAATACACGCCTATGACACGTGTAAGTGCGCCTTTTGTGTACATTCATAGTAAAAACTCGCAACATAATCAACCGTTCTTCGTAATATTTGAGAGATTAATGCAGAATATGCGTTAGCTTAAAGGTGCCATTTTTCATTGTTTTACATTTTGAATTACTTAAAACTAGGGGGTTACACATTTCAATATTATTTTGTTTTATATAATGAAACTAAAAAAAAAAACTTTACAGCTAACTTATACATATAAAAGAGGGTATAATATAATATTCGTAAGATTTGGGGGACGGGTCATTTTGTGTGTTCTTTGTACAGTAATTCACTTTATGATTTTTAGAAGGGAGATTGTAGAAAAAATAATTATTAACTAAGCGGAACATTTTACAAGCTTATTAACTAGAGATAACTAGAAAGAGTGGTTCAAGATTAAGGGGAATTAATTAGGGCTATTTTAAAGTAGTACTGTTGGGCATTTCTTAACGAGATTAAATATTGATCAACTAAAACTAAGCACTTAAGTTTTGGGAATATATTCAAGGGAAGCATCAGTTGTCTTCTTTGGATTGTTTATACCATTTATAAGTTTCAAGATATTCAATCTAAAACTTTAAAAATCGTTTTTCTCGAAATGTGCTAAATAGCGCGTGTCATAAGATAGCACAACAGCGACGAAGTGTCACTGCACAGATCGTTTGGTAGCTTCACACAGTGGTCCCAAACCTAAAAAACCTATTTTAATCCACCTAGCGGTGCAATTGTGCCTTTCTCAATCATGAATCACGAGAATGTGTGCGTTGTTTATATTCATTGAAAGCTTTTAAATGCATATATTACAATTTATTATTATACATCACATGACAACTATATACAGGAAAATAAATCATTATTCGAGTTCTAAAATTTTGAAAAAGAAAAAACAGCCACGGTAATATTGAACTGAAAAAAGGTGCGAAATCGGCAAAGTCCCAAAAAGTCGATTTTTATAAAAAAAAAAATTTCGAGATAACATAAAATCTCGACGTTTCATGCATTTTAAAGATGTTTGGCATCAAAAATACGAATTCGATTTCTGAAATTTCATGGGGTCCCCCCTTTGGAAAAAAAATTTGAGTTCCGGCTTATATGGGAATTTCATATGTGACCGGACGATTTAGTCTATATTTCCGGACCCATATAAGCGATCCGTACGAAATTTTATAGACATCTGTGGGGATATTATAGCTATCATTTGGGACTAAGTTTGTGAAAATCGGCCTAACCATTTCCGGGAAACTGATGCGAGTTCGTAAATTTTGAAAGATGGCCGCTTTTCCCGGGCGCTTCCGGAACCGTCTATGGTGGTCAATGTAGTCAACGAAAGTTTGGTTGGCCGTCGGTGACCTAGAACAGCAAATTTAAGTTGTTTGAGAGACATTTTAGCGAAATTTTCACCTTTTTTGCTTTCATCGGAGTATCGGTTTGAATCACAATTTGCTATGTGATCGCACGCCACAACCTGTAACTCCGGAACCGGAAGTCAGATCGGGATGAAATTAAATAGCCATTTACGGGGACGCAATACCTTTCATTTGAGACCAAGTTTAGTCGAATCGGTCTAGCAATCTCCGAGAAACCGATGTGACTGTTATTCTGAATTTAGATACTTCCGCCGGGGCTTCCGGAACCGAGGATGGTGGCCAATGTGGCCAAATAGACTTTGAATGGATGTTAGTGACCTAATACTACAAATCGAAGCAGTTGTGGTCATATTTTGGAAAAATTTTCACCTTTATACATTCATTGCAGAATTTATTAAAATCGAGATTTTCTGCGTGTTCGTACTTATCACCCTGTAATTCCGGAACCGGAAGTCGGATCCATTAGAAATTCAATAGCAGCCTATGGGAACGTTGCACCTTTCATTTGAGACTAAGTTTGTCAAAATCGGTTCAGCCATCTCTGAGAAAAATGAGTGACATTTTTGGTCGCATACACACACACACACACATACACACACACACATACATACACACACACAGACATTTGCCGAACTCGACGAACTGAATCGAATGGTATATGTCACTCGGCCCTCCGGGCCTCCGTTAAAAAGTCGGTTTTCAGAGCAATTGCAATACCTTTCTATTGAGAAAGGCAAAAACTGACAAATGTATTTAGGGGAGAGAGGGTAACGGTGGATCAGCAGGAACTATGAAACAATCGCAATAAAATCATAATGCATGAACATAATCGTCTCATTCCCTCATATTTCATGGTTTCTAATTCTTTACATGTGTTACTATATTTTGGAAGACTTCTGATAACTCTACCTCTTTTAATGGATATTTGTTTGTTTTATAACAGTCAGAGTAAATTTGCAATAAAAACTATTATTGCATTTTTATGAGTTACCATTCACCAGATAAATGTTTATTCTACTGCTATTTGTAGCATTTGCCGCGAACAAAGCTTTTTTGTAACTTGTCATGGTTCTGTGTAATTTGACAATCTTCATAAATAGACCCATTGGGTAACTGTGAAGCGATGATATATGGGGAACAGTGAAAATTTCTTGTTTTTGTGATCCATATTAAAATGTGAATGGGTTCCGATTTTCCACAATAAATACAACTCATTAAATGGAAAGTTTGTCAATTTGGGCAAGTTTTGTAGAAATTATCGCTTTTTTCAGGATTGCATCTTATATGCATATATGGTGGTCCGATATTACGCGATGATATAGTGATATCTCGCGTAAACAAACGATTCGTGTCTCAACATAACTTTAATAGGAAGCTTTAGGATCTTTATTCGTCAAAACAAAAGAATGAAATTTGCAAGTAGAATATTTCACTGTAGACGATGTCGTGTTTCATAGTTCCTACCCATGGGGCTCACTGGTACATTTTACCACCGACTGTTTATTACCCAAAAAAAGTTATTTCCCGTGAATTTTACCAGCTGGAAAAAATATATGTATTAGTTAACAACAAAGTGAAACTATGTATCACTTTTGGCTACACAAATAACATGTATTATCATCAAAATAAAATCGTATAAAAAATGTGTTTCATTGTTACCCCCTCTCCCCTACTGGCTTTCGTGCTTAGTTGTCCTTGGCTATCTTTTATGAAATTCGATAGCGCCTCCAATTATGTTCGCAACTTAAGTATTCTTGTAGAGGTTACAAAAATGTTTGCTTTTTACATTTCTTACAAAAAAATGTACAGGATTTCCTAGGCCCTGAGGGCCGAATCTCACACACCAATCGGCTCAGGTCGACAAATTGGAACAATTTCAATGTATGTATGGATGTGCATTAATGTCATGTAATTATCTCAGCAATGATCTTAACGAAACTAGTTTGAAATGAAAGGCCTAACGTGACAATTAGACCCTATTATTTTTGTTTTTGGATATGTTGATTAATAGCTCAAAATTAGTGTGTTTTTCCAAAAGAGTTTTGTAATTATTTTAATTATTAAGTAACAACATTTATTATTGACACTTTATTCTTATTTTTTTTACTTCGCTACAATTTAATAGTGAACACAGCATTACGTCATCACAGATGCAGTTGGTTCGAACTCGTCGTTTTTCGAATGGAATGATGTAATAAAAATAATTTTGTGTCGAAACGAAAAAAGATAATTGTATGGAGTCAAAGCAAGAATTGTTGAACTTACTGAGATTCATTATTTCGATGATAATAATGGTGATGTTCATGCCTTACTTTTTTAAGAAAATTAACGAAGATGCTTATAACACTAAACTAATTAAATTCTAAAAGAATATTAAATCCACTTAATTGAACGGTATTAATATATTTTTTTTTCAAATTTTTCTTAGCTTTCCAATGGAAATAAAACAAAATACAATAAGTGCCATAATTTTTCAATTAGAGCTGGTCCTAAATAAAGCAAGGTAACTATTCAAGTTCAATAACCCAGACAGATGCAAACAAGAAAAGATAAGTTTATCATGTTAAAGAACAAATTATGAAGCTTTTCCAGGCGAACAATCTGAATCAATGATGAGGTTAACTATTGAGATTTTCGAGAAATGAATGAAAGATCGATAAAAATGTTACCTTTTAAATAAATTAGCTCTAAAAGATTACTTAACCTCATTAACTAACGCAAGTGAGGACACCATTCAATAGATCATTTGCTCAACTTTCCAATGGAACAGAAAGATTTAAAATGCGAAGTACACTTTATGAATTAGAGGTGTTTAAAGACGAATTAGTTATTTACAGAAAAAAGTTCAATAACTTTATAACGGTTGAGATTTGATGGTGCATATAGGACGATTTTCCCCCAAATACGATCCTGTATCACCGATCACCATCCCATGGTAGCGCTAGTCGACGATTTGCAAAACTCTACATTTTTCCACCCTTTTACAATGTAGGGGTAATTCAGATAGTCATTTTTTATTTTTTTGCGCTTATGAATTTTTTATTGACGAAACTCAAAGAAGCAAAAAAAAAAATAAATGCATTAAAAACATGCTGACGTAATGAGTATCATGAAACATTGCTAAAAATATGAAAACATCGCCGAAATCCAGCATATACTTTTGACCGTCTTTATGGATTTGGGATCAATGTGTAACAGTGCTATGTCCATGACGGCACTCATAAATTGCGTGAAACGTGTGCGGTATTACGTTGATGATGATGATGAGTTCGCTAGACCAGTCACCGTATACCCCATCAGAAATGGTACCCTTACACACGACTCCCTCTGCAACCTTGTGGTTTGGAAATATTCCGCAAGTTGACGTCCCAATGGAGTTCGTGGCCAACCCTTGTGGTTCGCACGCCTTGTGTCGGTACGCCAGAACCATTTAGTGAAATGGCTGCTGCTATTCTAGGCAGTGAATACCGTCACAGGAATGGTAATTACATGCAGTGGTAGGTTTGGCATTTATGAGTTTGGTGCTATTCGCTACTCGTCATACAAAGAACACTGCAAGAAATGAAAATGTGAGCATCTGGGATCCTAAACCACTCGGTACGTAAATTGAAAGCACGAGGACTGAATAGTGAATTCATAATTTATTTTCAGTAGTTGGATTTACGCTAGCATGTTCATTAGACTGCCCAGAAAAATAATGAATTTTTGAAAAGTCAATCGGCCCACCCCTGAGTCGATTCCTAGTCCCACCAGGAGTACTTGTTCCAAATTTGAAGCAAATCGGACAAGTCTAGCTACCGGACCAACGTGCTTGAAGTTTGTATGGGATTTTTCGACAATTTACATGGAGAAAACCCTCTTGCTCACATTTTCGGCGCTAGGTGACACTGTATACATCAGATTCTCACCAAAAGTGAAACTTAAGAAGATAATTTTATTATCTACAACTTTGTTGAAGACTGCAAAGCGATCCGACTCCAATAGGAAAAGTTATTAAACTTTTAACGAAGTGATGTCTGAGTCAGTTTTGCATGGGGCCTAGCAGTGCATGGTAGTGTATCAGTACTAGGTTCTAACAAACAAAACATTTTTATGGAATAATGGTTAGATTTAGCTGAATAGTATGTTCGGAAGAACTGCAGTACATAATACGAGTTATGTTTTAGTTAGAAAATTTTAGTTCAATCTGTGACCGCATAGATGGCGCCAACACTAACTTTTCAACGGAGAGAGATAGAATATCAAGATGTTCGGAAGAATTACTGCAATATTCTTGTTCTACAACTTTGTAGAAGACACTTAGTTTCTATCTCTCTTCGTTGAAAAGTTAGTGTTGGCGCCATCTATGCGGTCAGATGTGGAACTACAATTTTCTAACTAAAACATAACTCGTATTATGTACTACAATTCTTCCGAACATACTATTCGGCTAAATCTAACCATTATTCCATAAAAATGTTTAGTTTGTTAGAACCTAGTACTGATACACTACCATGCACTGCTAGGCCCCATGCAAAACTGACTCAGACATCACTTCGTTAAAAGTTTAATAACTTTTCCTATTGGAGTCGGATCGCTTTGCAGTCTTCAACAAAGTTGTAGATAATAAAATTATCTTCTTAAGTTTCACTTTTGGTGAGAATCTGATGTATACAGTGCCACCTAGCGGCGAAAATGTGAGCAAGTGGGTTTTCTCCATGTAAATTGTCGAAAAATCCCATACAAACTTCAAGCACGTTGGTCCGGTAGCTAGACTTGTTAGATTTGGCTCAAATTTGGAGCAGACACTCCTGGTGGGCCTAGGAATTGACTCAGGGGTGGGCCGATGGGGGTCATTTTTTTCTGTCACTCTAATGTTCATGTTTCATTGCCTTACTAAAATTATTTACCGTATTTTACCCAAAGTATAATGCAAGCTTTTAACAATCGTAATACTTGTAAGGTATCAAATACGCACATTTATTAGCCTAGGTTATATCAACTTAAAATAATGAATGGCGTTTAAATATTACAGGCTCGTGCGCAGAAAATTCTCAAGGAATGGGTTTTGATTTATGTCGTTTCTTATATAGGCAGGGTATAGAAACCCTCAACCGTTGACGATCTGTTCCAAGGCCCGGAAGGCTGAGTCTTGTGTTGACTCTGCTCAACAAATTGAGACAATGTCTGTTATCGAGAAGGAATCTTGATCATACACCACCGCCCGCCTGCTCGATTATGGTAGTGTCGGATTCTTACTGTAATAAGCTTACTGACTAAACCTAAACATCTTGTTCCTCCCAATCCTTATCCTTCCGGGGCCACCATTAAGTATTACTTCAGGATGGATTGTGCTCTGGCTCTTTTTTATTTTGTATTGATCGTTCACGATTTTTCCATTTATGCTGTTTCTTGCTTACATCGAACATAACTACTTACATCTCTTGAGAACCATCTTCGCAGGGTTTGTTATCCTTTTTGGTGATACTCGTTCCTATTTATCTACTAGCTTGTGCTGAGAGTTTTCCGACGGTGGAATTTCTCCGGATACCGATGCCCGTTTTTGTGAACTATTTAGTTCCCAGCCACTCTGGTGGAATTTCTCTAGAGAATGATAGTTTCTCCGAGCTCGTGTTGTTCAATCGTTATTATTCCTTCTTAGCTGCTGTTGCTAGCTCGCTGAACAACCTTTGCTGTGTATCTAATCTACTCACAACTGTTGTTAATATCGAAACATTCCGAAACGTGAAATAATCCAGTATTGCTGACCAACTTGACTTACATCTTTTTAGCCCCCCTCGCAGAGTTTCTTAAAAAAAACTTGAATGATTGAACTCAAATGGAATTTTGTGTATCAAAACAGCTTTTCCAGATTAGGAAGTTAAGAAATTTTCAAAAGTAATTCAAAACCCTTCCCTTGCGCACGGGTTGATTGCATTCTTCCAGGAAAATCTGTTTAGCGATCAAGATTCTTGTTTTGAATGAAAAAAATGCCATTTCTATTATTAACATTGCACTGAAGTGGTTTACTATCTTGTTTTCTGTCTAGAAACACAACTTGAACAAATCAAGGCACCGATTTCAGTCAACACTCGATACTTCACGCTGCCGAAGGAGACAGACACGGTTGTGAAAAAACGAAAATTTGTTCATTGAAGTGCCAACAAATTTTCATTCCATTTTCAACAAGTGGTCACAGCACTAAACCTCATAAGGTTGACAAATCGCTCCAAGGCATCATGAAACTGCACTTTGCGAGGTTAGATCATAGGGCTACAAATTACAACGATGAGAAGCAAATAAGACTTCTACAGTCAATGTAGTTCCAACCGATTCTCGCCTGCTCGTCGTTATCACTATAATTCGATCTACGCTGTTTGCAGGTGAAGTCGATCCTCGGGCGTACTGCCATACTAATGGAACTTCCTTAATTACTTTTTAATCCTTTTGAAGGAAGTTTTGCAAGCACCCTCCACTTAGCAAATAATTTGAATGTCTGACACTTACTTGATACAAGTGGATTTGACTTCTTTGTCTATTATATGTATTTAAATCCTTTTTTACAACACTGGAATTTCAAGTAAATTCAATTACTATTAAAAACTGACATGATTTCACAGACTTGGATAAGGTAACCATTATCATGTAATATCCCGCATCTGAAAGTAGAAGGAAATTTGAAAGCATCGAGTCTGGCACCGTTTCGAATGCTGGTGTAAAAGTTCAAATAGATTAGCATCTCGGAATGTAAATTACAAGGTGTTGGATAAAGTCAAACTGCCAATATGAATGCTTCTTTCTCCATTCGCTATCCGGCTAAACGTTTGAAGTGCTGTACGATGCAGAGTTTGCTAGAATTCCATTGCATGTGTCACATTGGTAAGGTGTTCAACGGTGGATTTCCTCTACCAAACATCGTAGCAATCTTCAAGATATATTGATTATCGCTCTTGAAATTAAATGAACGCTCCCTCACATTCTGCATTTTGTACTGCTGGTAAAGGACCGAGTTTCACTGCGCACTGGAAGTGGAGGAGGCATACATTTCCATAACTTCATCGTGTTTCTGTAACCGTGGCTGTACAAGCTGAGCAAACTCCGTAAAACGATTCATTAATAAAACAAACAAATATACCATGTGTTCACTCGGAGTGAAGAGCAAAAGGCAAACTCCGTCAGCAAACATGGCATAGCAGCCGCACAATTGTCATACTCTACGGTCATCACCGACATTACCATTGCTGAAGCCGGGAATCGACAAACGAGGGCAGGAATTAAGATGTAAATGGAGAAGAATGCAAAATAACTGGCGTCCATTCTTCGAAGTCATTCATGCACGAGTCATAATGGAAAGCAGGTGACGGCGTGAGACGACTGCAATTTTTTTTTTCGATAGACGGAGTAGAAAGTGAGAAACATTTGTTGGTAAACTGCACAGAAGACCGTTTCATCATAGATTCCAACAAAAGTATATGATTTTTTGATTTCTGCTAGTTGATATTTAGGCGATCCGAGTTTTTGTTGAAAACAATAATCTACCGCTGTTGTTTTGATGCTATCAGCCTTAGTCTGGACACGAGCGTTTCATCCTGGACACAAAACTTAAAAAGCTTGCCTGGGTTAAGGTTGGAGAGAGAATGGGCAAAAATCGAAAACGAAAAATGCAGTTTTTATACACACCGAGTGTTAGATTTTCATAAAAAATCAATCAGCTTATGTAAAATGTTGTTACAGTACTGCTGATTGATTTTTATGAATATCTAACACTCAGTGTGGAAAAAACTGCTTTTTTCGTTTTTGATTTTTGCCGATTCTCTCTCCCACCTTAAAGCTTAACGTTTGTTAGAAACCACCGCATATGCCGTTTCACTACCGTTTCAACCAGCATACAAACAACTGGAATTCTATATAAATAGAAAATGATTAGAAAGAATATAGAATGGTTCTTACACTGTCATATAAATATACATTTATGGAGTACTAGCTAATACCCGTCGCGCGTTGCTGCGACTTTCAACGAAATAGGAGTAAAACACAATTTGTTCCGTAACGCCATCTGGCGGGCAGTTAATCCGGAACCAATAGCACACAAACACGCTCCATAACAAATCTCTACTACGTATAAATTTTTACGGCAACCGGTTAAGCCGTTTGGGAGTCCATAAATCACATACATACAAACATTGATTTTTATATGCATAGATAGATAGATTTGCTTTAGTAGCAGTATTTTACATACATTTTTAATAAACAATTCAAAATATTTTCGTGTTCTTGGCGTTATAAAAAATCATAAAATATGTCAAATGACGCGGAAAACGTTAACCTTAAATAATCTGTAGTCGTGTTTAGTTGTACAGTGCATTCAGAGAAATTGGAGTGTTTGAAAAGTCTCATCTTTCAGCTGAAAAATATAATTCAAAATTCCACCTGATATAGGGCACAATGATGTCTTTGAAATAAGGAGATATGTAAGTGTGAACCAAACTTAATGCGATATTAATGCTCTTTTCCAAGATGTGTGATTTTGCATGCAGAAATTATTTTTCCAATAACATATTTTTCACTTTTGATCTCGGGGTAATGTATTCATGAATGAATCTGCTTCCCCATCGCCCCCTTCTCTTGTAAACCAAATTTAATTTGAATTCTAACATTTTCAATTCAACAAACTCCATCAAACATTTCGTGGCATTGTGATATTTAACGGAATTCATTGCAACTGCTTCGTCGACAACTTTAATTGAGCTACTCAAAATTAGGATATTTGAAAGAGGCAAGAAATTATTTCTGCTTTTAGTTCACGTTTGCAAACTTTATTGATCAATTCGAGGGAACTTCTATTCATCGAAATGTGCAGTTTATGCAAAGGTTTACTTACATTCTTGTAAGATTTAGTTCTTGAAAGGAACGCATGTCGCCAGGCATTGCATTTATCGCTCACATGAGTAAATGCGCCTGGATAGTTTGCTACTGTGACAATAAAAACTCACATTTTCACACGAAAAGTTATTGGCACTCACACAACTTCTCCGGATAAATACAACGTGTTATTTCTCCGGATAAATAAAACAGCCGTAGAATGAGTGAATGAGTTTATCACGGTATCCTCTTTGCGTTCGCTGCTTTGCTGCCGTTATTCCAAAACACGAAAAAACAAGTCTATCATACTTCTTTGCCGCTTTTCTTTGTACTTAAGTGTATTTTTTGAAGTTTTAATTGATTTCCACGAAATTAAAATTTTATCACCTTCTCCGGTGAGAAGGAAAAAGTCAAATAAATTTTATCCGGAAAATCATTCTCACGCTATTTGTGGAGACGGAGAATTTTGCGACTCATCTTATCTCGGAAAAGTTGGACATCGGATAAGCTTCTTCTCGCGTGAGTGAGAGAGAATTACAATGCCTGCATGTCGCATAATTTAGGTTATGGTCGTTTAAGCCAGCTATTATAAGTTCCATCAAGAAGAAATGTTGGGACTAACCTTTCTAGTCGAACGTAATCCAAAACAGTATACGAAATATATTTTCCTTTTTTTTGGAAACTGTGCAAATTTGGGGTTAGCATGTAACGATTAAATCGAAATTCCCCATCAAAGTATAAAGTATACTGTGGCAGTTGAATTTTCGGTCATTTCTTAGAGATTGCTCGAGAAATCGTCACTAAATAAACTTTTCTTACTGAACGAAGATGGTCCAGCGCGAAGTTTTCTTCATCGTTTGCTGTTGTGATCCATGCTGGACGAGTAACGATTTCGGAACCATTTCTCAAAGTGAATTATAACAGTTGATTTTGACGTCTTTATCCTAGATTATGCGAAATGCATTCACATGAATTTTATACGAAGAAACTGATAGAGAATCTGGAATTATAATTTTCGGCGTGAAGGTGAGATTTCTCCAGTCCTCAAATTCCTCTGAACGCACTGTTCAACTAAACACAATTATTGGCAAATAAATTAGGTGCGTGGAAATTGACTTACAAAACACTAGGCCTTTTGTGAAACTAGCTTAAAGATAACTTCGTCTAAATCGTAAACAACTTTTCAAGATGATTTCCGATCAATTTTCAGTTGTTAACAACGTTGTAGACAATTAAATTATCTATCAGATTCTCACTTTTAGTGTTATTCGAATGTCTACAGCACCATCTAGGGGCAGAAATGTGAACTAGTTCCAACATAAAACCTATGTTTTCACGAAAAAATCGTCAAAAAAAGTTGCTCTGGACCCTCCTATTGGTTGTAAATGTAAGGGGATAGTCCATTCTTTCATATCCTGAAGTTTCAGAGATGCTGAATTTGTTTGCATAAAGTTGTTGAAAAAAGACACCGTGATTGCGATGATGCCCGCGATAATACACTAGCCACAGCCCACACGAACAATCATTTAGCACGAGGCAACTTCTGTTGTATAGTAAATCGTAACTTCTATTGTTTAGAACGTCGTCACTTCTGTTGCTAACATTTAGTTTAACATGTGTTAATTAAAATTATTTTCGTAAATGAGGTTTTATAGTTGTAACGAGTACAATACATATACAGCATATATGCTGTAGTGCACTTATTGTAAGTTTGAATGTTTTATATTCGCAACAAACTTCCAAACGTCTTTGCCAAGGTACTGTTCGAGCTATGTGTAGAACGATTTTTTCTCCAAATATGACAGTCAATCACCCCTCGAGCGGTTCTTAACCATGAACCAAACACCAGTGTCTCAAGAATTGAGATGGTTACTGAGAGTGCTCAAGAGCAGGTTTCTTGAATTATGGTTTTCATCCAATTGAAAATCATTTTTTTCTGAGAGGGTAATTATGGTAAACAATTTGCAGAAAGGGGTACATCATAAGGATCAATATTCGGAAAGGGGTGCATGGAACAAAAAAGGTTGAAAACCACTGTTGTAATTGGATGGAAAAACGTAGAATTTTGCGAATTGTCGCCTAGCGTTGCCATGGAGTGGCGTAAATCAGTTTTTACGGCATCAAAAGTAGCTGAGGTTTCAAACTAACAATGAGCACCTTTGACCGATATTTTTTCAGATCTATTCACCTAAAAGGGCGATTTGCTTACTTAGGTCAGAATAGCCCCGGGTTCCCCTATACTCCATTTTGCCTTATAAGTTCTAACTTGATATCCAGACCATAAACGCCGTCGCATGATTTTGATGTAGAAATGCAAATAAAGTCTTTGTAAAAAGCAATCAGTTAAATAACTTGAAATAATCAATTACTTATACTTGAGATTGTATTACAATATATTGTCATGTTTATGTTTTAGTTTAGCTCGCTTTGTGGTTCTTTCCTGTGTGCTGGATGCAGAAAGATTGTTTTGATTGTGGTAGTGTGTCTGAAGAAAACATGGCGATAATGTACCACCTTATTTCTGAATCACGTATTATAACGCCAGGCCTATCCATGCGTTTAACCCTTAAATGTGCAATGTTGTTTTAAAACAAAATTGCAAAAACCATCTCCAAATTTTCATAATAAAGTTCTGAAGCTGTGAGACAATTTTCAGAAAATTTGGTTTGCGCCTTTAAGGGCTAACGAATGCTTTTATAGTGAATTAATCATAAATGGATTCTCCAGCTAAAATAAGGGTATAAATAAGTGCAACGTTTAGTATATTTTGGCGGAATAACGAGGTATGAGGCGATATATGCCTGCTCGCAATTGATTATTTTGCTAAGCGCCCTTGCGTTCAGTTTCAATTTACTATGTGAACGAAGCAGATATTTCAAGAAGGAAATTTTATTTTACCCTTTCACGGTTTCGTGATTTTTTCTATACATAAACGAACTAAAATTGCTCTAATATATCTATTTTTTATTGAATTTTTAGATACATTGGATACGTTTATTCTAAAATCATTTGTAAAGCAGTCTATTCAAAAATATTCATGTTTTGTCTATTTTATTAAGTAATTTTTCATTTTTTATAGAACAAGTCTTTAAAATACGTCAAAATTTCCGATCCGAAAACCATTCAAAAAGTATATTTATTCTGATGTTTTTTCAACACCAAACGCCAATACAAACAGTAAAAATACATAAATATGTGGTAACGGAAATAAAACAGGAAAACGTAGAGCCAGTGCATTGTACGTGTATATAAAGTAAGTGTACTGCAGAACCTGGCCTACAGAAGATGATGAATTTAGTAGTGCGTGGTACTTATTATACACAAATAAAAGCAAAAATGGCGATAATGATTCAAGCGCATTGCTATAGTGTAGCTTTATTATATCAAATAACAAATTCTATAGTTCAGTAATGTAGTAACTTATACAATTTTACACAAGCTTTTAGCTTATTATGCATCGATATTTGCCTATAAAAAGATATAATCAATTTTCCGAACTATGTTCACATGACGAAACACAAACGAAACCCCAGGCAAACTTTAAGCAAGCACTGTTAAGCTGGTCAAGTGAAACAACTAGGTGCTTTAATGGAAGTTTAATAATCAAATTGATTTATGATAAAGATTGCTTGCAGTTAAAATAAACCGTAACAGAATTTGAAATATGTTACAACAAGCAAAAGTTATAGCAAAAATTAATTTCAAATTATAACGTAAAGGATGCTGCGATTCAAACTTTGAATTCGTTTTTCTCGAAACAATACAATGCAACTTAGTTCGGTCTGACTTAACTCCGACCAGTTATTCTTGTACATCTTTTTAGCCATATAGATATTGTCATTATTTCATATGCTTGATTAAATCCAGTAAGGAAGTAGGGTCACAATAGGCTCCACTGCCATAATAGGCACATTACCCTATGGTCAATATCGCTCTCGCTGAAATCTGAGTTTACATCTAGTTACACTCAGACAGCTGAGGCAAGCAAAAAGGAGAAGAAAGAAAGTCGGTTACAAAAACTTTAAGCATGTCGGCTGATCAAAGCAACCAGCAAAAACTGCAACAGGATAAGTCGAAATGATGGAACGGAAGTGTTGCGAAGCAACTGGAAAAATATTATATTTCTCAATAAACTCTCTCGAAGATCGATTCACTTCGTAGTACCAGCCTATATTTACTTGGTTCAGCTATCTTACCACAGTACCAATCGACATTCACTGGAATGACAGTCAACATTGGTGCATTGGAATTGAATCCCACCAATTTTGGGATCACCTCTTGTCGAAAATAAAATATTCCTCGGTGGCTGGCCTAGACAGCGTTAACGTTAACGTCCAGCAATTGTTAGCCGTTACGCCTCTATTCGGTTTAGCGAAATCTCTTTTGGAAAAATCTCTAACGCTATGTGCGAGGTTGGGAATTGAACCCAGGTGATCTGCGTACAAGGCAATCGATTTATCAACTGCGCTATGCCCGTCCCCGTGTGATTATATCTGGTTGGAACGATTTGATCCAACCCAACCAGTGACTTACATATGCTTTCACTTCGGGGTTTGTAACACTACGAGGTACAATGTTCTTTGGTGTACACTTTCGCACAATTAGGATCAGATCGGTGGAAGGCAGTGATGGAGGCAACGGCAGTGACCAGCGAATGAGAAGTAACATGTTTATTTATGTTTAAACCCGGTTGTTTTCAAGTTCTCAGATTTCAAATTCATACGTCAGTGTCCCTTACATATACAGTCGATGACGTTGTACGTGTTGCACATGGGAAATGGAAAACGGGGTGCAAATTGCTGCTTCTTCGGGCATTGATTTGCTTCTTGTCCTATGGCGGATGCGAATGATGAAAGGCTTTGCGGCTGGGTCATGCTCTAAGATGTCATGAAGCCGTATGAAAGAGTATTCAGAGAAACTCGGCTTGTTTCATCGAGCGATAGTGGATTGCTAAAGAAGAAGACTGACGTGATTACTGTTAGTTGCTGTTATACCCGTAGTATGAGTATTGAGTCTAAAAATGCACGAATCATTCAAAAGAACGCTGTTTTCAATAAAATTTGTGAATAAATCTCGAACATTTTCAGCTGCACTATCACTCTGTAGGACTAAAATACTCATATAAAAACCATTTAAACATACGTGTATGAAATCGAAACCCATTGTGTACCTATCCATTATGTTTATACACTCATTATGGACCTAATTCCAACATTATACCTACCGTATTAAAAAAAGCTCATCATTTTCTAATTGCAATAATATGTTTCGTACAACAACACATTGTAACATGTCCGAGAACAACAAGTGTTATTGAACGATACGATCCAATCGCCGCTTCTCAATGCAGATTACAATCATCGCTTCAGAAAGCATATTCACACCGCTCGCTCGCAAATAAACAACACACTACGTAAGTTCGGGAAGGATAAGCTGTATGCTGCCCGACGGAACAGAATCACCCATCGTTCGCTGTTGCGTATGCCACAACGAAGAAGCAGTTCAACCATTATTTCCCCATTTATGTGTGCACAGTTCGTATACACCATAGACCATATTTTCCGTGAACAACAAACAACGATGCGTTGGGGAGGAGGATGACAGCGGTTGGTGTCATTCAATACCCACTCCTTCCTATCTCGATTTCTTGCTCATTTCAAATAACGAGGGCTGCTTCTCGGGATGATATTGAATTTAAGCGATGGTATTGGAATTTGCCTGTGCGTTGGAATCCTAGTTACCATGGTAATCCTAGATCCCGATGGTCGCTCATAATCTAGTTTCATCGCTTTATGCCCCCACTCTCGTCCTAATGTGTATTTCTACTGCAGAGTTTGACAGTATCGATGCTAAGAAAAATAATGTCACGCTGCGTGGACCAGGGAAAGATACCAGCTAAAGATGTAATATGAGATTGTGTAATAAGAACAAGTGTCGTAAAACGAACTGATTTTGTCATATTTGTGTTTTTACGGTCCTTTTCTTGCGTGTGGTGAACGATAACTTTGAACGTTTAGCTGCAGTACGATGTTACAATTAATATTGGCCAGAAGAGTGTTCGAATGCTATCTGACAGAAAAACACATGTTATGATAGGGTGAAGTGCCTATTTTCACCATACTAAGGAGGGCGCCTCACTGATTCATTAATTACTCGGCCTACAAACAATGGAATACGTACAAATTGGCATCAATAGCTTTGCTTCGTTGCTAAGTACTAAGATAATAACATACATGCACTGAAAACAGTGAAATTCTCGTGTTCGAGCGCAACGAGAACATGAATCGAGTGCCCCTATTGTTGCGCTACCATTTGACTCAATGCGTTAAACAAAGATGGCAGACACTGCTCTAACCAACGGCTTCAAATGGGTAGCGTGATAATAGAAACATAACGATAATAGGCTCATCACCCTACAATCTTTTTAGAGGTTTAAATGTCCTCGGAAGAAAACTACTAACCGCTTTGGTCATAAGAAATGGTTTGATTCTTCTATAATTTGGAACATAATGTGATGTGATGTGAAGATAAATGAAAAAATCCACATTGCAGTGAGACGAGTTATTTCTTATAAATATCACTTTTTGTCGATTCATTAGTTTCCAGAACTTGCATAGGCGTTACTAATGGGAAATTGGAAACAATTATAAAACACATGAATTTTGTTCATGGTCCTGTTTTCGTAACGTAAAAACGCGATTGCTCCAGAATTCATGGCACTTTATTAAAAATTCGGGAACAATTTTTTCCGTGTACACTGTTAACAAGCAGAGCGATTTTAGCATCCAACACCCAAAACGTACCTGGTAAGAATCGCTTACATGAATGCAATAAATACGAACGAAAATTGCAAGCGTTCTGGTAATGTGCAAAAGTTGCAAGAAGCTTCCTCGCATTGAATGCAAGAAACAGAAAAAACGAATTTTCCCCATGTAGTAGGTATGTATGTGTATTGGTGATCAGTATGCGTTAGATAAAAAAGACTGCTGGTATTGAAAAATGAGGGGCCCACGAGCAGATTACTAATCAATACTCTATCCATCCAAACATGCTATCAGATAGGGTGACGAGCCCAATTTCGCCATGTTTCTATTATCACGCTACCCATTTGAAGCCGCTGGTTAGAGCAGTGTCTGCTATCTTTGTTCAACGCATTGAGTCAAACAGTAGCGCAACAATAGGGGCACTCGATTCGAGTTTTCGTTGTGCACAAACACGAGAATTTCATTGTTTTGAGCGTTTTTCTATAATTATGTTGGTTCTTAACAATGAAGCGAAGCTGTTGATGTCAATTTTTACGCATTCCATAGATTGTAGGCCAAGAAATAATTGAATTAGTGAGATACCCTGCTTAGTATGGTGAAAGTAGGCACTTTACCCTAGCTCTGAGTGGATAAAAGTCATATATAAACACGTGGATGATTTCGATTAATGAAAAAAGTATAGTACGCATCCAGATTTGAACTCATGCCCTTGCGCATCATAACACAGACCATAAGCACTGTTGTATTCTTGCACATGAGAAGAGATCGTTAACACTCGTACAATCAGCACGTTCGCAATTCGATGCTGTCTCGTATGTAATGAATAAGCCACATTACTGTGTTTGATGATGTTGGTGAGGAATGAATAAAAAGCAGACGGTAAATAAAAACTCGGCGTACGTTGCTATAACACCCAGCATAGGCACGTGAATGTGGTGGAATTTCTTTGATAGGGGCCGTACACAAATGACATAGCTTTTTTTCGGCGATTATTTACCCCTCCCTCCCCCCTCGTAGCATTTGGTCACAAAATTCTAACCTCCCCCTCGTAAATAACGTAGCATTTACCTACCCCCTCCCCTTCGTCCCCTGCAAAGCGGCCGGGGGATGAAAAAAAAAATTACATATGTTTTTCAATTAGTTTAAATACATGTCCTTTCAAAATGTTTGACGACTTTTATCAACATTTTCATTACACCAGCAAATTGCGTGCAAAATAAACCCATTTCATGACAAATATAGTGTTGATAGTTTTGTTTTGAATTTTATATGTTCACAATCCTGCAGCCCGTGATGCCACAAGTACAGATTTTTGGAGTGTTTTGGTACAGATTCTGTACGGTACAGATTACAGATTTTTGTAAAAAAGTACAGATTGGTACAGATGTTTTTATATGACAGCAAGGTAAAATAATTTAACGAGTTAGGCCGCTGACAGAGTGATGGCGAGAAGATGACGTGGAGCTGGTACTGACCGAGCTTGCACTAAAGCTAACATTAGAATGTAAATTCATCCCTTTTTCCCCTTTTCAGAGTGAAAGCTAGCGGATCTACTCGGAGAGTCTACGTATACTTTGACATGCTCCATTTGATTTGCTGCAAGCATGCTAATGCATCCTAATGTACGGTCTCCTCGCTGCCACTCTGTCAGCGGCATTAGGTTGCAAACAAAGTGGCGGCGAGAATTTGAGCTGGAGCTGATATTGACATTACCCAGTCAAACTCAGGAATCCTGACTGATTTCTTGCGGAATTTCAGTCCAAATAAAACAACCGATTCCAAGTCAGAACTTCTGGTTTGGTTTCCGCGAATGAAAAATCAGTATAAGAAAAACGATTTTTTAAAGCGATTTTGTTATTGTTTGGGTACATAATCCGGTACAGATTTTTCTAGAGAACTCCTGGTACAGATTTAATTGTTGCAACACTGCCTGCAGCTGCCAATGATTCTAAGAAGCATACGTTCATCTAAATTACTAAATTTTGTTTGGTTGAATCCGAAGTGAAACTTTAATTCAGCTTCCAAACTAAGTCTACTAGTTAGCAACATTAGCTAACTAATGTAGCAAGTTAAATCCGCATACAAAATCTTTTTGTATTTTTGTGAACTTGTAAATTTACCTCATGCGAAATCGCATCAAAAGTAACTTGTGTGAATTTAAATTTATTTCTCTTGGGAATGGATTAAATTAGGCACAAATCCCCGACTACATACGGGGAACGTGCCATTTGAGCCAATATATTCTGATACCTGAACTTGTGTGAATTTAAATTTATTTCTCTTGGGAATGGATTAAATTGTTTTCTCTAAACAATGGGATTTAAACTTAATGCTACATCGCACAGCTTCTGACCCGACCCTCCCCCTAGTCACACTTCGTCACAAATTTGGTATACCCTCCCTACCCCCTAAAATGCTACGTCATTTATGCATGGCCCCATAGTGTGTTGAATAAACTTATGTACTTATAGCAAGAGAAGAAATAGTTTGATATTCTTGCAAAAATTGCAAGCGGCTTTGACTGCAAAATTGCAAGCGATGCTAACAGGAGCAGATCCAGAAAAAATTTTTGGAGGGGGTCCAAAATTTTGATTTTGAAATGTTCATTGTACAATACGTGATATGTAGGGGAGAGAGGGTAACAATGAAACACATTTTTTCTACAATTTAATTTTGATGATAATACATGTTATTTGTGTAATCAAAAGTGATACATAGTGCCACTATGTTGTTAACTAATACATATATTTTTTCCAGCTGGTAAAATTCACGGGAAATAACATTTTTTGGATAATAAACAGTTGGTGGTAAAATGTATCAGTGTGCCCCATGGGTAGGAACTATGAAACACGATGTCATCTATAGTGAAATATTCTACTTATAAATTTTATTCTTTTGTTTTGACGAAGAATGATCCTAACGCTTTGAATTAAAGTTATATTGAGGCGAAAATCGTTTGTTTACGAAAGAATCCACTATATCATCGCGTAACATCGAACCACCATATATGCATATTAGCTGCAATCCTGAAATAAGAGACAATTTCTACAAAATTTGGCCAAATTTACTAATTTTGCACTATATGAGTAGTATTTAGTGTGGAAAATCGGAACCCATTGACATTTTGAGACAGACCACAAAAACAAACAAAAATCACTGTTCCCCATACGCCATCGTTTCACAGTTACCCAATGGGTCTATTCGTGAAAATTGTGAAATCACACAGAACCATGAGTAGTTACCAAAAAACTTTGTTCGCGGCAAATGTTGAGCATAAAATTTGCTATAAATAGCAATAGACTAAACATTTATTCAATGAATGGTAATTCATAAAGATGGAATAATGTTTATCATTGCAAATTTACTCTGGCTATCACAAAACAAACAAATATCCATTAAAAGAGATAGAGTTAGCAGATCTCTTCCAAAATATAGCAACACGTGTAAAGAATTAGAAATTGTGAAATATGAGGGAATTAGACGATTGCGATCATGCATTGTGATTTTATTGCGAATGTTTCATAGTTCCTGCTGATCCACTGTTACCCTCTCTCCCCTAATGCCATCATTTAATTAAAATCATTTTTGGTAATCGAATCTGGTTTGGAATGATTTCGAACTATTTTAAAATTTCTCAAGTAGTTAAAATTTTTCGGGGGGGGGGGGGTCCGGACCCCCAAGACCCTCCCCCTGCATCCGCCACTGGATGCTAACATTATTTGCAAGCGATTGTCGTTTGCAATTATTGCAATAGATTTTTGTTTTGGATGAATCCGATTGAGTTGAGAAAGTCATGTGAAAAGCCAGTCTGGCTTCATGCTTTTAATTCAAGGGGGCTTCTTGCTATATTTTTACACTACCAGAATCCTGTACTAATGATTTTATTTGGGTGTTTTGGGTACACAAGCACCATCTAAGCAACATGTGTCAATGAAATTTCATTCGAAATTGGACTGACTGGAAACTGTTCGAGCTTCCCGAAAAAACTTACCAAGCAATGATTAAATATCCATGATGTTCTTACCTGCAAAGATAAAGAAAAAGGAATTCAACTGTTAGAAACTATATTTGAAAATAAAATAGCTTTGAAAATTTAACTTAACAGATGTGGAAAAATCCTACAATCCCACTTGGTTCAACCCACCTGATTACAGCCGTGTCGACATCAAAAGAAACCAATTAAACCATCCACCCAATTTGGACTAGGGTTGTTTCATTTCCCAATGATTCATTTGAAGCGTTGGCGTGCGCGAAAATTTGAAAGAACAAACGATATTCAACCCCTTATCATACCGTTGTTCGTGTGCAAAAATATAATTGCTCTTGAAAAGGGTGCTAAAACAGGATCTGATGAGACGGAACTGAATCGATGAAAGAAAAAATAGTCAGAGGGTTACGGGAACTGGTGGACTAGCGGGGGAAAAGTTACTAACGAAAATGGGTGAACCGTAATCGATAACAATTATTTCCAGAGCAAAGCTTCAGTCTGATAGAACAAGCAAGCAGGAGACGATTCCAGCCATCGTCAGTGAAAAAAATCGGCGTGATACTAAAATAATTGAAAAAATGCGAAGCTTCGAGGAAACTTTATCCTGGAACCAATTTTCCCGCGATTTAGAAACGTAGATGGATGGCAGTTGGTGGAAAAGTTATTTCTTTTCAGGCCAATCGTTTGCACTATATTGTTGATAAATGAATTGAAACGATTGTTAATTAATTACAGCTGAGGAGAAAAGTTTTAGCGTTCGTATAGATGAACAACCTTTTTTGAGATCTGCATTTTCGATGGACGTACAAATTTAAAGGGGATATTTATAAATTACACGTGTTTGATAAATTAAATCTCTTTTGGTGGTTTTGAAACCATATCATAAATCGCTCGAATTTGTTCATTTCAGTTGTATTCATTAAATAGATGAAGCAGTCGACTAAATAACTTCCTTCTTCGTACAATTTCCAATTACTTCCTTTAAGCGAGAACAAGCTTTAGAATTACTTCAATTGAAAACGTTAAAGCACCCACTCAGCTGCGAATGGAATACATACAATTGCTTATATACAAAGAGTCTAAAGCATCATCCAGGTGTTCATTTGGCTTACCTCCGGTTAGGATTCTCCACCAAATAAATAAATTTGAAGCAGCCGCAGCCGCAGAGGACCCATTCGGAAACTGCCTGCTTCTAGCGCTACTTATTTCACTAAAGAGCCGTCCGCCGCCCGCTGGGTTTTGTTGCTTGCTTTTCCATCATCAGCTTCAGTTCAGCATCTGTGCTGTGCCATTCAGATTATGTATAATAATTCGAGTAGTAGGTACGTATGTATATAAACATACAAGAAGCGATGTAACGTTTAGCAGTCTATTTTCGCATTGAAAATGTGCTTCAGTGGAAATTGAACGAAACGAGGCAAAAATATCCTTGCAAGATCAGTGGTATTGAGATGTTTCAGAGCTCAAATTCGCAATCGGAGTTCGGGTGTAGGTATTGAGAGTACAAGATAAATGTAATGCGATTGCGTTGCTGCAAATTAATATACGTCTTCATTGTTGTATAGAGTTGTGACACTTCAAATAGGATTGAATTAGGTTTTACACCAACCGACATAACTCCACAAAATGAGGCGGATGAATTTCGGTTGACAATTCTCGTTGGATTGTTTACATGGGAGTTACGTGAGTTGGAAAGTAACAGATGAGCACCCGTGCCACTCGAACTCGCGCAATTGATAAAGTAAACAAATCTCCTAAAATTATCAAACATGAACTTCATTCATCATTCGAGTCGTCATCGGTTATAACTCAATTGTAATTATCATGGACGGTAAAACATTGTGAACTACAGAATTAACGCACGCACAGAGTGCACGCTGCTCTGAAAATCTAGCGAAATCGTCTTAGGGGACCAGCGGTTCGCTAAGCCATATGCGCGACTTCCGGAGGGTTAAGGAAAGTAATATTTCGCTATGTGCTACAATTAAAATGTTGCATTCCACTTGGTCGCTCAAAATGGTGTAAAAAAGTTATTTTACTGCAATTTTACCAAATCATTTCACTCTTAGTGGTGCTTATCACCAGCTGCACTAAGGTCTGGCAGATTTGTTCTAATCCAACTGACTAGGTCAACATCAAACAAGTTCTTGCGGTGTTGTTGCTACTCCAGCAGCGATCCTTAACTGGGCTAGGGAGGTGAGTTTTGCCCCTTTGTTGCGAAATTAAAATTTGTTGGTGACGAATAACCGACACCACATAGTGTGATGTCGCAGCTCTGGCTCCTTTGCTCTTCTTCTCCTATTAGTTGTGGAGGAGAGCAATGCTCGTTCGACCTCCACAGTGAGAGTAGCTGGTGCTTTTGTATTCTTGGCACTTAGTCAGCGAAGTGAAATACTACACCACATTAAACCGATAAAACCGTTCTCAAGCGTGAAAAATTTACAGTTTTACTTACACGTGGTAATAAAAAGCGATTAAAGTGCTCTAAAATGCCTAGCAATCGCTTTGATTCCAATTTCTGTATCGTTCCACTCAAAATCCATCACCCCCCAGATCAGTGAAAATCTCCGGGTCAAATCCTCTCCAAAGGTGGCAACCCTAAAAATGTCTTTGAAGAGAAGAAATTTTCTACGAGATTTTGTTATTTGTCTTATTTTGCAATTCCCGTACAGTTCGCTAAAACATTTTTTGAGAATTGAAAAAGAAAAAGAAAATATTTATCTCTTCGGGATTTTTGCGGTAGAAAACCAAAGGTTTTTTTTTGTATTGTTATATCCTAATTGATTTCTTGTCGGCCAGTCTCACGAACACCAATGCAGCTTACTGGTTGAAAATAATCCCATTTGCCTTTGCCGTCTTTTTTATTATTTTCCGCCAGCTTATGAAGTAGTATTTGTGTCATGTGACGAGTACGTACATTGGCCGTAGAAAAGTCTATGATCAGTTCATTTTTCAAAGATATTAGTAACACATTTGATATATCGGACGGTGATTTTGAGAAATTGTTTCGAATGTTAAAATATTTAGGGATAATATTGATCGATTTGAGGGATCAACCAATAAATGCGATGAAAGATGAGAGAACGACTAAAATCCTCACATATTTACAGGTTCTTACTACGTTTAAATATCTTGGCTCAGGTCATTATTTAACGTAAAATGCCCATTGACACACGATAATTTTTAAATAGTGTTTACAAAATAATGAAAAAACAGCAGTAGTATTCAGTATAAGAGCACAAATTTTCTATCATAATATATTCATCATCACTTCAACATCATCATATTTAGGTTCCCATCAAGTGACAGTCGGCAAAGATTCCGTTGCCGGTTTCACAAACACCATGTCATTCTATTTTGAGGAACGTAATTATGGCAATGGATAAATACTCTGGAAAAATCTATTGTTTCTCCAACAAATGTTGCTGAGTTAGGGATCATTTGTAAAATGCCCGAAGTTGACTGCTCCCTCCTCCATGTAACAAATTGTCACAAATTTACCTATCCTCCTCCTCTATTACGTAACAAATTCATTTTTTTTCTTCAGTAAAAATACGTTACATAACGTTCTAACTTACTCCCCCTCCCCCATATGTCACAACATGTCACAATTTGTCATACCCCCTTCCCCTAAAAGCGTTATGAATGGTCTCGTCTGCGATTTCCACCCTAGAACGCTTCACCGGGGTACAAACGTACGTTTGATCGCAATTTTCGCAGGTAAAAATTCAAACAAAATAAATGAATAATACATCATTTTCTTCGCTTTTAAATTGCGAAAACAGCTGTGTCAGTGAGAGTATGGAAGTTATTGAATCCATTATGGACGAATTCAGCGTCAACTCGAACAAATATTGGCAGCACCCTCTCAGATTTTAATGAAACTTTCTGTATATGAGAACTGTGTCACAAAAAGCCACTTTGCATACTTTGTTTTTCCAAAAATGTTCTAGACCGTCTTGAAAAGGGGCCAAACTTTTTTTACCATTTTTTTTTCAAATGACTATAGTTTAAAAATGACAAATTCTACAAAAATGTTGTAGGAGTGTTTTTCACAAAATTAGTCACTGATAAAATCGATTTTAAAAATTTAAAGTCGATTTACAAAAAAAACATTTTTGATTTGGATGAAATTTTGTTCCAGGTTAGGTAATTATGTTCCATACATACCGTCAAAAACTCAAGTTGGGCACTTTCGACAAAAAAAGTTATTTAAAAAAAACTTTTCGTTGCCCAAACTGATTTTTTTTCAGTGTATTTTTATCAAAAACTAAAACAATGAAAGTCACAATCATCTCAGCATCCATTTCCCAACTGCTGGTTGCCTGATACATGCAAAAAGTATCAGTAACGAATTTGGTATATATTCATAACAAACTTGAATGAAGACTGGAAGAATGGAAGACTTGAAGACTGCAGTTCATTTGTTCATCTCAAAAATGGTGAATTTTATGAATAATTGACAAACTTTTCCAAAATTTATTTTATGTCGCTGGACAGTACAACAAAATGTCACAAGAATTCGAAAAACTGTATAATAACGCCAAAACAATATCTGGTACTCAGGAATTCCACATTTTTATGCCTATTACTGGTGGCAAAGTAGAGGCGAAAAGGTATTCTAATTCAGAAGATGAACCAAAAATATTTTCCTTGAAATAATACAAAATAGTATGCATGAAGATAGTTTTAAGACAAATGTTATATATAAAAATAAATAAATAATTATGTTAAATTCAATACATAATGTTGTGGTGGTTATTTCTTTCCCCGATTCTTCCCCAGCACTAAACAAGAAAATAAAGAAGTAATAATGGAATATTTGTCTAACGATATAAACACTTTTCAATGGGATTCTTGATTAAGAGGTTACATACCTTTTTGTGATAAAAATGTCAAGAAAGTTTGAATTTATGTAAAGGCATAAATCAATGATATCATTACATCAAACTTGGACTACTTTGGTAGTATATTTTTCAGCGAAATAAACAAGCATAAGTTTATAGGAATATATTGATAATTGGCGGAGTTATGGCTTTTTCCCCGAAACCGTTTTTTATTTAAGAGGTTTGCGGTGGTAACGATTGAAGACTAATAGATCATCTAAAATCCCAAAACTCAAAAAATTTACTTAGTATATGAGTATCTTAACGATTAATTGAATAAATAATAATTTTGTCCTGCATTGGAGAACTTTTTTAGTAAAAAATCGCTGCGTTAAGCACTTAAAATGGTATTAAAAAATTCTTATTCATGAAACAAAAATTTATGCATAAAAAAGGAATCGTTAAAGTACGAGAAAAATTATTTACGATCAATTGAAAAAAAAATTAAGAAAATCGATTGAGTAGTTTTTCGGCAATCGTGATCACGGAAAAATCATTTCTCGATAAACATATAATTACGGCTTAAAAGCCAATTGTCAAAATTCTCTTTGAAAGGAAATACCGGACAAACCGTTATTCGCCAATCACAGATCTTGGTAGTAAACGAAAGTGAAAAAGTTTTCTTTGTCATTAACTGTTATGAACTGTGTTTAGCCAGTAACGGTTTGTCCGGAATTTCCTTTCAAAGAGAATTTTGACAGTTGGCTTTTAAGCCGTAATCATATGTTTGTCGAGATTTTTAGTAAAACGACATTTCGAGATAATCGAGTTTAAAATTTCAAATTACCACTGCTCTTGGTAGACGAAGCGCGCTCGGAAGCGTTGTAACTTTCGATCTATTTCACGGATCTCTATAAAAATTTGGAAAAACATTCTTCAAGGAGTACTTTCGCATAAAGTAATAAATTAAAATTCGATTTTATGAAAAATGATAAGGTATGTAACCCCTTAATAAACGTATATTCAGTTGCTAAATTAGGCAATATCTTCTCACAAAATGAGTTTTATTGGATTCTGAGATAATTATGACTTTCATTGGTTTGGTTTTCGATAAAAATACACTGAAGAAAAAAAATTCAGTTTGGGCAAGGAAAAGTTTTTTTTCAAATAACTTTTTTTTCTTGAAAGTTCCTAACTTGAATTTTTGACGGTAGGCAGGAAACATAATACCTATCATGGAACAAAATTTCATCCAAATCAAAAATGTTTTTTTTTGTAAATCGACTTTAAATTTTTAAAACGGATTTTTTTGACATTAAAAATGTCTTACTCCACTATCTGGGGCTAGGTGTCATTCTAAAATCTAAACTATCTCCCATGTAACGAAACTATGTAAGGTTTGCACGCTTATAACTCCGATATTACTAGATGGATTTTAATCATTCATACACCAACCGATTCAGAAACACCTAACTTAAATATTGGTAATAATTTAATATCTCCCCAATAAAAGTAGACTTTTGGAACTTGGTAAAATTAAAAAGTTCACAAAAAACGGGAAAAATACAATTCGTGAGGCAGATTTCTCAGACACCGCCGTCAAAAGAGGGCAGCTTAGTTGCTCAATGAAACACGAAAAGTCATAAATAGAAGCAACGCATGTCCGTTTAAATCAGTTGTTGCTCTTATCCCACACGAGCAACGTCGTCTCCGGGCGATGCAATAAGCGCTATCGATTTTCGGTAACGTTGGCGTTTGCACACACTCGCACCTAAGTGACTAAACCATATACGGTTAGTTTATAAATAGAGGTGACGCGTACCCGTTTGAATCAGTTTTTGTTCTTATGTCGAACGGGTAAGATTATGGCTGCAGCGTCTGGGCACTACAATAAGCGGAAGACGCTATGCATTTTCGGCAGCGGTGGCCGTGTGCGGATTTGTCGGGTACCAGCATGGTGTCACAGAATGATTTGCAAAGTGGGTGGGCGGGGTGGTTTGGATTTAATTCAATACGGTGTGTGCTGCTTAAGAGTGTTGCGTTTGAAAAAAATATATTTTTATGCATGCGTGTGCGTTGTAACTTGTTAATCCATGTTTACGGCGCTTTGTAGCTGCGTAGGGTAAAGAGCCAATTGGTTTTCATGTTTCATATTTCGGTTATATGTTTTTTATCAGTAAGGCATCTGACAACGTGCTTCTGTAGTTATTGCACTGTTCAGCAGCGTAGTATTTTATATAGGAGAGTACACTCAGGTTTTTTACGCGGATTTTGAAATTTACGCGGTTTTCATTAACGCGTTTTTTTTTTTAATTTACGCGGTTTTCATTTACACGGCCTGTATCCCCTGCGTGAAAAATCTGAGTGTAATTGCATCGGAAACAATCACATTCCCAGCAGAACTTTTTGTTTTCTAATTTCAAACACTTTTGTTTCGTACTGCACACAACGGAAAATTTTAAAACAGAACTTACCGTCCCAGCAGCAGTTGAAGCGGGTGTTTTTTTTTCAATTCGTTTATTTGATAAGGCAGGTTTGCGTTAGCTTAAAGGTGCCAATTTTGTTTTGTTTTACATTTTAAATTACTTAAAACTAGGGGCTTACATATTGATTTTTGAAATTAAACTAAGGCTAATTTATAGCTATACATATACACAAGGGGGTAGTATAATTTTCGTAAGATTAGAGGGGTCATTTAGTTTTTATGGCAATATGGTTTGACATTTTTAGCAATGAGAATAATGTTTAACTAAGGGGGAAAATTTTTACGACTATCTTAAAAGTAGAAATAATTAGAGGGCGTGATTAAATTTTGTAAAGATTCGGAGACATTAATTAGAGTTATTTTATGTGGTAGTAGAGTTGGGCATTTTCAACGAGATCATATAATATAATAGTTAAAACTAGAAAAGGCAAGAAGAGCTAAATGCTTCATGAAGATATTTGTGGGGGGGGGGGGGGAAGGGGTGTTACTTCTGTGTATAAGAGTCAGGGGAAGTAGGGTGGACAAACATGGCAGGGGGAGAACATTATTTCAGTTTCAGACTTCGGGAGATCAACGGATGGATTACAGAATCAGGGTGGTCTTCATCAGGAAGAATCATGTACTGGGACGCCGGGTGGTCGTTCTCGAGATGGCAGGGGTTTCTCCAGACGATTTCGTAGTGCGGCTCAGATGTTGATCGGCTACATTTCGAGTTGTGCGTGTGATGTTCGTGCTTTAGGTCCCGTGTTTGTTGGCTCATTCGACAGGGATGTTTTGTGTCGCCTTGGAGTCGCATCAAACCATCGTGGGTGTATGGTACAGGTGGAAGAGAGCGTTTCTGAGAATGATAAGGAAAAGGGGCAGTTAAAGTTGGATATTGATGGTTTTTATGAAGGTGTATATAAGGGACATATAGAGGACATCGCGGCTTGCCAACACATCTCGAACCGGGACGTTGGGTGGTCTTCCTCGGGCCCGGAGGGTATCCATTAGCCGAGACCTGGCGGAACTGTACTCGGTGCACGCCCAGACTATGTGCTCTATATCGTGATAACCGTCGCCACAAGCGCAGATACCACTCTCCACGAGCCCAATACGTCGGAGATGTGCATCCAGCGTGTAATGGTTCGCCATGAGTCGGGACATCACACGAATGAAGTCACGACCCACATCCATCCCCTTGAACCAAGGTTTCGTCGATACCTTAGGGACTATCGAATGTAGCCACCTTCCTAGCTCCCCATTGCTCCACGAGGTTTGCCAACTTTCGAGGGTTCTCTGATGAGTAATACTGAAAAATTCGTGGAAGCAAATTGGTCTTTCAAAAACGTCACCTTCAATGGCACCCACCTTAGCTAAGGAGTCCGCCTTCTCATTGCCCGGAATGGAGCAATGAGAAGGGACCCACACCAAGGTAATCTGGAAAGATTTGTCAGATAAAGCACTCAGTAGCTCCCGTATTTTCCCCAAAAAATACGAGGAATGCTTTCCATGTTTCATCGAGCGAATAGCGTCAATAGAACTCAGACTATCCGAGACGATGAAGTAATGGTCTGCGGGTAATGTGTCAATGACTCCAAGGGTATACTGAATAGCAGCTAGTTCTGCGGCGTAAACTGAAGCAGGGTCACTGAGTTTGTAGGAGGCGGTGAACTTTTGATTGAAAATACCGAAGCCAGTGGACCCTTCGAGGTGTGATCCGTCAGTATAAAACATCTTAGAACAGTCGACTTCTCGGAATTTATTATAAAAAATATTTGGAACCACTTGTGGGCGTATATGGTCCGGAATTCCAATAATCTCATCTTTCATGGATGTGTCGAAGAAAACAGTAGATTCAGAAGTATTTATGAAATGCACACGGTTGGGATTGTAAGAAGAAGGATTAATATTTTGCGCCATGTAGTCAAAGTACAGGGACATAAAACGGGTCTGAGAATTGAGCTCAACAAGCCTTTCGAAATTTTCAATCACCAACGAGTTCAAGATATCGCATCGAATGAGCAATCGATATGAGAGTTCCCAAAATCGATTTTTCAGCGGGAGAACGCCCGACAGGACTTCGAGACTCATCGTATGGGTCGACTGCATGCACCCTAAGGCGATACGCAAACAACGATACTGAATTCTTTCGAGTTTGATGAAATGTATGTTCGCGGCGGATCGAAAGCAGAAGCATCCGTATTCCAGTACCGACAGTATCGTTGTTTGATACAACCTAATTAGGTCTCCTGGGTGGGCACCCCACCACGTTCCGGTTATTGTACGAAGAAAGTTGATCCTTTGCTGGCATTTCTGTTTCAGATACCGAATATGGCATCCCCAAGTACCTTTCGAGTCGAACCAGACCCCTAGATATTTTACTGTGAAGACCTGAGCTATAGTTTGACCCATTAATAGAAGCTGTAGTTGTGCTGGTTCACGCTTCCTAGAAAATACAACTAGCTCAGTTTTCTCCGTGGAGAATTCGATACCCAGCTTAATAGCCCATGCAGACAAATTGTCCAAGGTATTCTGTAATGGTCCTTGTAGATCGACAGCTTTGGGTCCCGTAACAGACACCACGCCATCGTCTGCAAGTTGTCTTAACGTGCAGGAATTGTCAAGACATTCATCAATGTCGTTGACGTAGAAATTGTATAACAGGGGGCTTAGACATGAGCCCTGGGGAAGGCCCATGTAGCTAAATCGTGATGTCGATAAGTCACCATGCGAAAAATGCATGTGCTTTTCCGACAACAAGTTTAGTAAAAAGTTGTTTAAAGTCGCTGAAAGACCATGCTGGTGCAGCTTCTCTGAAAGAATGTTGATAGAAACTGAATCAAAAGCCCCCTTTATATCTAGGAACACTGATGCCATCTGCTCTTTATTAGCATAGGCCATTTGAATTTCGGTTGAGAGCAACGCAAGACAATCATTCGTCCCTTTGCCTTTGCGAAAGCCAAATTGTGTATCTGACAGTAAGCCATTTGCTTCGACCCAATTGTCGAGGCGGGATAGGATCATTTTCTCGAACAACTTCCGGATACAAGATAGCATTGCGATCGGTCGATACGAATTGTGGTCGGAGGCTGGTTTTCCTGGTTTTTGGATGGCGATGACCTTCACTTGCCTCCAATCGTGTGGGACAATGTTAGCCTCAAGAAACTTATTAAATAAGTTCAACAAGCGTCTCTTGGCAGAGTCTGGCAGATTCTTCAACAAGTTGAATTTGATTCTGTCTGGCCCGGGAGCTTTATTGTTACACGACAAGAGAGCAAGTGAGAACTCCACCATCGAAAAAGGTGTTTCGTTCGCGTTAACGTGACGGAACGCGGCGCGGTAGATCTTCTGTGCCGGGGCGGAATCCGGACAAACCTTCTTGGCGAAATCGAATATCCAACGGTTTGAATATTCCACGCTCTCATTAGTACTGTTTCGATTTCGCATACGTCGGGCTGTTCCCCAAAGAGTGCTCATCGATGTTTCTCTCGTTAATCCGTCGACGAACCGGCGCCAATAACCGCGTTTTTTGGCTTTCATCAAACTCTTCATTCGCTTGTCTAACGTCGCGTACTGTCGAAAACTAGCGGGTAACCCGTCGTTCCGGAAGGTCTTAAACGCGGCGGCCTTCTCTGCGTACACGTCTGAGCACTCTTTATCCCACCAGGGATTGGGAGAACGTTTTTGTATGTTCGCGCCGGGTACTGGCTTAGTCTGAGCTTGATTCGCGCTGTCGAGAATCAAGCCAGCCAAAAAGCTGTACTCTTCCTCCGGAGGAAGTTCTTGAGTAGATTCGATGTTGTCGGATATCGCGGCAGCATAGCTCTTCCAATCGATATTTCGTGTGAGGTCATACGAAATATTGATTGTTTCCAATGGCCTTGAGCCGTTATTGATTGAGACTATGATCGGCAGATGGTCGCTACCGTGGGGATCAGGGATTACCTTCCACGCGCATTCTAACTTTAGCGAGGTCGAGCAAAGGGATAAATCTAATGCGCTTGGGCGCGCTGGTGGGGGAGGAATCCGTGTCATTTCACCCGTGTTTAGAATTGTCATGTTGAAGTTGTCGCAAATATTGTGAATTAAAGAGGAACGGTTATCATCATAAAGGCAACCCCATTCCGTACCGTGAGAGTTAAAGTCGCCTAAAACTAGTCGCGGTGCAGGCAGGGATTCTATGATGTCATGTAGCCGGCGATGCCCAATCGCGGTGTTGGGGGGAATATATATGGAAGCTATGCAAAGATCTTTGCCTTTGGTTGTTACTTGACAAGCGACAACTTCAATACCTGTTATCGAGGGAAGGTTAATTCTGTAGAAGGAATAGCGCTTTTTGATCCCCAAAAGCACTCCTCCATAGGGGGTGTCTCGATCCAGGCGAATAATATTAAAGTCGTGGAAGTTGAGATCTATGTCGGAAGTTAACCAAGTTTCACATAATGCAAATGCATCGCAACTCAAATTATTTATTAAAATTTTGAAGGAATCGATTTTCGGGATGATACTTCTGCAATTCCACTGTAGAACAGTGATCAAATCCGTGACCTCGTTCGATGAGTTAGCCATCGAGGGATACAATCGCTGAAAGGAGGGGCCATTTAGCAGTCAACTGCTTCAAAAATGTTCTTACTGTAGGGAGAAAAGCTAACATAAGACTTTTAATAGGATCAGTTATATTGAAAGTTTTTATTATCCAGTCCACAATGTCCGAGAGTTTGATAATTCCAGTGCCGCGATTATTCTCGAACTGAAACAGAGGAACACTTGGGATTTTTGATGTTCCGGGAAGTGCTGGGAACTCCTTCTCTGAGTTTAATCCTCCGAGACCAGGAGCTAATTGCTTCGGTTTGGTTGCAACACTTCCAATAGATGTGACTTTCTGAGTCCCGTCAAGGGATACCTTCTGGCCTTTACAACGAACTTTAGGAGAGGAAATGTTCCTCCTCTTCCTATAACTTCTAGGCGCCCTAGTAGATGTTCCCTCTTGTGGGTCATCAGCCTCGCCCTCGTTAGGAGGCAAGTGAGCATAGATGTTTGTTGAGGTTGGTGGTGTAGCTTTCTTTAGCATTTCTGCAAAAGAACGTTCGGATCGTCCAGCAAGGGAACGTTTTAGTTTATCCCCGCGTAGTTTGTACGCGGGACATGCCGAGATATCATGCAGATTCTCTGCACAGTAAGGACACTTCTCAGCATTCTTACTGCACGAATCATCTAGATGATTCTCCCCGCATTTTCCACAGCGGGCCTTATTGCTACAATGGGTGGCTGTGTGACCCAATTGTTTACACTTTGTGCAATTCATGACCCGCGGCACAAACAGACGCACAGGCAGACGAACCTTGTGCAAGAGGACGTAATTTGGCAAAGCGGTACCAGCGAAGGTCAACCGATAAGAGTTTGATTGGGGGTACGTTTTTGAACCATCCCCCGCAACTACTACTGAGTGCAAACGCTTGCACTCGAGTATTTTCACTGGCTGAAGTAAGCGGTCTCTGAAACGACCAACCCCGTACTGCAGCAGATCCTCGCATGTCAAACTGTCATCGGTGACAACGCCTTCAGACTGTACTTTCACAGCTGGAATATACACGTGATAGTCCTTCGTAAAGTGCTCGCAGCAAGCAATATCGTTTGCCTGCTTTGAGTTAGTCAGCACGACCCTCAGCCTGTCTGAGCGGACCTTTTTTATTTCGATCACAGCCGAGAACCGTTCCGTCAGGTCTTTTGAAATCTGTAATAGATTCAGCGATTTTGTTTTGGGCCGAAAGAAGACCACAAAGGGACCGGTCGAGAGCTCTGGATATTGTTTGGGTCGGGGGAGAGCCTTAGGAGTCGACTCGATCTCCATTTGGCCATCCGGGGAGGAAGCCATCGACACCGTCAACGCACGGGGTCAGCACCCGCGCAGACGGGAAAAAGCCGTAAATGTATCAAAAAGGTAGATTTCACTTATCTGTATACTCGTTTCCCACGACGCACCAGTCCAGCTTAAATAGCTGGTTATTGTTCAATCCTCGCTTTACGAACAAAAGGTTGAGGAATGTGGCCTAACGGTTAACACACGCACAAAAGAAAATAAAAGTCCAAACCGAAGAGGCAGAGAATGGCAAAATAACCTTGAACGCGGATTACTGCACTGTTCTTTTTCCAACAGACCGAAAACAAAACACTTCTATCTCGATCGAGCGATGCGTTGAGACTGAAGCGGGTGTTCTTATTCGATTCAAATTCAAGCCATGTCTTAAGCGTTACTGGACTTAAAATTGTTTTCCCAGTTTAACCAGTCAGAATATCTGTCCTACCCTATATATTTAAAACACAGTTCTAATTGCGTTTTAAGATATACAACAAATACGGTTGGGTATACTAATTTAAATTTTAAAATAAATCTGTTTTAAATTATGAAACAAACCGCTGTACTGAAGATATAATTATGTCAGTCCTATTACCACATAAAACACCTATATAACATAAAACGCTGCAGAATTGGTTTAATAATACAATGTTTACACTACAGAGTTATAACACGTTTTAATAATTAGCAACAAGAAAAATGTCACCAAGATAGCATAAAAACCCGTTTTAACTGGTAGTGCGAACGTTGCATAACAATGTAATTTATCAAATAATTTCATTTTTCTACCACTAATCGATCAAGAAATACTTACACTTAAGATTGTTTACTTAAGTTCATTAGTACATTATTGAAAATTTAAATGGAAAATGAAATTTCATATTTTATGGAGAATCTGTATATTTCCGTTGGCGGGCGTGGGTTTCCTCATCACAGCTCTCAATATGGAACTTTTCTTTTGAATATATTTTCTGGACAGACCAGCCTATTTTTACTAGATGGATCAGCCAAATAATGCCAATCACCTAGTGAGATACTTGATTAATTAATAGATTACCGTTAAAAGACCTTCAATAAATTATGTTTTAATGGGGAGGGTATATAGCAAATTGTAACATATGAAAACAGGCGAGTGAACAAGAACGTGTGTCGATATGTGTGATAGATAAAAAAGCTATATTTTTAATGTCACCGTGGTCGTGTCCTGTACACAAGCCTTTAATTTTTTTTCAGTGTAGGAGTCAATGAAATTTTTTTTCAATATTTTTATTCAAAAATTTGACTAAGTTTGTAAAATTTCACTCCTACAACATTTTTGTAGGATTTGTCATTTTTAGATTATAGCCATTTGAGAAAAATTGGTAAAAAAAAGTTTGACCCTTTTCAAAAGACAGTCTAGATCATTTTTGGAAAAACAAAGTATACAAAGTGGCTTTTTGTGACAAAGTCTTCATGTACCAAAAATTTCATTAAAATCTGAGAGGGTGCTGCCAACTCTGAATACGATTTGGCGCGAAATTTGTCTATGCATACATTGGTTTGAACACCAAAAAAGTGATACAATAGCGATTTTGATTTTTGTTCACAAAAATTACTATAAGCTTGAGAATTTTTACACACTCACACATATATTAATATATATATATATATATATATATATATATATATATATATATATATATATATATATATATATATATATATATATATATATATATATATATATATATATATATATATATATATATATATATATATATATATATATATATATATATATATATATATATATATATATATATATATATATATATATATATATATATATATATATATATATATATATATATATATATATATATATATATATATATATATATATATATATATATATATATATATATATATATATATATATATATATATATATATATATATATATATATATATATATATATATATATATATATATATATATATATATATATATATATATATATATATATATATATATATATATATATATTAATATATGTGTGAGTGTGTAAAAATTCTCAAGCTTATAGTAATTTTTGTGAACAAAAATCAAAATCGCTATTGTATCACTTTTTTGGTGTTCAAACCAATGTATGCATAGACAAATTTCGCGCCAAATCGTATTCAGAGTTGGCAGCACCCTCTCAGATTTTAATGAAATTTTTGGTACATGAAGACTTTGTCACAAAAAGCCACTTTGTATACTTTGTTTTTCCAAAAATGATCTAGACTGTCTTTTGAAAAGGGTCAAACTTTTTTTTACCAATTTTTCTCAAATGGCTATAATCTAAAAATGACAAATCCTACAAAAATGTTGTAGGAGTGATTTTTTACAAACTTAGTCAAATTTTTGAATAAAAATATTGAAAAAAAATTTCATTGACTCCTATGATTACGACAAACATATGATTACGGCTTAAAAGCCAACTGTCAAAATTCTCTTTGAAAGGAAATTCCGGACAAACCGTTACTGGCTAAACACAGTTCATAACAGTTAATGACAAAGAAAACTTTTTCACTTTCGTTTACTACCAAGATCTGTGATTGGCGAATAACGGTTTGTCCGGTATTTCCTTTCAAAGAGAATTTTGACAATTGGCTTTTAAGCCGTAATTATATGTTTATCGAGAAATGATTTTTCCGTGATCACGATTGCCGAAAAACTACTCAATCGATTTTCTTAATTTTTTTTTCAATTGATCGTAAATAATTTTTCTCGTACTTTAACGATTCCTTTTTTATGCATAAATTTTTGTTTCATGAATAAGAATTTTTTAATACCATTTTAAGTGCTTAACGCAGCGATTTTTTACTAAAAAAGTTCTCCAATGCAGGACAAAATTATTATTTATTCAATTAATCGTTAAGATACTCATATACTAAGTAAATTTTTTGAGTTTTGGGATTTTAGATGATCTATTAGTCTTCAATCGTTACCACCGCAAACCTCTTAAATAAAAAACGGTTTCGGGGAAAAAGCCATAACTCCGCCAATTATCAATATATTCCTATAAACTTATGCTTGTTTATTTCGCTGAAAAATATACTACCAAAGTAGTCCAAGTTTGATGTAATGATATCATTGATTTATGCCTTTACATAAATTCAAACTTTCTTGACATTTTTATCACAAAAAGGTATGTAACCTCTTAATCAAGAATCCCATTGAAAAGTGTTTATATCGTTAGACAAATATTCCATTATTACTTCTTTATTTTCTTGTTGAGTGCTGGGGAAGAATCGGGGAAAGAAATAACCACCACAACATTATGTATTGAATTTAACATAATTATTTATTTATTTTTATATATAACATTTGTCTTAAAACTATCTTCATGCATACTATTTTGTATTATTTCAAGGAAAATATTTTTGGTTCATCTTCTGAATTAGAATACCTTTTCGCCTCTACTTTGCCACCAGTAATAGGCATAAAAATGTGGAATTCCTGAGTACCAGATATTGTTTTGGCGTTATTATACAGTTTTTCGAATTCTTGTGACATTTTGTTGTACTGTCCAGCGACATAAAATAAATTTTGGAAAAGTTTGTCAATTATTCATAAAATTCACCATTTTTGAGATGAACAAATGAACTGCAGTCTTCAAGTCTTCCATTCTTCCAGTCTTCATTCAAGTTTGTTATGAATATATACCAAATTCGTTACTGATACTTTTTGCATGTATCAGGCAACCAGCAGTTGGGAAATGGATGCTGAGATGATTGTGACTTTCATTGTTTTAGTTTTTGATAAAAATACACTGAAAAAAAATCAGTTTGGGCAACGAAAAGTTTTTTTTAAATAACTTTTTTTGTCGAAAGTGCCCAACTTGAGTTTTTGACGGTATGTATGGAACATAATTACCTAACCTGGAACAAAATTTCATCCAAATCAAAAATGTTTTTTTTGTAAATCGACTTTAAATTTTTAAAATCGATTTTATCAGTGACTAATTTTGTGAAAAACACTCCTACAACATTTTTGTAGAATTTGTCATTTTTAAACTATAGTCATTTGAAAAAAAAATGGTAAAAAAAGTTTGGCCCCTTTTCAAGACGGTCTAGAACATTTTTGGAAAAACAAAGTATGCAAAGTGGCTTTTTGTGACACAGTTCTCATATACAGAAAGTTTCATTAAAATCTGAGAGGGTGCAGCCAATATTTGTTCGAGTTGACGCTGAATTCGTCCATAATGGATTCAATAACTTCCATACTCTCACTGACACAGCTGTTTTCGCAATTTAAAAGCGAAGAAAATGATGTATTATTCATTTATTTTGTTTGAATTTTTACCTGCGAAAATTGCGATCAAACGTACGTTTGTACCCCGGTGAAGCGTTCTAGGGTGGAAATCGCAGACGAGACCATTCATAACGCTTTTAGGGGAAGGGGGTATGACAAATTGTGACATGTTGTGACATATGGGGGAGGGGGAGTAAGTTAGAACGTTATGTAACGTATTTTTACTGAAGAAAAAAAATGAATTTGTTACGTAATAGAGGAGGAGGATAGGTAAATTTGTGACAATTTGTTACATGGAGGAGGGAGCAGTCAACTTCGGGCATTTTACAAATGATCCCTAACTCAGCAACATTTGTTGGAGAAACAATAGATTTTTCCAGAGTATTTATCCATTGCCATAATTACGTTCCTCAAAATAGAATGACATGGTGTTTGTGAAACCGGCAACGGAATCTTTGCCGACTGTCACTTGATGGGAACCTAAATATGATGATGTTGAAGTGATGATGAATATATTATGATAGAAAATTTGTGCTCTTATACTGAATACTACTGCTGTTTTTTCATTATTTTGTAAACACTATTTAAAAATTATCGTGTGTCAATGGGCATTTTACGTTAAATAATGACCTGAGCCAAGATATTTAAACGTAGTAAGAACCTGTAAATATGTGAGGATTTTAGTCGTTCTCTCATCTTTCATCGCATTTATTGGTTGATCCCTCAAATCGATCAATATTATCCCTAAATATTTTAACATTCGAAACAATTTCTCAAAATCACCGTCCGATATATCAAATGTGTTACTAATATCTTTGAAAAATGAACTGATCATAGACTTTTCTACGGCCAATGTACGTACTCGTCACATGACACAAATACTACTTCATAAGCTGGCGGAAAATAATAAAAAAGACGGCAAAGGCAAATGGGATTATTTTCAACCAGTAAGCTGCATTGGTGTTCGTGAGACTGGCCGACAAGAAATCAATTAGGATATAACAATACAAAAAAAACCTTTGGTTTTCTACCGCAAAAATCCCGAAGAGATAAATATTTTCTTTTTCTTTTTCAATTCTCAAAAAATGTTTTAGCGAACTGTACGGGAATTGCAAAATAAGACAAATAACAAAATCTCGTAGAAAATTTCTTCTCTTCAAAGACATTTTTAGGGTTGCCACCTTTGGAGAGGATTTGACCCGGAGATTTTCACTGATCTGGGGGGTGATGGATTTTGAGTGGAACGATACAGAAATTGGAATCAAAGCGATTGCTAGGCATTTTAGAGCACTTTAATCGCTTTTTATTACCACGTGTAAGTAAAACTGTAAATTTTTCACGCTTGAGAACGGTTTTATCGGTTTAATGTGGTGTAGTATTTCACTTCGCTGACTAAGTGCCAAGAATACAAAAGCACCAGCTACTCTCACTGTGGAGGTCGAACGAGCATTGCTCTCCTCCACAACTAATAGGAGAAGAAGAGCAAAGGAGCCAGAGCTGCGACATCACACTATGTGGTGTCGGTTATTCGTCACCAACAAATTTTAATTTCGCAACAAAGGGGCAAAACTCACCTCCCTAGCCCAGTTAAGGATCGCTGCTGGAGTAGCAACAACACCGCAAGAACTTGTTTGATGTTGACCTAGTCAGTTGGATTAGAACAAATCTGCCAGACCTTAGTGCAGCTGGTGATAAGCACCACTAAGAGTGAAATGATTTGGTAAAATTGCAGTAAAATAACTTTTTTACACCATTTTGAGCGACCAAGTGGAATGCAACATTTTAATTGTAGCACATAGCGAAATATTACTTTCCTTAACCCTCCGGAAGTCGCGCATATGGCTTAGCGAACCGCTGGTCCCCTAAGACGATTTCGCTAGATTTTCAGAGCAGCGTGCACTCTGTGCGTGCGTTAATTCTGTAGTTCACAATGTTTTACCGTCCATGATAATTACAATTGAGTTATAACCGATGACGACTCGAATGATGAATGAAGTTCATGTTCGAGTGCCACGGGTGCTCATCTGTTACTTTCCAACTCACGTAACTCCCATGTAAACAATCCAACGAGAATTGTCAACCGAAATTCATCCGCCTCATTTTGTGGAGTTATGTCGGTTGGTGTAAAACCTAATTCAATCCTATTTGAAGTGTCACAACTCTATACAACAATGAAGACGTATATTAATTTGCAGCAACGCAATCGCATTACATTTATCTTGTACTCTCAAAAATTACTATAAGCTTGAGAATTTTTACACACTCACACATATATTAATATATATATATATATATATATATATATATATATATATATATATATATATATATATATATATATATATATATATATATATATATATATATATATATATATATATATATATATATATATATATATATATATATATATATATATATATATATATATATATATATATATATATATATATATATATATATATATATATATATATATATATATATATATATATATATATATATATATATATATATATATATATATATATATATATATATATATATATATATATATATATATATATATATATATATAGTAGATCGCGAAAAGGTGAATGACTCACGAAAACAGGAGCTAAATGGCTCATGGAATCAGCATTTAAACGGCTCACGGGGACGAGAGCTAAAATGGTGACGTAATAGATGGTGGCAAGAAGCAAGAGAAGAGTCGAGAGTCAAATCAAAGCTCCAAGACCAAATTATTCAGTTATGCTGTACCATAAATATTACAACATTTTTCTAAAAAGGGCGATACTAGCAGTGGCATCGTTCTAAGAAAATCAACAGTGCATATTTACGGATTTAGTTTTAATATCGGTTTAAAAACTATTGTATTTTTGTGTCCAAAATTGAATGATCCAGCGACTGTAGCGTAAGACTTCATAAAGTAGTCAAAATTATTAAAATAAATTTAGGTTTTACTGTATGAATCGGCTCGATGATAGTATTGTCCTTACGGCGATAGTTTATTGTTTTAGTCGCACATATCACCATTAAAGTATTGTCCTTACGTTATTTTACAATAACTCTCGGGCTTTGCGCTATCGACTTTTACAGGGCTTTCTTAATAGCGATCATTATTAATGGTAAAGATAGCTACAGCTTGATAATAATCAAAAATTGCGGCAAAAATAAGTTTCACGCCTGTACTTGAAGCAAAACAAAGTATCGCCCATATTGTATGCATTAGGCATAGAGGGCGACACGAATAAACAGTTAAAAATACTGTTACACTCGTTGTATTTTTCACTGTAGTTTGGGCAAACAATATCGAAGAATCAAATAGACAGTCTCTTCCTGAAGCACGATCCAACTATCTGGCCACCGACACCGTACGGCGAAGAAGAAGGAGCAAGCACGGACGATCGGCAAGTGACTAATGATAAGCTCGCAGAAGCATCGAAGCGCCTGAAATCAAAGAAAACCCAATACCAAACATGGTACTGAAAGTTGCGATCCTGGTATATCCGGGCATGTTCAGGATGGTGCTGTGGAAGTGTTTAAATTGAAGGCAACTTCCCCGAAATGTGGAAGGTACAGACGCTAGTGTTGCTGCCGAAGCCAGGAAAGCCACCGAGCGATCCGGCCCCATATAGATCTGCAGGATACACTCGGAAAGCTTCTGGCTGACGAAATGCACGGAGGATGAACGTGGATTGTCCAAGATGCAGTTCGGGTTCCGCAAAGGAGCATCGACAGTGAATTCAATTCGAACAGAATCAGAATATATTGGCTCAAATGGCGAAGAGGAGATCGATACTGCACTGTGATCACGATAGATGTGAAGAATGCATTTAACAGCGCCAGCTGGGAAGCCATCGCTGCAGCGCTGCACAGAAAGAGGGTTCCCGACTATCTTGGAAATTGCTCTGTCGAGGAACTATCGGTCGGAGTAGGGTAAGTTCGCCATCGGGGACTATACGAGTAGATCGCGAAAAGCTGAATGACTCACTAAAACAGAAACTAAATGGCTCATGGAATCAGCATTTAAATGGCTCACGGGGACGAGAGCTAAAATGGTGACGTAATAGATGGTGGCAAGAAGCAAGAGAAGAGTCGAGAGTCAAATCAAAGCTCCAAGATCGAGCCATTTTATTAACCAAGTTAGGCTCCGAAATAGAGCAGATAAAAGAGGTCAGACGAGAGTACAACGAGACCCCCACAAAGTAATACCTTGATGTAGTTCCGTGGGGAAGAAGGGCAAAAAAGAGTAAGCAGTGTTTTAGTGCTTATGCACAAACGTGAGTCATGAGTCCCACACAGTGACAACACATTACAGGCCAGGCTTTTGAAGCTTTTTAAACCTTGCAATAAAAGAGCATGCAAATTCCGAGCGATTGCATAACTATTCTATATAATAAAGACAAAAATCGTGTAAAATTAGGTCTACTGAGCCTGACACTTATGGGCATCAAAATTGATTTTGTTATTAAACTTACACGAGGTTGAATATCATTATATATAAAGCGGTGGTACTTATTCCGTCGTTTCAAGAGTTACATGTTGTTTAATTGCGTCATGTTTGAAATTATGACACCGCAAAAATGCATATTTTCATGGTGGGTAATTGAGCTTCGCCTCAATTAAAAATCATTTCGAAGATTTAATGGTTGAAAATATATTGTTAGATTGAGAAAGCTAAGATCTTCAATATAAGTAATAGAAGATGTCTGCGTCGACATGAAACATATACCAGGCTTTGTACTGCTAATGAGCTAAAATTTCCTTTTCTTTGATATTTTAGCTCATTTTTCTGAAGTTCACAAATACCGTAGATTATTTCACAAAGCTTTACCAAAAAAAGCTTACCAAATAACTTACATTCCCGATCAGAATGAAATAACAAGATTATAACAGAATGCAATTTTCTGCTATAAATCTGGTCTCGTTAGTAGTTAAAATAACCGAAAATTTTACCAAGTAACAGTGCGAGATATAGCTTTGAAATATTTCTGTTATGTGTTGCTGATCGGGTTGGCTTTACAATTAATAAAGAGGTTTTGTCAATTACGCTCTTGTACACAGTATCCCTTAACAAGGGGGTAAACATTTGAAATATCGAGCTAGGAAGCGGGCACTGAGGCTTCAGTCACTGCAATGTAGCACAAATAATTTCATTAAAGTTTCATCAAACATAGACTTCGTTGCACGTTTAACTCAACCAGAGGATGCAAAGCTCCCAACAATTTCAAAGCAATGAGAAACTAATTAGTTACCTAGTAGTATGACCTGTATCTTCTCTCCGAACTACCGCACTCATTCGCAGTCGGTTCAAGTTTGGTTTGCCCCATCCATCGCACAGTGGTCGGAAATTGAAAAACCGACTTATCTACCTAACAGTGATATGAGACATTTCGTACACATATCATTCATTAGTTTACAGAACTCATGCGAAGTAGGCATCCCACGGTGTCTCTGGTAGGAAATATTTAGACAAAAAATCAGTATCGCTAAGATACTCACCAATCGAAAGCTTAGATGCTCCTCTTTCACCTGAACATAACTTTGAAATGTTCTGTCGGGGGGTCTAAAATATTTAATTTTTTTAAACATTTTGATTATCAATTTTTTAGGTAATTTTTCAATGAGTAGCTCAAAACACGTATCTCCCTTTTAGGAGGTTAAATCAGTGAACACACACTGTCAGAAGAACGGATTTGTAACGATAATGAAAACCTTCGAAAACACCATTTAGCCAATTTCTCGTTGGTAATTAAGTATCTTGAAATTCGCAAAACAACACGTTTCTTTCAATTTATTTTTATTCGAAATATATTTTTGCTCGGGGTTCCTATGTATCTAATGTTATATTCAAAATTCAATCATAGTTCTGTGGATTCTTCGAACGATTTAATCTTAATTAGATTTGTTTTCGTTTTTAGTTTCGTTGAAAATTACGAGTTTAAACACGGACGAAAGACTTTAAAAACACATAAGAGCAGTGGCCTACATTTTAACAGAAAATTGCATTTTCCGCAAAATCATTTCATGTTCTGTATTGTAGTCAGCGAGAAAATGATTGGAAGCGGCAGGGTGTTATCTGCTTTCATGGGTTTGTTAAGTTGTAATTTTGAAGTGCACTTTATCAAAGATTTCGATTTAAAAAATTAACGAAACAAAGGATCTAAATACATCAAATAAGGGAAACCACGTAGACCGAAATTTGAGAATTTTTTAAACCCCACCTCCCCCCCCCCCCAGTAGACCTTAGCGGACTTTTACTAACCCCCCCCCCGCCAAAAGTCTACGTAGACTTTTAATTTTTTTTTTATTCGCGGGAAATGTGAAATTAGCAAAAAGCACATTATAATGTTCAAATAAAAATTAGCGTTCAGATTTATTTCAAGCTTTTTAAATATTAAAGAAAGGACGCCAATTCAAGATGCTTTCCAACGTTTGTGTAGCGGAATATTTCTTTTCAAGGTTAGTCACTCAAGTATATGTAAACAGATATTTTGCTATAACTAGTTCAAATTTTGACCGAAGTGCGACTTACACCAACAATGCAGAATTGCTAAACACTTACTGGTGCATTCAAAATTGTTAAAATCTAAGAAACAATTAGAAAATAATACTGTCGATGTGTACTATCATCTAGACTAAAATAATAAGCCAAACATGTACACAAATTTCACTTTTCGTGAACAAATTTCAATATTTCTAAGATAATAAGATAATCTAAATTGCCTTATTTGATTAAGGGAACGAAACTATTCAAATCTTCCCAAAAATATTTATTCTTGTAATTAATAGCCATGTCATCTGAAAGTATTATCGCAGAGTAATCTAAACTCCGAATATTTTCGATAATAAATATAGTAGAACCGGTTTGCACGGAGTTCCGTAGGGTCAAGACATTAAATTTAACGGGTGTTTAAAGATTTTGAAACCAGTGAAAATGATTGCAAGGGAAACTGATTAACTCGACTAAACACTTTGTTGTAGAAATTTAACTACACTATTGCTTTAACCACCGAAATCAATTAATAAAAAATAAAAAAATAATCCACTTATTGTTAAAAATCGGGTGTTTTGTTGTTACAATGATGGTTTTAATGCTTAACTTTGACAATTTTTGAACTTTTTATGGTTCATGCATTTAATGGTCCATGCAAGTCTGCTAACTAGTGGTGTCTCAGATGATTTCACAGTCAAAATCTTCCGTCGAGAGGTATTTTGAGCGATCGTCTTTAGAACTGTCATTTTGTATTATTTCTAGATCAAAACTATGTCAAAATATACGCAAGAAACAATAACGTGTGAGGTGGTTCAAAAAAAATCGTGGGTTCTGGGTTGAGTGGTCGCTTAACGAGTAGTTACCTCAATAGTGAACTAGCTTTGAAGAGTATGCATAAATACACCTAGCTGAATAGACCGATATTTTGTATACAACTCTCTTTAAATCCTATTTATCATTAGTAATACAAGAATAACAAAAAATAAAAGAATACGTAGATTTTTTCAAAGACAACCCGACCCCCCTCGTAGACAAACATAGACTTTTGCTAGACGCCCCCCTATGAGTCTACGTGGTTTATGAACGGCCCCAATGGTCTAGTTTGGTTACTAGCGAAGCAGTAGCGTTAGGGATTCAACAATAATGCATTATTTTTATTTATATCGTGCCTACAAATCCTCCAATACACGCCAACGATGTTAAATGAGTGGTTGAGTATTTACGGTAATCACACAACAAAAAGTGCGCAAAAGTAAGTTTTAATTATATTTTTTAAATAAGTATTAATAGGATATTAAGCGATATTGGATCATGACAATATCATAATTATGTAGTCTTACAGTTAACATTTATGGATTGCATCTATTTTTTCCATCGTTGCAATGCACACATATATAGTAAATTATGGATCAATCTTTACTTCTCGACCTAGGAGAATTGAAACACCTTGTTTCAACTGTCCTCGAATATGAACTTCTAGTTTCATGGCAATGTTATAATCATATAAACGTTCCTGAACTAATAACAATAATCAAGATTAATCTTTCTTGAATTAGCAACAGTGATCAAAATTCTCAGTTTATCAGTCCCAAATCATTCATAGCCAGGGGTTATGCATTTGTTCTATTTGTTTACTCCTATCAGCTTCTGACCCTTGGGGTGAAATAACCATAATTCAAAATGAACCAAATACTACCGATATGGATACCAAACTACCTGTTTTCATAAACCTGTATCACTTATAATCATAAATAGTGTCACTCGTCATATCGACTATTTTAATCAATTCAGAATGTCCTAGGGGAAGAGGTTGAAAAATAATGCAAAACCAAATCAATGAAAAATGGCTATCAAATTTCTCGATTTTATAGTTATAATTAACTAGTGGTTAGGTAAAGTATCATACCATTATTACTGATAGGATAAGTGCAGAAATTCCTGCATCTGTGGCCAAAATCAAACAATAATTTTCAAAACAAGTGCCAATTTATACGAAGATCCATACTGTGGAAAATACTGATAGGAATGCATGCCATTTTAAGGAAATTTCTTAATGTGAACGAATAAAAATAACACAATTGTAACATTTGGTGTTTTAGAAAACGTTTTGATGATTTAAAATAATTGGTTACTTGTTTAAATTCACATTAATGGCTGTTTCAACTCAACTTGGTAGGAGGAGAGTTGAAACAAAGAGAACACTGTTTCAAAAATCAATATATTTATGCTTTGTTATGGAGTTGTACCATTTGTTCTGACGTAATTTGATAAAGCATAAACAGAAGTAAAAAATGTAAAAATAAGCAATCATCGAATGACAGTTTTTGTTGATTTATCTAATAAACACAAAAATCTGTTTCAACCCTCCTCGGTCTCCCCTACTCAACGAGAGGCATCGCTATATGTCTAATAGAAACGGAGAAAAGGGGATTCCGCCAACTTGCCTCGGGCTCCTCTAATTGCAATATTTTGGTGAAGGAAGAAAGTTTATAAAAGCAAAAATGAACGTCGTAATCTATGATTGGTGTAATTTGCAATATTTTTTCTAAAATTCCACAAAGCTCCTAAAATTTTATATTCTGTGCATAATCCTTGTTTAGGTGAGTCTTAACAAAATATAATTTTTTCAGCGTTTCAAAAAATTGAATTCATTAAAAATTATTGGTTGCCAAAAAATGGAGAAAAATGACATTTTAAAAACGCTGCGGGTAAGACCGTCACCCCAAAGGGGCAAGAGCGACCCCCTTTTGAACTTTCTTTTTGTCAAATTTTTTCCATTAAAAATGTATTGTGTATGTGTGATAAAGTGTAATTATGTGTATATGAGTATGTGTGATGCAAACGCATGCTTTCTGTAGTTTCATCGCGTAGCAAGAGGAAGAGCATTCGAATGCGTGGTGTTATGAATAAATAATGTTCAAAGCATGGTTTATATTATGGTACGGGTTTTCTCAAGTAATTCTTTCGAGCCTAATTGCCACTTGTATAGCCATTCTAAGTAGGAAGAGCTGTTCTGCAAGCAGATTATATACGCTATTACTAGGACTCATTCACTTAAAAGCGACGCACGCTTTGTAGTAAGCTATCCGGTTCGTGTTGTGATTTTTCGGAACACTGTTGATCAATAATCCGGCGGTTAATGAAAATTTTTCATCAATATCATTTCAAAATCTCATATTAGATTATACTTTTCGTTTCTGTTTGTAATATAACTATGAATCACGTTCAATTTAATTCTTAATTTTTTTGGTCGGCTTTTAGACAATACTGATAAATAAACACAAAAAACATAGTTTCCATGTATTTCAATTATTAACATGACGTAATTATAGTATAATTGAGCACAACAAATATACCCAGTCGTTTGTATCGATTCGAAAACGAACCCAATCAATTAAACACCGTGTCGGTCTTACCCCACCCAAAAACTCTCGGTCTTACCCCAACAGCGCACATTTTTGTTAAATGCTCAATTAACAGTATTGAAATACTCAAACTTATCTTCAATTCACACAAATAACGATATGGAGAGTAGAATAGAATGTGTGACACAAAAACTGGTCATTTTCAAAGCTTTTGTGTTATTGAAACCTTAAAATGTATCAACTAAAAATAACATCCAAACGCGCATCAACTTTGCTTTCGTTTGTTTTGTTTATTTTGTTGACGTTTAATAAATCCATACGACATCGATGTGTATCGAAATGCCTAAAATAATCGTACTAATAATATCCTGTCATTATTGTATGATTTAAAATTTGATATCTGGGAAAAGTCGTGGGGTGTCGGGCTTACCCAGGGTGTCGGGCTTACCCCCAGTTCCTCTATTTAGGCTCGAGCCAGAATAGAAACAAAATTCAGCTGAGCTCTGATCTCAATGTTACAAACTTTAACTTAAAACTGTTTTTATGCAATAAGGGCAACTAACGAAGCACATTTTTTTGAATTCATTGGCCTTGAAACACACAACAGCTCAAATATATTCAAACAAATTTATCATAGTACTTTCAGCTACTCCAGAGAACTCACACTGATTTATGACATTCCGTCATAGTAACGGTCGCTGTCATGAGTTTCCTCATCATTTGCCACTTCTTACTTACCATGAATATCAAAGAACGGAGCGATGCGTTCTCGTTTGAACCAGGCGTTTTAACCTCCTCTGCTGCAAAAAGGAGGTCCCTTGTACCCCGTTCGCTCGCGGATACCCTTTCCATATACCCGATCGTAAATCCCAAATGGATTACACGGTGCTAAAAAATAAAAAAATGTGTTTTTCAAATGATCTAGTAAAGGTTGTGGGTCTAGTCAAATACAATTAAAATGATTAATATACACTCGCAAGCTTGATTTATAGTAAAGAAAATTATTTTCCGGATTTTTAGCACTAACAAAATTTACTACACGGTCATTTTTCATGCGATTTTCAATTTTTTAAGTGTTCTGGAAAGAAAGTGACATTTCTCATGTTGAATACTACTACTTGAATAGTATGCCATAGTATAGTATTTTTGTTGATTGGACTTCTGGTTCCAGAATTACAGGTTGAAGAGTGCGACCACGCAGCAAATTCCCATATAAACTGAAATGAAAGATTCTCAAAGGGGCTCCCCTTGGGAAAATTTCACAATCGAATTTGTATTTTTGATGCCAAATGACTTTAAAATGCATGAAATGTTGAGATTTGATGTAATCTCGAAAAAAAATTTTTTGACGAAGATTGACTTTTTTGGACTTTGGCACCTTTTTACCTTTTTTGTATGTATGTGCAAATCGTACTGAATATGTAATATTCATTTCCACCGTTGTATTGAACATAACCAGCCATGGAATCGCAGTTTGGACAAATGAGAAAGGCACAATTGTACCACTAGGTGGATTAAAACAGGTTTTTTTGCTCGATTACGTATACATTCAAAAGTATGTGTGTAAACTTTGAAGTTAATATTGGAAAAAATAATATAATAATTATAGATGAATAATTATAGAAACACATAATGCGCGCCTCCCTTAAGAGTTAGTTCGAGTAACTTTTTAATGTTGAAAAAAAAAAATGACAATTCACCATTTTCAACCGTTTTTGAAGATAAACAGGTCGTTAGATGCAGAACTAAATGGTCTCTAAATTTTCAATACGCTTTTCCATAAGAATATTGAGCAATTTTAAAAATTTTCAAGAAAAAATAACGCAGCAAAATAATGGTTGGTGTTGTTGTCCCATAACCGCATAGCGTTTTTAACAAGAGAACATAACATAGCATCCCGGCGAAAAGATCATTTCTTATTCTTTCCAAAATATTAGAAAAAAAAAATAAATTCGGCTGAAAAACAACCGAGTAGCAATTCGTTTAAGGCCAAAAAAATCCCAAAAAATAGTTTGTTTTGCGATAAATCAAGATTTTGTGGGTAAACAAGATTTTTCATAACTTTTTTTTGTAGCATTTGATGAGATGTATCACCTATGCTAGTTCACTCAACAAGTACAAAATCACTGTAGCACCGTGTTATTTATGTTGCCACAAGAAGAGATCTAATCCGAGCGCGACCTCCTTCGTGTAGACTCCACGCTTATGTTACAGTACGAAAATCTATTTCAAGAGACCTTTCCAACTATACGCGATGTGTTGTATAAAGTGTGTACCAGGAAATCATTTGCCTTCCACCATCCATCAGGCGCACTGCAGACAACGTCGAAGTGCGTCTGAGTGTGTGTCGCTGCCTCTTATCCCATCGATGACAAATGGCTTCAAAGTTCAAGTGTTTTCCTCCTTTTTTCTAACCGAATCGTTTCTGAACATTAAGCATGCTAGGTAAAAGGGGTCTTCGTTCGACTTCGCCGTCCCAACACGAAAGGGTAAGTACCTATCGGGTAAGCACAATGAAATTGGGCAGAGCAAATAGGAATAAAAAATACACGTCGCTCTGGTATCGATTACATCACACAAAGAAGGCAGCAATCTCTTCTGACACATTTCCTAATGTGGGAGATCCTTGAGTCTAGTTTGGTGGATCTTAAAACGAATGTATCCTTAGAGATTACCCGATTTCTATACGAATTTATGTAGATTTCGAGTAATAAATTCTACTGCTCCCTCTGGCATAGAAAATAGCCAAAATAGCATTATCAGCTGTCACAGGTCTTCACAATCAATGCAGCGTAACAAATAAACGCAAACACGCACCAAGGGATAAAATAATTTCCACTGGATATGCACAGAGGTATGTTTTCTGGCGATAAGAATTCTAAAAACATGAGTAGGAATCTGAGAGGGGTGATACATTTAAAAACTTTTAATTTAGATTTCGACGCAATATCCGAAAAAGAAATGGATTTCTCTGAACACTTACCTGCTACTGGAGATAGTTTCCGCATAACGCACCATCGTGATTTCCACTAAAAGAAGGGAGGAAAGATGTCTTTAGTATAATTAGCTTTGGTGTATGGAGTGTACCCATTCTGCAGCAAGAAGCGTGGATGTTAGCTACTCGATAGCCAATATCATCTGTACCTACTATCAGAATGCCGAGTGACCAATTGTAATACGATTTAATCAAAAACCTATTTTAATCCACCTAGCGGTGCAATTGTGCCTTTCTCAATCATGAACACGTGAATGTTTGCGTTGTTTATATTCATTAAAAGCTTTCAAATGAATATATTACATTTTATTATTATACATGACATGACAAATATACAAGAAAAAATCACTATTCGTGTTTTAAAATTTTGTAAAAGAAAAAACAGTTACATTAATATTAAATTGAAAAAAGGTGCGAAATCGGCAGTCCCAAAAAGTCGATTTTCATAAAAAAATTTTTTCGAGATAACATAAAATCTCGACGTTTCATGCATTTTAATGATGTTTGGCATCAAAAACGAATTTGATTTCTGAAATTTCATGGGGTCCTCCCTTTGAAAAAAAAATTAGTTCCGGCTTATATGGGTATTTCATATGTGACCGGATGGATTAGTCTATATTTCCGGACGCATCCAAGCGATCCGTACGAAATTTTATAGACATCTGTGGGGATACTATACCTATCATTTGGGACAGTGTTTGTGAAAATCGGCCCAACCATTTCCGGGAAACTGATGTGAGTACGTCAATTTTGAAAGATGGCCGCTTTTCCCGGGCACTTCCGGAGCCGTCTATGGTGGTCAATGTATTCAACGAAAGTTTGGTTGGCCGTCGATGACCTAGAACAGCAAATTTAAGTTGTTTGAGAGACATTTTAGCGAAATTTTTACCTTTTTTGCTTTCATCGGAGTATCGGTTTGAATCGCAATTTGCTATGTGATCGCACGCCACAACCTGTAACTCCGGAACCGGAAGTCAGATCGGGATGAAATTAAATAACCATTTAGGAAGGCGCAACACCTTTCATTTGAGACTAAGTTTGGTTGAATCGGTCTAGCCATCTCCGGGAAACCGATGTGACTGTTATTCTGAATTTGGATACTTCCGCCGGGGCTTCCAGAACCGATGATGGTGGCCAATGGGGCCAAAAAAACTTTGAATGGATGTTAGTGATCTAATACTACAAATCGAAGCAGTTGTGGTCATATTTTGGAAAAATTTTCACCTTTATACATTCATTGCAGAATTTATTAAAATCGACATTTTCTGCGTGATCGTGCTCACCACCCTGTAATTCCGGAACCGGAAGTCGGATCCATCAGAAATTCAATAGCAGCCTATGGGAACGTTGTATCTTTCATTTGAGACTAAGTTTGTCAAAATCGGTTCAGCCAGCTCTGAGAAAAATGAGTGATATTTTTGGTCACATACACACACACAGACGCACATACACACACATACATACATACACACGCTCAGACATTTGCCGAACTGGACGAACTGAATCGAATGGTATATGCCACTCGGCCCTCCGGGCCTCCGTTAAAAAGTCGGTTTTCAGAGCAATTGCAATACCTTTCTATTGAGAAAGGCAAAAATTTTACCTTTTTACATTCATCGCAGAATTCGTTAGAATCGGGATTTGCTGCGTGATCGTACGTATCACCCTGTAATTCAGGAACCAGAACTCGGATCCACACAAAATTCAACAGCAGCTGATGGACCTTCCATTTAAAATCAAGTTTGTCAAAATCGGTTCAGAAAATTCCGAGAAACCGATGTGGACAAATTTTGTTTTGTAACCATACTCTTCAACTCGTAATCCGGAACAAGATGTCGGTTGAAAATGAAATTCAATAGCAACCTATGAGAATAGTATACCTTTCATTTGAATCTTAGTTTCTAAAAATCGGTTCAACTATCTCCGAGAAACCGATGTGGACATTTTGTTAACAAATCCGCACATACACACACATACATACATACATACATACATACATACATGCACACATACATACGCACATACAAACACACATACATACACACAGATATTTTGCGATCTCGGCGAACTGAGTCGAATGTTATATGAGACTCGGCCCTCCGGGCTTCGGTTAGGAAGTCGGTTTTTGGAGCAATTGCATAACCTTTCTATATGAGAAAGGCAAAAGAATAGTATTTAATTACCTTAATCAGCATGAGTTCAATGTTATCTTCATGTAATTATATTTTGAAATGTTGGTGGAATGGGTTTGAAAGTGGAGGGAATGGGGGGCTAGTAGAGTGGGAGTGGGGGATGCGTCAGAAATCCTTCATCTTATTTCGGTATACGGGGTGGATGAAGGAAATGCGGTCGTGAGGGTGGTCCAAGGGGAGGGGAGTGATGAAGGAGGGAGGTGTAAGGGCAAGGCGGGGGTAGGAGGGGCGGCGACGTAATACTCAACTGCATATTTTGCCTTCCATTTGAGACTTGGTTTGAGAAAATCGGTTCAGTCATCACCGAAGAACCGATGTGACTTTAATTGTGGAATATGCCCGGAATTCCGGACTTCCGGAATCGTCGATAGTGGACAATATATTCAAAGAATGTTTGATTGGCAATCAGTGATCTAGATCTGCGATTAGAAGTAATTTGGTGACCATTTCAATAGTTTTTAGCCTCTGAGGTATTACGATTGTACCGATTTATATGGGAAATTCCAGTGTATCCTTACTAACACCCCTGTAACTCCGGAAGCAAGAGTCAGAACAGAATGAAATTCAGCAGCAGTCAATGGCATTACTGTATCTTTCATTTGAAATCAAGTTTGTAAAAATCGGTAGAGAATTCGTTGTGGAATGGGTGTGATATTAGCTTAGGAACTTGGCGGGTTCCCCGGGGGCGTCATGAACCGTCATAGGTGGCCAATGTGGTCAAAGCTGCTTTGATTGATCATTAGTGATCCAGACCCGCAAACTAGAGTAATGTTACATCAATTTTAATATGTTTTACATCATTTGAACATCATGGTGGTACCAGTTTATATGGGAATTTGCTGTGTGACCGCACTCTTCAACCCGTAACTCCGGAACCGGAAGTCGGATCAACTAAAAATTCAATAGCAGCTTATGGGAGCATTATACCTTTCAGATGAAACTAAGTTTGCGAAAATCGGTTCAACCATCTCTGAGAAAATTGTGTGAGTTTAAATGACACACACACATACACACACACATACACACACACACATACACACACACATACATACACACACAGACATTTGCCGATCTCGACGAACTGAATCGAATGGTGTATGACACTCGGCCCTCCGGGCCTCGGTTAAAAAGTCGATTTTTACAGTGATTGCATAGCCTTTCTTTATATGAGAAAGGCAAAAAGATTTTACTTTCAACAAACTGTGCCAATGGAAGAGTTCAATCCATTTTATTGAAAATGTATTGTCATCTGCAATCAGACATCAATCTATGTATAGGGGAGACCGGGGCTAGTTTGCGGTGTTTTCAGTTTTCATTTTTTACCGCTTTGATTTTGGTAGATCTCGCAAAATAGAACACGATCAGAGCTCAAAAAAATTGACATCGCTGTATGAACTTGAAAGAAAACGAAATTCAATTCATGCCCGCTGCGATGAATGAATTTTTTTATTCGTTTCCATCGTCATTCGTTCTCCCGACGCAGCGCTTTCAGGTACGGACAGGTTTGATTTCAGAAGCAAAGTGAATTTTATTTCTACGCTAGCTCTGAGAGGGATTATTGAGCAAAAGTGCACCAGATATAGATTACGCAGTTCACTTATGCTCGAAAATGTAGAAGATGGTAACTTCTGCCTTCAAACTGTCGACATAATAACAAATGAATGCTTTGGTTGGTGAATGAATTTATTTTTCCTCTGCACTCAAGCGTTCGATTCTGCATGAAATTTCAGTCAGTTGGAAAGTGAATGAATGAGGGAGGCGTTGAATCTGAATGTCGGTTTCAGTAAATGCAAGCAGAAATAGGTAGCTGATTTTGAATTTTCGTAGCACTGAACACGATGCATGAAAGGGCAGACTGTTGCCAACATCTCTGAATTTTATGAAAATGTTTGATACGTTGTCTTCGATTCTAGAGACAAAAATATGTGACGCGGAAAAGCCGCCAACTTACCCCAGCGTCGCACAGAGGAGTAACTAGAACAAATTCTTGGCCAATAACCAAAATATTTTTTTTCGATTTTTAAATTAGTTATATTTTTTTTACATACCTAAAAGCATACTGCATAATGTGGCAAAATAAAGAGTATGTCAAAAATTGCTTAAGAATTTTTGCATGAATGCGAAATAGTTATATTTTAAGGGGTTTTTAATCATTTTTTGTTGTGTATCCAGAAAAATCGCTTTCATATGATGATGACTGTGTTAAATAAGACAATATTATAACAAACGTAGTTGAATATAACTATTTGTATAAGCTCAGCTTAAAAATAACAGAAAAAACAGTGTTGCTGTATATTGGACCAGCTTTAAAAAAAACTTTTTTTTAACATTTTATTCCAAATTTGAATGTGAAAAAAGTTACATGATACGGCACGATCCGGCAATGTTGCTGAAACAACATTACAAAACAAGATTCTGGCTATCTAAGAAACATTAAATCTCTTCCGATCTTGTCCGATCCACAAATTCCAAGCGATTTGAATATATTGATATTTATACTAATTTGAGGTACGCCGAAATGCTGTAGGGCCAAATACTATGTTTGGCAAAATGTATCTCTATGAATATGTGCACAGGCATCCCTTTTCTTCTTGCTTTTCCACTGACCAACTGCTCATGCAACGGGAAAAACAAATGCATTCACAAGGATCACCTCAAAAATACTAGTATTCGGAAGGATATAGAAAATTGACCCCCGCACTCGTAGGTGGATAGATGCCAAATTCTCTCAAAAACTAGTTATTGTCTATTTTTAGTTCATATTAAGATAAAATAACAGCAATTGCCGCAATAAATAGTTTTGGCCAGGATTCGACCTCAGTTGCGCCTCTGTCGGGGTAAATTGGCGGTATGTATGGGGTAAGATGGCGGAATGCCAAAAAATAAGCAATCAAATGGAAATTCGACTATATCAGTGGTCCTTATGAAATGTGCCGATTCTCTTTTCAATAAAACTGTATATTATTCGACACTTTTCATTATATTTCAGTCTCAATACCTCGTCATTTTGACTTCGACGCGTACTCCATATTTAAAAGCAAATTTTCGAAATTCTTCTGGCGATTGGCCCAATAAATTGTTCCCTGCATTGACGAGAGACACAAGAAAAAGCTTCTCTTATTTTGGAGTGAATTCCAGAAATGAAAATATTTGATTACTATTTTTGCACTGTAAATAGTACCGCCAACTTGCCCCGTGTGCGTCACCGCCAACTTACCCCAACCGCATATTTTATAAAAATGGATTCAAAAAATTACTTTTGTGTATAGATAGGTGTAATATCTATACGGATTCTGAAAGCTCTTTTCACGCACTATCGAAAAATATAATTATTCGGGGAATATATTTTAAACCACCTTAAATAACACAAAATGTTTAAAATTGAGAAAATTAAAAGTATACTCAAATATACAATAACGCCCACAGCTTCTACAAAACAAAATGTTTTACGTTGCGTTTTGCGTTGCGTTGCGTTGCGTTGTGACGATGATTTTGGTGGATTGCACACTGACTTCATCATGTTTGACTGCTGATTATCTAATAAGAGTTGCTTAGGAAAAGGTAAGTAGGAATTCATACCAATCCGACCCATATTAAAACCTCAACAGCATGATAGCCATCATTGCCGGCCGCCCCCATCTCCATCGTTCACAGGGAAGGATAAAGGATAAGGTAGACAGGAAGTGCTGATGCTCCACCTACTTAACGGAAGGACGACGATTCATCTGACTCTTCCATAGGTGTCGCGGAGTTGGTAGTTTGGAAGGGTATCAGGTCTAGGATTCGCTCCAAGCAAGCGATGCGACCTGTAAAGCATATTTTATTAGGTAGTTGTGTGTTTCTTTTTAATCTCTGGGCAGCCGGCTACCGAGAGTATACTATGTTCTCTAAACAAAAGCAATTTGAACTCCACTCGGCCGACCGTGGGAGCCTAGAAAAGCTAATGACACATTCTTTCGTGACGTTACAACAATTTGACGAATCTTTATTCGACAAATATTTTATAACTTTATCAAATGAACACCTACATCAAAACTTATTACAGATTCAGAAAGTAGACTAAATTTCACGAAAGATTCAATCAATATAAACTGAATATACTGGAAGAGGATTGTTTCCTGACCGATAATGTAGCGTGACGTTACAACGCGTGACAAATTAGAACTTTCAACGCATTTCAATAAAAGTCAAATCATCAAATTCTAGTGTATTCAGTTTATGTTGATTGAATCTTTCGTGAAATTTTGTCTACTTTCTGAATCTGTAATAAATTTTAATGTAGGTGTTCATTTGATAAAGTTATAAAATATTTGTCGAATGAAGATTCGCCAAAGCGTTGTAAACGTCACGAAAGAATGTGTCTAATCTTATCTGCGTAATGGGCCGGATCACTATTTATTGCAACAGTATTTGGACAGAATTCGCTACTTCTTCTCTACGATATATTTATTGGCTTGAAAACTACCGAGTGACACATTATACAGGCTAGAGTGACACATTATACAGGCAAAAATAGCGCGAGATGTTATAAATCAAGGAAAGTATTTCATATCAGATTGTTTGTGGAATACAAGTATACGAGCGATAATAACGAACACTGAAGGGAAATATAAAAGATTGTTAACCTGATGCACGGGCTTGTTAGCAATAACGGAGCTTGAAATTAGGTTCATAAAAACAGACGCGGCGAATTTTCAATACGTATTGACCCGTGATCATAGATACTAGTCAGATTATTCGTATTGGGGCTAATCTCCGATCAACTATTCATTTTTACGGCAATGTTTTCTCGGCTAGATCTGTTCGCACCCTCTCATTCTGCTACTATCGGCAGAAGGCTGATAGCACCCAGTCGTCGCCGGTCTAAGGACCAAATGTCATCAATAGACTTAGACTCGCGTGGAGGCATGAGATAGGAATCTTGTGAGAATTTTGTTATCCCACCGTTTGACGACCCAGCTTCTACAAAACAAAATGTTTTACAACAAAAACACATTGGATAATTCGTTACATATTACTTGAGGTTCACAACGAGAGACAGCGCTTTATGTCTAATAGAAACGGAGAAAGGGGGATTACGCCAACTTACCCCAACCGCCAACTAACTAGCCCCGGGCTCCCCTACAGCAAACCGGGTGACTTTGATTACTTTTCAAAGTCATCATTACATATTTGTATACGCAACGCAATTTTTCCAATTTTAACATTTGTAAACTATGTCCTGATATTCGAAGAACAATAATGAATGCACAGCAAAAAACCTGTTTTAATCCACCTAGCGGTGCAATTGTGCCTTTCTCATTTCTCTAAATTATGGCACGGAGGCTTTTTATGTTCAACATAATTGTGGAAATGTCCATTACATTCTTAGTACACTTTGCACTTATACACAATGGCATGCCAGCCACGAACTTGATGAGCTACGTGTCGACGGTGAAACACTTGAAACAAAAAAATATCATACTCCATTAGCCTAATCAACATTAGATCAATGTTATCTGCTTGCTAACTCATTTCGTCATGCGGGGATGGGTATGTGAGGAGGGCGAAAGTCCCATGAACGAACGACTCCCCAGCTTAAATTGGTATGCTTTGTAATATAGTGGTGGTTTAAAGATGATGGGGTTGAAAGGGAGGGGTATGAGGTGGTGGTCTGAGGGGTGATTTAAGGAGATTTTTAAAGGAGGGGAGTGAACAGTAGAGGGGGGGTGTAACCCCTCTCCGTAAACCATCAACTACGCCCCTGTTAAAATCCAGAAACCTTATGCGAGTCGAAAAAAAATTTGGCCGGGATTAGGTTGACGTTTTTCAGAGTGATTGCATAACCTTTCTATATGAGAAAGGCAAAAATGTGCAAAAGCCACAAAAGTGAATCTTCGTCAATTTTTTTTCGTGTTTGCATCAAATCTCGACGTTTTATGCACCTTGAATACATTTAGCATCAAAAATAAAAATTCTATTTTTAATTTTTCCTATAGTTTTTATGAGTAATTTCTGTGTGGCCGCACTCTGAAACCCGTAATTCCGGAACCAGAATTCCGATCGATCCAAAATTCAATGGCAGCCGATGGGAAGGTTGCACCTTTCATTTGAGACTAAGTTTGGGCAAATCGGTCCAGCCATCTCTGAGAAAAATGAGTGACATTATTTGACACATACGCACATACATACACACACATACACACACATACACACACATACACACACATACAGACTTTTTCCGATCTCGACGAACTGAGTCGAATGGGATATGACACTCGGCCCTCCGGGCCGGGATTAGGTTGACGTTTTTCAGAGTGATTGCATAACCTTTCTATATGAGAAAGGCAAAAAGTCGTGTAACTTTACGTCTTGCCAGATGCACATAAAAGGAGTATCCCAATTCACATAAATTTACATGTAATTACATGTAAAAAAGTGAGTTGTTCGGCTTTTGCTAGGTCACAATATTTAATTTTACATATCATAGCATGTAAAATCCTAATATCGGATGGAAAAATACGTCGTTACGTTACGTTGTTAACGTCAAATATAATTTTCTTTATTTCTAAGAGTGTGGTTTTACCTGAAATTGTCCGCTTGCCACTATTTTCCAAAAACATTTCAATTTGAAGTCCGTTTTCGTATTTCGGGGTGACTTTGATAACCTGTGCGTTCGCCCACATTAAGTTATTGATATAAATTTTCTTCATTCAAACGTCGGTTGAAACTAATTCTGAAAAAATACTCATTGCCAATTTGAACGATACAAAGTATATCAATATATTGTTAATTGGAGTGACCAAAATTGATACAATTTGAGTCCAATTAGAATAGCAGGATCTGAAACCATTTTCAACCGCTTAACTTGCTAAATTTCAATGGTTTATCAATTCACAAAGAGTTTAGCATTTCATTGCATTTCAAATTAAAGCTTGAAATAGTTTGAAATAATTATTTTAGTAGATTAGTTCGCGTCTTACAAAACATGTTTTCAAAGTAAGCAATCTCTTAAAAATAAATTTGGTACATCCAATTATAAAAAATAAAAACTCGCTAGAAATTTAGTTCTTTCACTAAAATTTAAGGTTTGTGTTGTATAAAAGATACTCTAGTATTTCATCAGTTTATAATGAAACTTATTTGAGATATACATTACCCTCAAAAGTTTGGAATCGATTTTATAAGTATTGCAACACCCATATTGAATATTTCAACACCCCGGAAAAGTTTAGCATCACCTAGGAAAGGGTGAATTCATGATAATGTGTCTAAAATCCGGATTATCTATTTAATTACTCTCTTCAGTAAGATTGTTCCAAAAGCCACTACATGGTGCTATCGTACATGTCAAGTTGTGCACTTCAAGTTGTTTCATTTCGTTTTCCTGACGGCCTAGAAAGTCTTCTTAAAAATTGTTCAAATGGTTATGACCAGGCGCATGAAAAACGTTTTAATTCATAACTCTGCCACCCCGTGGCACGTATATCTGAAACAGTAAATTATTGGGCATGCTTTATCTGGTTATCCAAATTTCCAGCAAAATTCGCGCCCTCAGCGCAGTTGGGTAGAAGGGCAAGATCTGTTTAATTTGAAACTCTGTCACCACGTATTGTTAGTGTGCATACATACGAAATATTAGATTTTGAAATTTAGTTATCAATTGATCCTGACTATCCATAATATTGTTGTCTTCATCGAAATTGATTATAAAACCAAGATTGTGTGGATAGCACGCTGTTTGGTTCAGAATTCTACCACTGTGTAATAAACGTGATCCTGACCACCTTGCTTGTTCGTCTCCACAGCAAAGTTGTTTAGAATACAAATTCCGGGCCTTTTTGATACGATTTGCTGTCGGCACGCGGTGCCGGTGTACATCTTAAGTTGTTTTTGTGGCGTTAGTGTATATATGAACTGATGCATTTTAGAACTTGAAATATTTCATGAAACTTTCGTCATTAGCGAAATAGAATAGAAAGACATTAGGTGATATGAATAAACCGAGAAAATGCTCATGCTATTTCTTGTTTGAGCAAAGTAAACTTGTTGAGCATTTGTTCAAATCGGTACGCTAAATCGTTTACTTTGATCAAAGTAGGTTCGAATTTCGAACATAGCATTTGCTCGATCATATTTCTGTCAAACAAGTTGCTGCTCAACAAGCACGTTACTAACCATGTATTTTGTTTACGTTGAAGTCAACTTTGATCATGCATACGAGCTTAGCTTTCGTGAAAGACGAGCCGTTAACCGTTGTGTCCAACAAAAAAACACCTTTAACCTTTGTGCCCTCGTGATACTTTTCAGTCATCAATTTAAGTGCTTAATTCGCTCTAGTTTTAACAATTGTCAACGGATTTTAACCAAACTTGCAAACAATCGGGAATTCATTCAAGTTTTATTGCTCAAGTTGATTGTGAATGGCTAATTATGAATACAAAACCTCATTTTCTACGTGGCATATTCATATGGCAGCTTCCTCAATATATACCCCCGGTTCCCTTAGATGCAAATATTTTGTATGAGTTGCGCTTTTCGAGTATATTTCCTCTACAATGCTGGAATATAATCCAGAGAATGCCGCAGTAATCTCATGCATTCTATACGAATATCTGAGAAGTTTGATATGGTGCTCGGTATTGTGTGGAAGTTCTTTACAATGCCTCCTGGACCCGTATCTAAAAACAAAAAGTTTTGATACTATCATTCCGTTTTGGAACTGATGCAACATTCATCTGCATATTATAGCTTCCAACCTTTAATTGTAAAATATCCCCGAAAACCGGGACCTCCGGAATTGTTGATAGTGGACAATATATTCAACGAATGTTTGATTGGTAATCAGTGATCTAGACCTGCGAATCGATGTAATTTGGCAACCATCCTAATAGTTTTTTAGCCTCTGAGTTATTACGTTTGTAACGGTTTGTATGAAAAATTCCTTGTGTGACCTTACTAACCAACCTGTAACTTCAGAGCAAAAGTCAGAACCGAATGAAATTCAATAGCAGTCAAATATATTACTATATCTTTCATTTGAAATCAAGTTTGTAAAAATCGATCAATAATTCGCTGATAAATAGGTGCAATATTAGTTTAGAAAATTGGCAAATTCCGGGAGCATCAAGAATTTTTATGCAATACTTATTTAAATGATTCCAAACTTTTGACGGTAGTGTAACTGACTTAGTAGACTAAATAAGCAATCTACGAAAAAAGTTTCGAGTGACGAAAATCACCCCAATGATCAAAATTACCCCGGTTTACGGTACAACACTGCCATTGGATGCATGCTAGTGAAAAAACGTTTTTTATTAGTTACTAGCTGTAACCCGGTGCGCTTCGCTACACCCATCAGGACTAAACGAAATATTTTAAAAATACTAAAAATGCTAAATATTTTTGCTCGCGGATAGACAATGTTCTTAGTTTGACCACCTGGAGCACAATTAAATTAATTGCTCTGTTTTCCTATACACAATCGTTTGAAATCCCTTGGTATCATTCGAATTCGAGGTAGCAGTACATCTGCTCCTTTATATTTTCTAGTTACAATGGTCGCTTAAAAAAATTTTTTCAACCAAAGCACAGTTGTGGTGGGTCGATGTTGCGCAGTAACTAATATAATAGGCACACAAAGTTTCAATTGCAACACATGCGGTGCACAGTGTTGCAAAACGACGTTTTCACGATCAAAATTCAATAACTCCTGAACCATTGGTTTTGGAGAATGGATTTTTTCGAAGAAGTTTCTGGATATAAATAGATGCATCTTTTGATATAATGAATTGAGTGATTAATCCCCTAAAAGTGAGATTGAAAATTTATTTCCCCAAATAATTTAGCTAGAAGCTCACTGTCTTCAGTAAAGTTCTAGAAAATATTATTTTGAAAATCTTTTTTGAAGATACTTAAGCTCTATATAGTAACAGTAGCGAGTAAGTTTGCTTGGGATAGACCCCTTCAAAACAGTTTTTCGAATATAACTTTTTACGATTACTTTTTATTATTAAAAAAAGTGTCTTCTACAAAGTTGTTAAAAGCGATAAAATACACATTTTTTTATAACAACCATGAATCCGTAGCACTCGAAACAACAAAGTTATTGTCAATTTTCGAATGTTTTTTTTTTAAGCAACTTCCTTAATCGCAAAAATTCGTAGAAAGAACTTTATTCTTTCGATTAAATATAAAAACCTTCGTCTGACGGAGACTGCTGGGAAGGTTACGTATAAAACCAATACTCCTGAAAGTATGGAGGATCGACTGAATTAAATAATTCAACACGATAATTCATAGATTTATATGTGTAACAGAATTACCATCGATTTTATTTTGGATAGAGTAGTGTATGAAATTGAAGTCAATATACGCAATCGATGAATTCTTCAACAGATTGTATTATTTTACAAAATCTTGTGGAAAGTGGTGCAAGTTATTGTTGCATCGATTAACATTTTCCCAACCCATATATCTAACTTTTTTTGGCGAATAAACCTGCGAAGGTGACTATAAGAATCATTCAACAAAAGTATGCACATATAGTGAAAAGTTCTGTTTTCGAAACATATTTCTAATGATACGAAGACATAACGGAGTGTTGGTGGACGTGGGTAAAGTTAATTCATAAAAAATGGCACATTTGAAAAAATATTTTGGCGATACAGAGAGTGTTAGTATATTCAGTCACTTTCCATATAATCACTGTACAATTGAACAATATTTCTTCAAATACTATAGCAGAATACTGAAAATTGAGCCAGCGACAGAGAATCTCTGGAGGTATCTCGTTGAAAACTTGCTCTGTGGTGTACATCATAAATCAAAATATATTGGACCAATCGTTTTCAAGGTTTGCACAGTTCTTCTACATATCCCCAGGTATTGATCGAAGCTTTTATTTTTTTTCTTGGTATTTGAGTTTTTCATAGCATTTTGTAGCTAAAAATACAATTTTCGCTAAAAAAATCATGAAACTTATTTTTGTGAACAAAGTTTTAATGACAATTTGGTTCAGTAGATTTAGAGTTATGCTGTACTTCGCATTTATTCAAGGTGTCTCCTGAAGATCTTCAATATTTTGCGGTGAACATTAAGGAAAATATTGCTTAAATGTTGCATTATTGTCTGAATAGACTAACACTCTCGGTATCGCCAAATTTTTTTTGAGCGCGATATTTTTTTCAACAATAATTGTACCCCCTTAAGCAAGAACTGATTTCATCAGTAGGTGTCGACTAACGGATAAAATTTGACGAAGATCGCGGACCACGCCACCAAATATTCGATTAGTTCCTTTTATGAATCATCGTGAATTCGTCCGATATAAGTGTTGCATTCTTTCAGCATTTTGCTTACATCCGAATTTTGATTGATATTGTAAGTAACGTTTTCCACAAGCGCAAGATTTAGTGACTATTTTAGGGCAGAGCTGTTCGTCCATAATCCAGCAATGTTGATTTAACTTCAGATGAAGCGATCGCAAGTGCAATTTTCAATTAAATTTTCAATTTAATTTTCGACAAATTTATGCAATTCATCAGTATTATATTGTCATTCGTAATAGATCTCTATCAAATAAATTCTTGCCATTTCATTATGTGCTGGTAAACATACATGCAACAAAATTTTAGATTTTTGAAGTAATTCATAGATATTGCATCAGAAACCCTCCCTCTTCTTCAGATTCCGAAACCAACAATCATGTCCACCGTCTTGGTGGAAGAAATACTTATGCGAAATCATATATAATGTATATAGCTAAAAAAAGTTCTTCAGTGCAGCCTTCCCCCCCTCTCCCTTTCCTCGGCTTAGGTACTTCTCACCCTCCCCATCGTACACAAAAACCACCCCATGACTATCTCCTTAGTGGAAGGAATACTTATGTCAAAATTGAATTCATCGCTAATAATCACATTGAATGAATAGATTGAGTAAATAGATAAGGATTACTTCAGAACCCTCTTCCCCCTCCCTCCTTTCTTGGTCCACTCCCATCATCCATTGGCTCAGTAGAAGAAATACATATGTCAAATACTAATAAATATGGAGATATAAATCATTCTTTGCCTAAAAAACAACCCCCCCTTAAGCTCAGTGTACCCCCACCCAAAAAAACCATACCATGAACATCTTCTTGGGGGAAAGAATACGTATGCCAAATTTCATCAAGATCGGACTTGTAGTTTAGAAGTAGTTGGCGGACATACATACAAACATACATTGATTTTTATATATATAGATATATATTATTAAAAGTTTTCATTATATATTATAATCGACAACAAGAACTGTCTTGAAGTTTCAGAATAATATGTCTACACTTTTTTTATTTTTAACAAAACTTTTAAATGAGAGTTTTAAAATGTTTCCACCTGAATTACGATGTTTTTCAACTTTGATTTCAATTCTAGTGTGTTTTCCAAAAAATCAGAAAAAAATTCTCTTAAATTTAAATATTTCAACCATCATCCAACAAAACATGCGATTCGCGGTATAATCGGGGTAGATTGAAAAATCAGCAAAAAAGTAGCTCCTCGGAAGAGCGACTAAAATATAAAGACCTTCCCGCTGGATGACTGGCTGCGGCAAATAACTGAACGTGATTTTCATAAAAATGTGTTATGAAAATCAATTTTGTTCTCTTGTCCCTGCCCAGAGCTTTCCGGACACAGCAAAACACTCCAACTCCATCGCATCCGACACACGAAGGCTGCTGAGATCGGCAACAGCAGTTATAACAATATTGATTCTTCCTTTTAAGCGCCCACGGATCTTGTATTGGGGAAAGAAATCCACAGAAGCTGGGTAGGATACGATGGTAGGAGTAGGCAACAAAATTCTTTTTCTTCATCAATCTGAGCCAAGCTCATCGCTTAACCTCACCGGAAGCTATTTTTTGGAAGCTCATCTTGGGTAGGGCTTCGATCTGGTCCGAAAGATTCCAGTTAGTCCCTTTTTTGCTTTCCAAATGAACCACCAGCTCCGGCTCAGGAAAGTGAAAAAAAGATGAGATGATCAAATTATGCAAATTGAGATGCTGTTCAATATTCCACGAAAAAGTTTTAACTGAGTACCCCGTTGCCCAGATCCCTCCCGATTCACTGTTCTTTCTGGTAGGAGAGCTGCGAATGAATTGCAGGAAAGGTAATAATCTGACTAAGCCGTTTTACGCCTTCCAATTTGAAAGTTTCCCCAAACTCCTGTTCTATTGAGGAGCATAGGACTGTAACCAAGGCTATTAGGATGGGTTTGTATCGATAAACAGCGGGCTTCATCTGAACAAAGCGAACCCGCAAACATAATGAATATGATTTTTGTTTAACCGCAAACGCCTTCTCGTTGACTATTTGAGGGAATCAGCAGATGCTTGAATGAAAAAAGCCATGAAGTAGTTGAGACATCAAGCACATTATCATAAATAACCGATCAATGATAGACTGACTGATTAGATTAGGAAATTATCATGGCTCAATCATTAATTTTAAATAGTAGGAAAAGAAAATGTTGAGAAGCTCAATATTGAATGCTAAAACTCGGTCGACAGTGGAAAATTGATAAGTTTTGGAGTCAAGTACGTCTAGTCCAACGTATGCAATGCTTTTTCTGTGATTATCACTAATTTCGAGCGTAATCTAAATTGGATCACTTATAAATACATCGCATAGTTGTAAAGTTTTAAAAAAATTCACTATTTTAAATAACATTTTTAAAAGGTAGTAGTATCGAATAAGTCTGGTCAACTTCCAAGTTCATAAAATATCACGCCGAAATCTGAAAATAAAATTTTCAATTTAAAATGGGTCTTTGTAAACACTTAAATTCATCTGAATACAGTGTTCAACTAAACCCAACATTTTTTGTGAATCCTTGTAAATCGACTTTTCAAGCAGGAGGTCTGATAAAATGTTCATAACTTTCTAGGATGGTTTTATGTCAATTTATATTGTTCTACAAAGTTATCTATATATATAAAAATCAATGTATGTTTGTATGTATGTCCGCTAACTACTTCTAAACTACAAGTCCAATCTTGATGAAATTTGGCATTCGTATTCTTTCCCCCAAGGAGATGTTCATGGTATGGTTTTTTTTTGGGGGGGGGGGGTACACTGAGATTAAGGGGGGGGGGGTCGTTTTTTAGGCAAATAATTATTTATATCTCCATATTTATTAGTATTTGACATATGTATTTCTCCCACTGAGCCGATGGATGATGGGAGTGGACCAAGAAAGGAGGGAGGGGGAGGGGGGAAGAGGGTTCTGAAGTAATCCTTATCTATTCGTTCAATGTGATTATTAGCGATGAGTTCAATTTTGACATAAGTATTCCTTCCACTAAGGAGATGATTTTTGTGCACGATGGGGAGGGTGAGAAGTACCTAAACCGTGGAAAGGGAGAGGGGGGGGGGGTGTACTGAAGAACTTTTTTTAGCTATATATATTATATATGATTTGGCATCAAGACGTAGACATGATTGTTGGTTTCGGAATCTGAAGGAGAAGGAGGGTTTCTGATGCAATATCTATGAATTACTTCAAAAATCTAAAATTTTACATGAAATGGCAAGAATTTATTTGATAGAGATCTATTACGCGAATGACAATATAATACTGATGAATTGCATGAATTTGTCGAAAATTAAATTAAAAATTAAAATGAAAATTGCACTTGCGATCGCTTCATCTGAAGTTAAATCAACATTGCTGGATTATGGACGAACAGCTCTGCCCTAAAACAGCCACTAAATCTTGCGCTTGCGGAGAACGTTACTTACAATATCAATCAAAATTTGGATGTAAGCAAAATGCTGAAAGAATGCAACACTGTTATATAGGACGAATTCACGAAGACCCATAAAAGGAACCAATCGAATATTTGGTGGCGTGGTCCGCGATCTTCGTCAAATTTTATCCGTTAGTCGACACCTACTGATGAAATCAGTACTTGCTTAAGAGGGTAGGATTAATGTTGAAAAAAATATCGTGCTTAAAAAAAAATTGGCGATACCGAGAGTATTAGTCTATTCAGACAATAATGCAACATTTAAGCAATATTTTCCTTAATGTTCACCGCAAAATATTGAAAATCTTCAGGACACCACGAATAAATGCGATGTACAGCATAACTCTAAATCTACTGAACCAAATTGTTTGAAATTTTGCACAGTTCTCCTTCATATCATAACATCATTAAAGATCATAACTTTGTTCACAAAAATTAGTTTCATGATTTTTTTTATCGAAAATTGCATTTTTAGCTGCAGAATGCTATAAAAAAATCAAATATCAAGAAAAAAAATAAAAGCTTCGATCAATACCTGGGGATATGTAGAAGAACTGTGCAAACCTTGAAAACGATTGGTCCAATATATCTTGATTTGTGATGTACACCACAAAGCAAGTTTTCAGAGATTCTCTGTCACTGGCTCATTTTTTAGTATTCTGCTATGAAATTTGAAGAAATACTGTCCAATTGTGCAGTGATTATATGGAAAGTAAATAAATATACTAACACTCTCTGTATCGCCAAAATATTTTTTTAAATGCGCCATTTTTTATGAATTAACTTCACCCACGTCCACCAACACTCCGTTATGTCTTCGTATCATTGGAAATATGTTTCGAGAACAGAACTTTTCACTGTATGTGCATACTTTTATTGAATGATTCTTATAGTCACCTTCGCAGATTAGTTCGCAAAAAAAGTTAAATATATGGGTTGGGAAAATGTTAATCGATGCAACAATAACTTGCACCACATTTCCACAAGATTTTGTAAAATAATACAATCTGTTGAAGAATTAATCGATTGCGTATATTGACTTCAATGTCATAAAATCGATGGTAATTCTGTTACGCATATAAATCTCTGGATTATCGTGTTGAATTATTTAATTCAGTCGATCCACCATGCTTTCAGGAGTATTGGTTTTATACGTAACCAACCCAGCAGTCTCCGTCAGACGAAGGTTTTTATATTTAATCGAAAGAATAAAGTTCTTTCTACGAATTTTGGCGATTAAGGAAGTTGCTTAAGGGGTAAATGGATAAAAAAATATTCGAAAATTGACAATAAGTTTGTTGTTTCGAGAGCTACAGATTCATCGTTGTTATAAAAATGTGTATTTTATCGCTTTTAACAACTTTGTAGAATCGCTTTTAACAACTTTGTAGAAGACACTTTTAATAATAAAAAGTAATCGTAAAAAGTTATATTCGAAAAACTGTTATGTAGGGGTCTATCCCAAGCAAACCTACATATCTCGCTACTGTTACTATATAGAGCTTTAGTATCTTCAGTAAAGATTTTCACAATAATATTTTCTAGAACTTTACTGAAGACAGTGAGCTTCTAGCTAAATTATTTGGGGAAATAAATTTTCTATCTCACTTTGGGGATTAATCACTCAATTCATTATATCAAAAGATGCATCTATTTATATCCAGAAACTTCTTCGAAAAAATCCATTCTCCAAAACCAATGGATCAGGAGTTATTGAATTTTGATCGTGAAAACGTCGTTTTGCAACACTGTGCACCGCATGTGTTACAATTGAAATTTTGTGTGTCTATTATATTAGTTACTGCGCAACATCGACCCACCACAACTGTGCTTTGGTTGAAAAATTTCATTTAAGCGACCATTGTAACTAGAAAATATAAAGGAGCAGATGTACTGCTACCTCGAATTCGAATGATATCAAGAGATTTCAAACGATTGTGTGTAGGAAAACAGAGCAATTAATTTAATTGTGCTCCAGGTGGTCAAACTAAGAACATTGTCTATCCGCGAGCAAAAATATTTGTTATTTTTAGTATTTTTAAAATATTTCGTTTAGTCCTGATGGGTGTAGCGAAGCGCACCGGGTTACAGCTAGTAGACAATAAAATTCTCAATTCATGCTAGTTTCCTAAGTTTTCAAACAAAAATATTTAAAATGAAAAGCTGTTCTAGACCCTCCGACCGATTATATTGCGATCGGTTGGAAATGAAAGGGAAAAATATATTCTTTCGTATCGTGAAGTTTCGCGGATGGCGATTTTTTTTTTGAATAAAGTTGTTCGACAAAGACTCCGTGGGTCAAGGCTTACAAGATCCAAAAGGACCGTGATCTCACACCGAAGCAGTAACAGGTTAGAGTTCAGAGAGTGAATGAGTGGCTTCGCCTGGCCGAAAGCGAATACCTGGAAAATATCGTGTAAATTTACGTCGCCTGACCCTGCCATATACGAGCATCAAAAATGGCTTAGTATTACGTTTGATTTCAATTTTACATGACATTGAATTTCGTAAATCATGTAATTTTACTCCACATAAGACGTTTCTTCTGAATGGCAGTAAGTGTAACTTCAATATTTTTCATGTGAAATTAAACGGAAAACGGTAATGTTTCGTAATTTCGTGAATTACGGTTTGTTAAATTGTGTCATGTTTGCAATGATAAAATTCATATTTTTTGGTGTTCGGTCAAACTCCGATCATCGTGATTATTGACGAAAAAATATCAAATTGAGCAATTTGTAAATTCTTATAACGATAGGGTTTACTTGACTTTACTTACTTTATATAAGAATTTGAGCCATCGGTTGGCCACCAGGAGACAGCACCCACCACAAATAATGGTTTGGACCTCTGTAACTGCAGATAGGCGCTCTCCAATCGTTTTCATCGAGCCTGGCATCAAAGTAAATGCGACATATTATCGGGAAAGTGTTCTGGAGACTGCCTTGAAGCCGTGGATAGATAAAAATTTTGGTCGCAAACCATGGACATTTCAACAAGACTTGGCACCGTCTCACAAAACACTAGGACTGGCTGAAAACCAACGTTCCGAATTTTTTTTATATATTATTTTCTATTTGATTATATTGTTTTGTTTGCATTACCGTAAACCGGGGTGACTTCGATCAGCGGGGTGACTTTGATCACTCGAAACTTTTTTCCTAGATCGCTTATTAAACCAGAATAATCTACCGAATCATTTTAATGTGAACTGATTTTTACTCTAAACTTATAAAATACAATTTCGTTATACTTTTTGAGTATATTGTTCGGTTTTTGGGTACAAAAACTACAAAAAACCGAAATTTGACTTTACCTTATTTTTACGAAGCTTCGTAAAGTGTCTATTTTTTATAAAACAAATAAATCTCAGATTTGAGCAAAAGTAATAAATTACAAGTGAGTTTTTATTTTCCTTTAGATTGGGATGTACAAACTTTAGTTTTAAGAGTTTGTTTATTATTAATACATTTTTCTAAAACTAATTGGCAATTATTTCAAATTGTTTTAAGCTAAAATTCGCAACATTTTTTTATTGTTCAATATTCCAACGTGTTAGAATGGATGAAACTTTTTGTACATCGATAAAGTACTGAAATAAAACAATTTCAGCAGTTGTAAAGGTTTTCAGAATCTTTTATTCTAGTTGGACACGAATTATAGGAGTTTTGGTTACTCGAATTTTACGGTACATTGAAATACTTTGTATAATACCAATTAACATCTATTTAACAATGAATATCTTTCCAGAATCAGTTTAAACAAGCATTTCAATGAAAAACATTGACAATGATAACTTAATGTGGGTGAACATGCAGGTTATCAAAGTCACGCCGGAATACGAAAACGGATTTCAACTTGAAATCATTTTTGGAAAAATAGCAGTAAGCGGACAATTTTAGGTAAAACCATTCAATCTTGTTCTCCATATATCATTACATGATTTAAAAATATTAAACTTGAAAAAAATGTGTTGCGTCTAGAAATATGTAATGATTACTCCGAAAAGTGATCAATGTCACCCCGGTTTACGGTACATTTAAAATTTAGTATATTGGGTGTTCAGCCACAAGTGGTGACTTTTCATCCCTAACGTTCCGAACTTCATTTCGATCACACAATGGCTCTCGAATTAATCAGATGCGAATCCAATGGATTTTTCTTTCTGGGCCATTTTGGAGAGCAAGGTCTGAAGTAAAAAATACACAAGCCTCGATACGCTGAAGAAAGCCATTGTCTGTGAGTGGCAGCGATGACAGATTTACAGACATGTCTGTATTTTATAGACCTTTACTAGTCTCCTACATACGTAGCCAGACATCTACAGACTTTTGAAAGAGTAATAGTGTTTAGCAAAGTTGCATTACAATAACTGTATTCAAATACAAGTGTTTCCTTCAGAATAGCATTATATTTCCAAAAACTTTTCAGAGACTATTCTAGTGCAACTAAGATTTATTTATCAGTTCGGTTTCTCATCTCGCTCAGTTCAGACGCTAGAAATCGCTCCGCTGCTATTTGCAAAGGCAAAAATTGATTCCTTCTATTTAGTGTATGAAACGTTAACAAACAATGAGTGACAATACAAAGCATGAGTATGTCACGTTGCGGGCAAACTGTGTTGATGTAGACTTCTCGAAATGTCCGGTAAGACCATCAATTCGTGAAGTGGAGCAAATGTTGAAAGTGAACATGAAGCTCAACGTAGCAGAAGTTAATACGGTGCAATTCCATCATTTACGTCATACGGTACTGATTATGTTCAAAAACATTAGTCCAGCAGAATCATTCGCTTCCCAGAACAACATGAAACACGTCGTCGAATGTAATGACATTTTATACAATATCCCAACGTATATAGATGTTGACAGTATTGAATTAAAGATACATGACCTGGCACCACGTACTCATTCCTCCGTTATCTAAAAAAAACATGTCAAAATACGGAGAGGTGAATAGTGTTACGGAAGATACTTGGAGGAACTTCTTCCCAGGACGCTGCAACGGTGTTCGTGTGGTGAGGATGCGTCCGACAAAACCTATTCCCTCTTATTTGACTTTCACATGAACATCAACTCATGGTGTTGAATATTCTCAACGAACAGTAATCACGTACCCAAGACAGATTCCTACATGTTATTATTGTGATCAGCCGCTACACCGCGGGAAACCTTGCGCAGAGACTGCTAAGGAAATTCCACGTGATACGACCAAAGCCGGTCGTATGCTAAACCAACGACTGCGGACCGAGCATTCACTAACCCCAGCTCAAGAACGATCGACTGCCATTACCAACATCGAAGTAACAACGATTACAGCAAATGTTTCCAAACCAACAACCAACACCACCAATAAGGAATCAAATACCGATGAAGCGATCCGTAAGCACAAACAACAAAGGGGCCATGCATTAATGACGTAGCATTTTAGGGGGTAGGGAGGGTATACCAAATTTGTGACGAAGTGTGACTAGGGGGAGGGTAGGGTCAGAAGCTGTGCGACGTAGCATTAAGTTTAAAACCCATTGTTTAGAGAAAACAATTTAATCCATTCCCAAGATAGGATAGTTTTATTTGTGGGGACTTTAAACATTCCCAAGAGAAATAAATTTAAATTCACACAAGTTACTTTTGATACGATTTCGCATGAGATAAATTTACAAGTTCGCAAAAATACAAAAAGATTTTGTATGCGGATTTAACTTGCTACATTAGTTAGCTAATGTTGCTAACTAGTAGACTTAGTTTGGAAGCTGAATTAAAGTTTTACTTCGAATTCAACCAAACAAAATTTAGTAATTTAGATGAACGTATGCTTCTTAGAATCATTGGCAGCTGCAGGCAGTGTTGCAACAATTGAATCTGTACCAGGAGTTCTCTAGAAAAATCTGTACCGGATTATGTACCCAAACAATAACAAAATTGCTTTAAAAAATCGTTTTTCTTATACTGATTTTTCATTCGAGGAAACCAAATCAGAAGTTCTGACTCGGAATCGGTTGTTTTATTTGGACTGAATTTCCGCAAGAAATCAGTCAGAATTCCTGAGTTTGACTGGGTAATGTCAATATCAGCTCCAGCTCAAATTCTCGCCACCACTTTGTTTGCAACCTAATGCCGCTGACAGAGTGGCAGCGAGAAGACCGTACATTAGGATGCATTAGCATGCTTGCAGCAAATCAAATGGAGCATGTCAAAGTATACGTAGACTCTCCGAGTAGATCCGCTAGCTTTCACTCTGAAAAGGGGAAAAAGGGATGAATTTACATTCTAATGTTAGCTTTAGTTCAAGCTCGGTCAGTACCAGCTCCACGTCATCTTCTCGCCATCACTCTGTCCGCGGCCTAACTCGTTAAATTATTTTACCTTGCTGCCATATAAAAAAAATCTGTACCAATCTGTACTTTTTTACAAAAATCTGTAATCTGTACCGTACAGAATCTGTACCAAAACACTCCAAAAATCTGTACTTGTGGCATCACGGGCTGCAGGATTGTGAACATATAAAATTCAAAACAAAACTATCAACACTATATTTGTCATGAAATGGGTTTATTTTGCACGCAATTTGCTGTTGTAATGAAAATGTTGATAAAAGTCGTCAAACATTTTGAAAGGACATGTATTTAAACTAATTGAAAAACATATGTAATTTTTTTTCATCCCCCGGCCGCTTTGCAGGGGACGAGGGGGAGGGGGTAGGTAAATGCTACGTTATTTACGAGGGGGAGGTTAGAATTTTGTGACCAAATGCTACGAGGGGGGAGGGAGGGGTAAATAATCGCCGAAAAAAAGCTACGTCATTTGTGTACGGCCCCAAATAAGAACATCCGACCGTAAGCAACATGAATGCAGTACCGATGACGATATGGACATAAACGAAAAACGAGAGAAGACGGACCGAATGACTCCCATGGTGCGGCAGACAACGCACCTAATATTTCACCACCAAGGAAGAGGATCTTAACACGAAGCAGTAAGATGCGTCAACAAGACCCGACGAACGACGATTTTTTTTCTATTTTTACATATTGTAAAAACACGGAAGATCCACTGCTCAGTTGTGCTAACGCATAGAGCCGTGTCAAATATATTTAAAATTAAAAATAAAGATTTACACAACCATTTACAGATATTTTAATAATTCTTCTACATACATTTCACAAATACAGTGGGCTAAATTACCGGCAAGTCACATTCTGGCAGCGCGATTCGTTTTTTGGCCGTCTCAAGGCCATAGTCAAGGTCGTATCGAGAAAAAATGAATTATTTCTGAAGTTTTGTTTATTTTCACTCATTATTTACTTTAAAGTAAATAAAAATAACTGTCCAAACCGAATTTATGGCCTTTCAATTGGTTACACTTCGAGTGCAGGACCAATAGAGTGGTGTAATAACACAGATAGAGATATTGAAGGGTATTTTTGGTATGCTATCTAAAGTAGGACGAGTAATTAATGAAACACAGCAGTACCCTCCCTAATAAGGTCAAAATAGGCTCATTGTCTTGACTGGATTTCACGGCGTGTAACACTTTACACTTTAGGTGGTGACAAGGTCCATTGTTCCCTCGTGCTGCACCGCATGCTCAACGAGCTGACTAATTGTAAATGACGCAACGTGAAATTGTTTCCGATTGCTATAGGCCTTATATTCACAGCGGGAGCCACTCTCACTCTATCTCCCTTTGCTTTGTGACAGGAAACCAGGTTGGGATATTCAATGCACATAAATAACGTGATTAATATAAAAATATATTAAATGTCAGTTTGAATAAAAAGTTTAACTTTTTTTGCATTCTTTGATAGCAAGGAGAAAAAAATTTCCCCGTTCATCGGTTAAAAAGTTTTTGTTTGGCCATTGAAACTTTTTCGTTCCAGGTCGTCGCCGTACCCGGATGAAGTTGCTGAATATAACGGATGCAGGTAGTCCATGACTACCATTCCGGATCCGCATCCCGAGCAAGTTGAACCCTTTCCTCTTGATCATTCTACTGCGGCAGTAGTAAGCTCCGGGGTATGAAAATATGCAAATACAAGTTTAAACCCATTGACCTCACGTCAGTTTTGTTTTCGACCTGCTGTTAAAATGGATGTTATTATTGCTGAACGGAGCTATCCCATATGGTTTTAGTTGGTTTACTTGTTTCCTTGCTTCCTGTCTGCCAGCAGGACTGTGAGGCTTTCAAAACAATTCGGGACCGATGAGCCTGAGTGAGTGACAGACCAACGGGTCTCATTTTTAACCATCTCTCGGAATCGACGAACGAAAATTGTTTGAGGTAGGATGAACAAAAGCGATAAATGGTCGAGTACATGAAATTTTCCTGCCCGAGAGAAAAGAGTGCGAGGGAAGGTCCAACCAGCATGCATGACATGATACAATCAGACATATGTTCGGTATATACGTGAATCAATAAACTTGTCGCTTTTTCGTCCACATATAAATGAGACATACAGCTATACAACCCGATTCAACTTCTAAAGAGAAGACTGAAGTGGATCGAGACGACGTTGGAATTAGTAACAAAATCGAACGAACGCTAAACAATTAGGGTATATTTAGAGAGCAATTACATGTGCATTTAGCTTTTTTGGCTAGCTTGGGGAGGGGGAGCTTCTGTTCAACTCAATTCAATTCTATTTAACTCTATTCAATTCCACACAATTCTTTTCAATTCTATTCAATTTAGTTCAATTCTATTCAATTCTATTCAAGTCTATTCAATTCTATTCAATTCTATTCAGTTCAATTCAATTCTATTCAATATTATTCAATTCTATTCAATTCTATTCAATTCTATTCAGTTCAATTCAATTCTATTCAATTCTATTCAATTCTATTCAATTCTATTCAATTCTATTCAATTCTATTCAATTCTATTCAATTCTATTCAATTCTATTCAATTCTATTCAATTCTATTCAATTCTATTCAATTCTATTCAATTCTATTCAATTCTATTCAATTCTATTCAATTCTATTCAATTCTATTCAATTGTATTCAATTGTATTCAATTCTATTCAATTCTAATCAAGTCTATTCAATTCTATTCAATTCTATTCAATTCTATTCAATTCTATTCAATTCTATTCAATTCTATTCAATTCTATTCAATTCTATTCAATTCTATTCAATTCTATTCAATTCTATTCAATTCCATTCAATTCTATTCAATTCTTTTCAATTCTATTCAATTCTATTCAATTCTATTCAATTCTTTTCAATTCTATTCAATTCTATTCAATTCTATTCAATTCTGTTCAATTCTATTCAATTCTATTCAATTCTGTTCAATTCTATTCAATTCTATTCAATTCTATTCAATCCTATTCAATTCTATTCAGTTCTATTCAATTCTATTCAATTCTATTCAATTCTATTCAATTCTATTCAATTCTATTCAATACTATTCAATTCTATTCAATTCTATTCAATTCTATTCGATTCTATTCGATTCTATTCAATTCTATTCAATTCTATTCAATTCTATTCAATTCTATTCAATTCTATTCAATTCTATTCAATTCTATTCAATTCTATTCAATTCTATTCAATTCTATTCAATTCTATTCATTTCTATTCAATTCTATTCAATTCTTCACAATTCTTCACAATTCTATTCAATTCTATTCAATTATTTTCCATTCTATTCAATTCTATTCAATTCTGTTCAATTCTATTCAATTCTATTCAATTCCATTCAATTCTATTCAATTCTATTCAATTCTATTCAATTCTATTCAATTCTATTCAATTCTATTCAATTCTATTCAATTCTATTCAATTCTATTCAATTCCATTCAATTCTATTCAATTCTATTCAATTCTATTCAATTCTATTCAATTCTATTCAATTCTATTCAATTCTATTCAATTCTATTCAATTCTATTCAATTCTGTTCAATTCCATTCAATTCTATTCAATTCTTTTCAATTCTATTCAATTTTATTCAAACGTGCAAATAAATTTTTATGGCTCCAGAAAGTAGATGAGATTTCAAACTAACAATTAGGATCTTTGACCTATAAATTCTTTCACAATTACCTAGGCAATTTATTTACGTAAGTTCGAATAGCCCTGGATTTCCCTATAATTTTATATTCAATTCCACTTCAAATATTAATAGACAATCTCAAAAGGGTTGAACTGAATCTGACATACGGAACGCGTGCGGCATCAGAGTGTAACAATTCGATAAAGAGAAGTTCTAAAAGTCAAGCCTCTGAATAATTTACACCAAAAACATGACATTTATAGCGCTTTAATCGTTGTCTGGGAAGATGAATGGGTTTAGTTGAATAAACAGCTAGAAGGAGCCAACGCGTGGGGCTGATCAAAAATTTCGTATTCAAATTTATTCTAATAAATTCAATGAATCTTCCAAAGATCCCCTTCGCCGATGGATATTGATAGTGTGTTGGGGCGGTGAAGAAATGGGTTCAATCACAGTTCACAGCGATGGACAATGGGTTAAACATTTCGCTTCGAGTTTTTGGGGATAAATCCAGCTTAGCATCAGACGCAATATGGCATAATGACATTTCATATTAACCGCATCATGCCCATGTTGTTTAGAAACAACAACGTCTTTAAATAGCTATAATATTCGATTTAGATAAGTTTTGCTCACCAAAACAAGTAAAGTAAATAGCTGGTATCTTTCATTTGATCACTAGCATTTATACATATTATCCGTTGAACTGAAGTAATTGCGGTTAACTTGATCGGGTGTGACTGGAGCAGTGTTGCCGAGAACAGTTTCATTTATCGGTGAAAAATAAAATTTTGATATATTTTCGTTGTCTTTTAATCTAATCTTTGTCTAATCGAATAAATCTGTCTTCGATTACTTTTTCTATACAATTGGATTTTTTATGAATATTCTAGGAGAATTGTATAGAGTATTAAAAGGTAAAAATTAAACATCTATTAGTACTGCGAGGGAACCACTTATCCTGATCAAAATAGGTTTTCGTGTTTCTTGACCTCAGAAATTCCATGGAACTTCCTATATGCACTACAAAAAGTAGGGCATGAAAGGGTTAGGTAAACACCAACATTGCACTAGTATTACAACTCTGAAATGAAAGCGGCAATTCTGACCAAATTTGTAAACCATTGTGGAGAGCCGCGTGGGTAACGGCTAAAGCATTGATACTGCTTACTTCTCTTATATATCTTTACTCATTTGGTTATCGATCGATCCATCTTCTGTACAACTGTCAGTCGTTCTCGATATATTCATGAATGAATATTCCATAGTCAAACAGCAAACGGCGGAGTGCTTAAATTCATTGGTGCAACTATTGATAGAGATCATGTGCGTGTTCAACAGACCGCACCGAATTGCTGGAGCAGCCGCAGCAAGAAGTCGATCCAGGTGTGAATCAGACATTTTTTTCTCATCGGCAAGGGAAATGGGCGTTTAAAGCATCTGTTAATCGAATTTGGGTCGATGAACCTATCAATTATCAATTTTTGTTATATCGTTCGATTTAGATCTCGCAAGAGTTTGCTTGACATCGTTTGATCTTTTATATAAAATAATTGTGGAGAAACCGCTCACACTTTCAAAAACATTACATGCGATAGTTTTATACCTTTTCCCAATTTCTGTTGCGATTTATAACAACAATACATCTTCACAGTGCGTTTGGGTTGAAACAGGCATTTAATTACACGGCGCTACAAAATAACAAAAATTAATGTACTTTTCAAGTGATCTGTTAAAGGTTGTAGATCTAGTCCAGTACAACACGAAGCACTATTTGATCAATTAAATATGCCCTCAAAATCAAGATTTATGTCAAATAAACTTTTTCAGGACGCTCGGCACTTTTTCTGCGTAATCATATTTAACCAATTTGGGATCTGGGATAAAGAAGAAATGGCCTTTCTAACGATATGCTACGATGTGTCCTTTTGTTAATCTTCAAAAAGGCCGAGGGTCTTAGAGGCCCGGCTAGTTACAGTTCTCTAGTATCAAGCAACTTGTAAATGATCGAGTGTTTTCGGGTTTTCTATTCTCTCACTGGCAAAACGACAAAAAAGTGACTTTGGATTTTATTGGGTCTTGGGAGCGATGCTTCTTGAAATTACCACTTTAGCTTGCCTTTTTGAGAGTTAAAAACACTATACGGTTTTGGGACAATCATATGAAAGTAATATTATTTTGCGATTTTTACATGATAAGCATGAAAATTGAACCACATTTCTATTCAAATGCGTCTTTGTCTTAATCAAAATTCTTAGAGATATTAAATTTTTTTCCGAATTAGAAACATGCTCGTATGAGCTTATAAGGGGACGGTGTCATTTTTTCTATAAATCGATTTTTTTTCTCGATTACATATACATCAAAAGTATGTGTGTCAGGTCTCAGTTAAAGGATTCCCTTCGGGCCCGAGGTAGACCACCCAATGTACCAGTCCGAGATATGCTGGCAACTCGTGATTTCCCCTATATGTCCCTTATTTATACTTTCATAAAAACGATAAATATCTCAATTTAGCCCCTCTCTTTTTATTTCTCGATTTTAGAGTTTCCTCCTGCCTTGTGGAACCGATCAGCTCCAGAGTGCCATTATGTAACCGCCGTCGCCCTTACCACTACGCCTGCATAGAAGGAAACTGAAGCGAGAGCGACTCGAGGTCCGATGACTTTTGAAGGATTCCCCGCGGGTCCGAAGAATACCATCCGCCAATCCGGTACTCGACGAGTTACTAGACTGAGGCGCAAATTTGTTTCGCTGATCCCCCTCCCCCCCCCCCCCCCCGTTTGAGCGAAAGTTGCAAGTTTTGCTCTTCATTCCCTATCACCATACGCCTTCTCTCCCCTGTCCTTGATACAACTGCTGCTACATTGATGTGGAAATGAGCCACCCTCTGAATATCTTGACCAAGCATAAGTTTTCGTTAAAAAAAATCAAATTTTGTATTCCTAGTTTTAAGATAGCTATAATTTTCACTCTTTATTGAAACTCTTGTCCTCCATCTTGTAAATAGAATTGTATCCCTAGTTTTAAGATCAAATATACAGATTGTGCATTTGTGCCTATCAAATAAACGAAATAAATAAAAAAAAGAATGCGTGTGAACTTTGAAGCTGGAATTGGAGGAAATTACGGAACATGTAATTCTAGAATCATATAGTGCGTGACAATGCGTTACTAACCCTTTAAGAATTCATGCGAGCAAGTTTCTAATTTGCAAAAAAAATAGAAACTCTTCCATGTTTCAACCGATTTCAATGATAAATAGGTCGCTAAATGCGGAATTAAATTTTCTCTCTAAATTTTTATTTTATCAAAGACACTTCTTTAGAAGATTGTTGATCGGAATATAATTGTTGTGTTCATATTTTTGTCCTAAAACTGCATAGAATTTGTAGCAAAAGAACATAACATAGCATACCGTTGGAAAGTAAATTTCTTCCAGAACACTCAAAAGATTGAAGCTCGATTGACAAATGATAGCGTAGAAATTTTTTCAGTGCCGAACCTCCCGAAAATAACAACCATTTACAACATTTTTCATACATTATTTGGTGTTGCATTTGATGAGATCTAGAACGTATACTAGGTCAATTGAAAAGTACAAAATCACTGTAGCATCGTAAAATTGACGCCAAAATTGTAATCGTCGGATAATTCTATGCATGCAAGAAGCCTGTGAAAAGCTTCAGTTTTCACTAAATAATCCCCCTGAAAGTGAAATATGGTTTAGATTTTCATTTTAAAAAATATAATGAGGACAGTACAAAAGCGATCTAAGGTTCGCGCTCGATCAGACCATAATTGTTTCTGACCATAAGACGTACTTCAACTTATTCTGAGGAATCGAGAAGAGTTTCAAGTTGATAACAAGATTTCGATTTATCAAAAATTGCATGGTGGCCTTACCCCTTAAATATATGACAATTTTAAGCTCAGATGTAAACTTCTAGCGTGAAAATCGGACACTTGACGTAAGACCTGTTTAATCCACCTAGCGGTGCAATTGTGCCTTTCTTATTTCTCTAAACTATGGCTCGGTGGCTGGTTATGTTCAACATAATTGTGGAAATGTCCATTACATTCTTAGTACACTTTGTACTTATACACAATGGCTTGCCAGCCATAAACTTGATGAGCTACGTGTCGACGGTGAAACACTTGAAAGAAAAAAAAATCATATTTCATTAGCCTAATCAGCATTAGATCAATGTTATCTGCTTGCTAACTCATTTTGTCAAAAAGATTTTCAGAAATCAATTATTATCTGTGATATGATTAGCCAGTTCAACCCGCGAGGTTTGCATTTCATTTCCTTGTTAGCTCCGCCTTTTTTAAAAACTTTAAACTATGCAACGATTATCAGACATGACATGTTTGAATTTTTCATCATTCGTTTACCCGATCGCGATAGCAGCGTCAGCAAGCAGGCAGGAGAAGCAGAACAGGAGCAGCATTGATACCGGGCAGAATTCACATATCTCATGGGGTTTTACATTGATAAACCCCGAGGTAGTGCTTGCAATGGTGTTGCATTTTCTAGCAGAAGAGCAGGTCACCAGACGTTGTTGTTGTTGTTGTTGTTGTTTATTTATGACACTTTACACCGAAGAGCGGTGCATTCGTGTCGAAACATTAGAAACATTATTCATATCATGTGAGAACGAAAACCTATGAAAGATATTCATTACAATATATTAGTAAAGAGTCAATAACGGCTTTGAATAGAACATTTTATTTTAAATTTTTTCCTTTTTGTTTATCATACCGAAAGGAAACATAAGAAATGGTTTTAAAGCCATGGCGGAAAATGACAGCCAATTGAATCTTTCTAATAGCATCAGTAGTGCCAAAATTAGGTTTTCAAATTTCACATTTGTACGCTGTAATACCAGCATTATGTTAGTATTCAGGTCTTCACGGCTCTTTAGCACTGCCCTATATGTGGATCTAACACAGATATTAGGCTACGTTATAATGCTTATTGGTTACTTGGGGAATTATGATAGCAATATCTATTATCCAAAAGTTGTGCCCATTAATAATGATCCATAATTAACAAATTCAACATTATATTCCTATCTTTTCTCGATTCATTGTAATTTCATTGTTAAACTTTTCTTCTAGTTGACTTGTAAGTGCTTAAAAGGCTTTAGTCCAAAAAATATGTTTTTTATCACTATGCTATATTTTTGTTAATACGGATTTTTGCCAGTCAAGTGCAAAGACTGGTTTTACCAAAAAAATTTCGCCCTGGTGAGAAATTTTGGTGTTCACCAAATTTTTCTCCTTAGGGTGAAATATAGCATAGTGCTTTCGCATAGGCCTGCTAAGCCAAGACAAGTTTCGGCTTCGTTGTGTCTTATCGGCATAAACAGAACTTCTGTTCGGACGGGACATCACGTTTGATCAGTCATTCGATTGAAACACAAAGTGTGTTTTAGTTTTGGGGATTTGCGTCAAGCCGGCGCTAATATATTCCGACAAAAAGTTAGTGTCGGTTTCTGATGAGACGAAGTCGAAACGTACCCATGTAATGTTTTATATTGTTATTTCTCAGATTTCGTTGGAAAGATGAGACCAACCGATTTATGTACAAACATCTTTTAGTTACGAGTACTTTTAACTAGTAAGATAGCTCAAAATGTAATGTAAGTGTTTTTCGAAGAGTTTTTTTCTAATTAATAATCAACTAAATTTATCGTTGCTATTGTTCATTGGATCCCCCTTAGTATTCTCTATAACTTATTTGATACTTCATCATTTCGCTACAATTTAAAAGTGAATACAGCATGACCTCACCGAAAATGTAGTGGGTTTGAAATCTTTGTTTTTGCATATGGAGTGATGTAATAATTTTTTTTTGAGTCGATACGAAAAGAGGTGATTGAAAGGACTCAAAGAGAGAATCGTAGAACTTACTAAGATGGTGATATTTATTAATTACTATTTTTAGAAAATTAACGAAACTGCTAATAATAATACTAACTTTAAACTAATTTAATTTAAAAATAATACTAAATTCACTTAACTGAATGGTATTAATACATTTTCCTCTGTGAATATTTTTTTTGGCTTTCTAATGATAACAAAAAAGTGCTTTAGAGCTAGTATTAGAGAAAACAAGATAAAAGTATTTAAGTTCAATAACCCAAACACATGGAAACAAGAAAAGTGTATCATGTCAAAGAACAAATTATGTAGCACTTCCAGAAATACAATCTGAGTCATAAAAGTGGTGATGTTAACTATTGATATTTTCGAGAATTGAACGAAAGATCGATTCAAAATGTTAACATTTAAATAAAATAGTTCTAAAAGTCTACTTAATCTCATTAACTGAAACAAGCGACAGCACCGTTCAATAGAAAAGTTTCTCATCTTTCCAATGAAACTAAACAATTTAAACTACAAAGTATACTTTTTAAATTAGCGGTATTTAAAGACGAACTAGTTTTTTATAAAAAAAAGTTCAATAACTCTGTAACGGTTGAGATTTGATGGTAGGTATAAAACTGTTTTTCCCCCAAATATGATCTTCTATCACCCCTCCAGAGATTCTTAACATGAACCAAACACCCTGTCTGTATATGAGAATTCACTCTTGTCTCGCACGGTGCCTGAATGAAGTAGGTACCGTCATCGGGGGTTACTTTACGCCCAAAATAGAACGTTTTGTACATTACACTCAAGAACTACGATCATGCAACTTCAAATTTGAAACTGTTTGACGTTTTACATATGGCAGAAGTACCTCCAAAGTCAGTGAAAAGAACCTTGGAAAATCAAGATTGAACATGGGATATAAAGAACTACAAATTGGCGTAAAGTACGCCAAAAAGTTTTTTTTTCAAAATCATGTTAACTGCTTGATTTATTGTTATAGATCATGATCGTCATTTATGTGTGAATTCAAATGAATGTCGTGCTCGTAAAAATAAAAAGGGTATGTTCAAGAACTGCGTTACACGCATCCAATAATCTTGTTTTGGAGAGTTAATAAGTCCTACAATTAAAAACAACAAGCCGAGAAAAAACGTTCTTCATAACATACTTTTTCATTGAGCCTTATGAATTAGACAACCTTGTTTTAGTATTTTTCTAAAAGTAGTTTTATTCCGGAGTAGTTGTTATCCGGAGTGCAAAGGTTTTTCCAACAGAAATGCGCATGGTACTGTTATATTTAATGGTCAGGTCAGTTCATACATCTTTAATGAGATATCCATTTCCTATATATTGATGACCTTTTTGTTTAGTAAGGTTTTAACCATAAGTTTATTCGCCTACACTGCAGAACTATTCCCCGCTGCTTATTCTGTCATTCCACGACAAATTGCTTCAATACACATAGTTTAAATACTTCTAGAAACGATGGCGTTTTTATATGTTTGCCTCCATTGCAACTACACTACTCAACTTTCAAATTATCGATTGCTGTTATTTTTCAAAACAGTCAAACTAGTACGTTAATAAAAATGTGCTTTGAATTAGAATCAAATCCCAAAATAAGAGTAAATTTTAGATCAAATATACAGATTGTGCAATATAGACTGATGTAAAGCTTGGCGTAAAGTAGCCCCAATTTTAAATAAATTAGACATATGGTCACCAATTACCAAAAAATCAAAAATATGGACAAAAAGTACAAACACAAATAATTGTTTTACATTACCAGGTTAATTTCACGTAATCTACATCCTCTTATCTAATAATTTGACTAGGATATCACACTTTCCCAAGAGAATTTAAGTTACAATGCTTTTTGCGTATATTTTATAATTCAGTTTCATCGCCTACTACGATTATTTGCAATCATTATCTTAAACCTATTTCCATTTTTTTACATTTGTGTTGGACCAGTGAATAATACTATGTTTTGTTTTTTGTCATAATACAACGCTAAACTTGAACTAGAAGCTCAAGTATTATTCTTTAATTTTGGCGTAAAGTAGCCCCCGTGGCGTAAAGTAACCCCTCAAGACGGTATATGAAAGAATGTTGGTGCCCGTACACGGTAGTGAAAAAGATGGGTTGGTAATGTCTTTGACATAATCGGAGTGTCATGACTACATTTCAGGCTATTATTGCAAATCTAACAATATTCAACGGAATGACGTTTGAATGGGAGATTTCCAAATAATTCTTTGATAATTATGGTGCTTCGGTAAGAACTAGTGATGCAAATTTTCATTTTCAAATACCCACTTTAAGCTCAATCTACCCCATCCATGGTTCAAATTCCAAGCCGCCCTTAATCACTTTTAAGTTGGCGGAATTTTCATGACTAAACTGTACGTATTCATTTCAAATGTATGGTTTTGCATTCACCAACTAAAGCTGTCATCTGCTCTGTAGAGGCGAGTTTAGGTTTAATGTTGATATGTTTTGCGTTTTCTAGCAATGTATGAACAGTAAGATACAAGTTCAGAGTAATTTTGCTTGAATAATCTATTCAATTCCCCAGTAGAGAACTCATCACAGGGTCGATGAAGTTGAAAATGGATGGAAAATGATTGAGCACCTCGGCTGTTTGAATAAATGATGGGTGTTCTTTTGATGAATAGCGTAAAATCTCAAAGGTTATATAACAAAAACTTACATAACTGATAACCCATTTGCCGTAGCTATATGCATTCTTTGACAAAATTACGCCTCTATATTCGTCTCAACTATTTAAAGTGTTTTCTATACTTTTAAAATTTTGTAGGTACCCAGTTTTGAAAAAAAAAAACTAATGGAAAACACAAAAAATTGCACTTTTTAGTAAATTATAATGACTGTGCCGCTCTTATAATCCAAAATTTGTATAAACTATCTCAAAAACCTTCTCCATTGGAATCTTCAGAAAATTAAAAAAATGCTGGAAAAAATCTAAGACAGTTCAGGACCACTTCAAAAGGCATGAATTTAAAATTTTACTCAAAATCGACCCATTTTTCAAAAAATCTAAGTTCGCCACCAGTTGGGGCCATTTTAGCAAATTCACTCCGAAAAAGAAAGTGGTCCAAATACCATAACCTTTCATTTAAGAAGTGAGCCCGATGATTTTTTAATATGATATTACTTTGGGACACCCTATTGCAGGGCTTTGTTTTATAAACCGCAATGACTAACGTATACGGAGCCCAAGGTTTGGGTTTCCAATACATATTGATTGAAGCTCGGAAAATGGTATAAGGGCCATTCATAAATTAAATTATGCTCAATTTTCCCGAAATTGACTACTCCCTCTAACAAATTCCTTTATCTCTCCTCTCCCAGTATATGATATATTATGAACGGCGCCGGTGGTTGAGTGGTGTGACCGCGACTCATTCCAGTTGGCCTGGGTTCAATTCCAGCCGAGGTCGTTGAGATTTTTCTGAGGTGAAAAAATCTGTGGTCACGTTTTCCTTCGGAAGGGAAGTAAAGCCGTTGGTCCCCGGTGAAATTGGTGGATCGATATCTAGTCCAGATAGTGGAATCACCTCTCTGACGTCGGTAAAGAAGAAGTAGATCCAACTTCTATACTCTTACTAACAAAAATATCCTCCTCCCGTGATACTTGTGGAGTGCGCAGTAGTATATACGGCCTCTAGCAAAAGCAAGTATCGGACTAACCAGTCCTTCCCTTTCCTTCCGCGATCTACGTTCGGGCCTGACCGGCGCCGGTATTGATCAAAAACACTTTAGGATTACCAGGAGTTGCACATTGAAAGATGTTTCGCTACAATGTGCAACTATACATTTGAAGAATTACCTTACTACTATAATAAATGATTTTTCGCAAATAATATTTTCGGGTGGTAATCTCTAAAACAAAACATAAGTAATAATATTAACCATAATTGATTTCCTAAGACCAAGAAATAGTTCTTATCATTATCAAAATCACTTGTAATAACTCGAACGAAGCATCGTTCCAGCTGCGAGAGTTTCATTATACCCATAACAATAAGCCTGAAAGACTGAACCAACAGAGCAATTTGGTGTCCTTCCCGTTCTAGTGAAACTCAGCAGGAGAGCCCAAAAAGAAGCACAACAAACGGTGGAGAGCATTAACAAGTTTAATAGATTCCACTGCTCATTTCCACACAAATGATGTTGGAACTTTGTTTTCTCGGTGGCCCTACTTCCAGCTTTGTACGAAACACTGATGGTGATGAGTACGCCCTCAAGAATGTCTCCCATATTGATCTGATGTCGTGGAGTCACCCGGAGAAAGTTTTAATCCTATCTTCAAATAAATGAAATAGTAATCCTCCTGTTTTTCCGCCTGCCGGCTATTTCCGGCGCCGAGGGATTTGATCTTTGTTCCCGAGGTCGACAACTTGCGTTGCTTGCTGGAGCTATTATATATCTGGAAGTAGATTTTCGCTGTGCTGACGTTTCTAAGAAGCTCTGTAGAAGCTTTTCGAGACTTAGCAACTTTAAATCTGCTTATCTTATCGATCGATGTACGCCTGCTGCTTTGTTTTCGCGGAGAATCGACAGCCATACTTTCATGGCAGTATGTTCAACACCCACGATGTAAAACTCGTACCCGTATTAGCTTCTGTTAATGATTACCTAATTCTTGTTCTGTTCCCTGTTCATCATATTTCACACAAGAGGGCTTTTTGCTAACTAACAAGCGTTGTCAATTGTATTGAAAAACGTTTTTCTCACACGTCAGAATATTTGATATTATTTAATCAGATGTCGTAATTTTTACGTAGGAAGGTTCCATTATGTAAGTACTTCTGTTCAGCAATCATGCCCAGATAGGCAAACGATTTTTTTCATTTTCTTTGATACGGTCCGAAATTCATCATAATTTTGTTGCTGACAAGCTCACCGTGGAGTTGAACTGTAAAATTTCAAATGTTTGCCTATCTTATTCATTTTTACCACTTATCTCAGCCCCCTTCACGAAATGTCTCCAGAAGTTGTAGTGTTCTTCACTTTAGACGAAAGCTGGCGAACAAGCGCAAGAAAAAAATTAATAACAAACAATTTCGGCAAGCAGCAAGAGACTTAAAGTCGCCAACAAATCCCATAATTAAAGAATTATGAAAGTTTTCCTCGGCCATGGCTTGGAAGTGGAACAGCGTGTACGAGCAGATCCCAAAAACTAATTAAATCTTGGAGAGCATGCTGGAAATTTGTTTCTCCCCAAAAAATGAATCTTTACGTTAGCTGCTTTACTTTGCACCGAGTGAAGCTATGCCATACGATTGCAACAAGAGAAGCGTAATTTTCAAATTATGAGAGGAGGGAGATGCTTGATTTTTGATCCCAAAACATTCCAAGCCCGGAACCCGGAGGACAGTTACGAATAGTACTGCCTGACACTGGCGTCGCTTAATTGCTGTGACCGCAAGCGATAGATGCTTTCGAGAGATAATTTAAAGATTAGATTACGGGTTTGCTTAGTTCGTTGTTTTTTAAGGAGTTAAATGTTTCTTGAGAAGAGGGGACGACCAGGCAGCTCATTTTTGTTCTATTATCAAATTCTCTGAATTGTTTTATATTTATTGGATATTGTGAGTATTTATATTCACTTTTACACTTTAAATGTTGAATTTAATTAAAATTTCGTTCAAACATGGTGATATATTCTAACTACATATACATCGATCACGAAGAACAGCACATGTTCATTTCGTCAGAAGAGATTTATGTTCATTTCGTCAGAAGAGATTTTATCGATTGAGATGACCATGAGTGATTATTGTGAGTTTAATCTTCCGCGTCTCTATACGGTCGTTGTAGACTTCAGGAACGTCAAAATTAGGCTCCCTATTCTAGAAATTGAACGTTTGCTGAAGGATAAAATACGTATCGGTGAATATAATATTCAAACCATTCAGTTGCAATATGTACAAACTGTTGTACTCAATAGTTCCAGCGCAATAGAAACCGATGGTTCAAGCAACAACATGGACAACTTTGTTGAGTATGAGTATGTCATAATCCCCGTGTACTATAAAGGTAATGCAGTTGATGTAAAACTGCACGATCTGTCTGAGGGAGCACCCGATGTGAATTTTTTTCCAGCTAACGGTGTTTAGAGTGGTGAGAATGCGGTTGAAGCACCCCGTATCTTCCTTCATTATCCTTTATTCCGTGTCAAGATTGCAAACAATAAACACACTACGGAAAACTCAGCTAGGGAATTCCCAATACAGAAATAATAGTCACAATAAAAACAAATACAGAAACTTCACTGCTAGGCCATCGGCAAAAGTTAAATCAGCGGTCCGAAAAGCAGCACGAGACATTGAACCACGAAAAACTGAACAAGATGTTCAAGCTGGTGGCCGCACGAGTCGCGAGTGCGTACAGAACAATATCATCGGAGGCAATTTGATCTATCACCAATAGATCAACTAAAATCCCAAAACTCAAAAAATTTCATAATTATAAGAGTTTTTCTCGTACCTTAAAGATTAGTTGAATAAATAATATTTTTTCCTGCATTCGGGAACATTTTTCCTAAAAAATCACTGTTTTAAGCTCTAAAAATTGCATCAAAAATACTACTCTACAAAACAAAAATTTTCTGCATGAAAAAGGAATCGTTAAGATACGAGAAAAATTAATTACAATTAATTAAAAAAAATGTAGAAAATTGAGGTTGAGTGGTCTTTCGGCAATCGTGATCACAGAAAAACCATTTTTGGAAAAACGAAACATTTCGAGATTATCGAGTTTAAAATTTCTAATTACCACTTCTTTTGGTAGATGAAACGCGTTTGGAAATGCTGTAACTTTCGATCTATATTTCGGACCTCTATAAAAATTGGGAAAATATTCTCAAGAAGTTGTACTTTCAGATAAAGTAATAAAAAAATCGGTTTTTTGAAAAATAAGTTTACTGCCATTCAAAAACTACTTAACCGATTTATTTCAAACTTTGCATACACATTCTATGTAAAAAACACCTAACCCCTACATTGAGTTTTCGGGATAAATAACTACTCATAAAATTGCGGATTTTTTTCTGAAATTATAGCAATTTCGACATTTTATGAGAAAAAAACCCCTTAATTGTAAACCGCAAATCGTATTTCTCCAGCGACATTCTACAAAAAGCTTCGTTACCAAGTCGCTCGTCAATATTTTTGCATAGAAAAATTACAGAATGTTATTGAAATGATGCAGTATAATGTACAAAAGTTTTAATCAATTCGCTACTAAAACTTCTAAAAAAACGCAAAAAAGTGCTTTTTTCACGCTGAAACCCTTGGATGCTTAGAGGTTTTAGCATTTCTCATATAGAATGGTTTTGCTTTACTCTTAGAGAAAGTTTATGCAATCGTTTCAAATATCAACTTTAACACCGAGGCCCGGAGGGAGGGACGAGATTGGAAAATATCTATGTGCGTATGTATGTCTGTATGTGGCCAAAAGTGTCACCTTTGTATCTCAGAGATGGCGGATCTGCACTACATAACTTTTCTTCTTAGTGGAGAAAATTTAGGTGAAAACTTTTTTTTTCTCCACCAAGGAGAAAATAGTTTAAAACCACATTTGAGAGTTAAGGGCACAAAACCTATGGAATTTGCGTTTCGAGTTCGTCCCATCAGAAACCGACACGAACTTAGTGACAGAACTAAACTAGTAACGAATTGACGCTAGCTATAAAAACGAAAATACGATTTGTGTTTCTGAGCAAACGCCTAGTCCTGTGTTGTCCCATAAGAAATGGAGTCCATTTTAAGCTGAATTAGTGAAATCGAAACATTTGGTTTGGCGTAGCCAATCCAAGGTGCACGATGCTATTTTTTCCTTAGTGGAGAAAATGTAGGTAAAAACTAAAATTGATAGGGAATTGGAGTACCAAAGAATCATACGAATTGATGACTCGACGAGGGAACGTAGGTAGCCAGCCCAAGTCACTTGAAGAAAACATGTTTTCTTCAGACGGTCTTGTAGGAATTTGACGCGCCGTTCTCAAAAGAAACTATAAGGTGGGTAAAGCACGAATAACGGAATTGTTTATCATTTGACAATAATATTGAAAGGGATACTTTTTTACCCGCGGTATACGCGTAAGTGTCTTCGCTTACGGTTCCGCCTAACCCTGTTGACTTCCCTCCAGTAACAGCAATAATGTAGGGGACGGTGGGGAGTTGTGAACATAGTTTTATCTTCCATAAACATCGGTCGATTGTCGATAATTCAACTAATATTAAATGGTGTCCCACATCGAATAACATCACAGAAAAACGCTGTAGAAAATGACACATTGGCTATTTTCTCATGAAAATTTGGGTATAAGCAGTGTATTGTTTACTCTGTATTTTTATCGTTGTCAGCTTTTCAAAAATTGTTGCCGATAGATTGAAATCTGCGTGTGTTATAGCTATTACGCGCGTGGAATGCATGGCTGTTTAAAACAAAATAAGTTCAGCGTGGCCACCATTGCGGGAGACCTTTCTAGAGGTTCAATACTAACAATTAAGCGGATAGAAAAGAAATCGATTATGTTGGTCATCTACACCAGACGCCCCCCTTAATGTACCCACAAGCTAAACCAATTAAAAATAATCGTAATTGTGTTTAAGATATGGTACATGGCGTAAAATGCGTGGAATCAGCATTTTAAATTTTGGTGTGGATATGTAAACCATCGCAAAAATGGGATAAAATGGAACATTCATCATTTTTTTTTGTGTAAGAAAAGGCAATTGTCTAACGAATGTTTTACATTATTTTACTTTGAAATCAGCAGCAAAACAGGACGCTGTACACCACAATTACATATGAGTAAACAAAAACTTTTTATGCGGTATTTTCAGTCGCTAATTACACAAGCCTGAAGAATATAAGTTGATGCAAATTTTGCCAATAGAAAAGTGTCGTCATAACAATAGAAACATTTGATAGTAGTTACTACATTTTTGTTATTTAAAGCTTAACGGCTATGGACGGTGTCCACAACTCCCCATGGTTCACAACTCCCCACCGTCCTCTAAATGTTTCTTATTATACTATTTCGCGACTATCGCGAGTCTTCCTGTATTAAATGGAAAAACCGTGCACTGACGATGGCGTCATTTCACATCACACCAGATCACATGTTTTGAAGTCGAGAAAATAGTTTATGTCCCGGTATGTTCACCAATTACGCGGAAAACATATCTAAGAAGCATAAAAGGTGATTGTAGTATCTCAATAATTAGTTAGAAAATAACGATTTTGCCTAGCGTCTTCATTTTACCACCAATTCCTCTACTTCATTACTTCCGATAGGTGACTGTGTGTGTGTTCATTTAGCGATGAGAGGAGTTTTCCCATCACATTTTCAAACCATTCAATCTTTCAACTGATTCGCCAGTCTGTTCATTTTACGCTGCTCAAAGAATGAGGCTGGCGAACAGTGTCACAGAGCTGGACAAAATTTAAATTTTATTTTGAGTTATTTACAATTCAACATTTTACTCTTTTTATACATAAGTTAAATAGAATTTTCTTCTCTTCTCTTCTTGAAAATTAACATTCGTTTTGTTGTAGCTGTGCAAAGATCCAGTAAGGGATGAAGTCTGGCTAAAAGCTATTTTTCGAGCTCACATATAGTTTCAGTTATGAAACAGATGAGGGCTATGAATCTTTCGAAGGTTATTCATTGGGCTAATACCTGTTGTTTCATTTATTCAATTCAGGCACACCTTCTAGCTCCGATGTGCAAGTAATTAATAAATTTTGTTCAAAATTACAAGTCCTAATGTTCAAAGTGCGTGGTTTTCTTTATAAACAGATCGCAAAGATCATTTTTTGTGTATAATCACTTGAAAATAATTCAATACACACTCTGTACACTATATGGTCGGTGTTAAGTCAGACCGGACTAAGTCGCAAAACATCAAAAAATGAGATAATTATAGCATTGGATAAAGAATTTCGTCAGCTACATTCGACTCTTGCCAGATTTGAAATATGTAACAATAAACAAGAATTATGGCAAAAATTAATTTCCAATCATAATGTAAAGGATGCTGCGATTCAAACTTTAAACTCGTTTTTCTCGAAATCAATATTTTGTCACTTAGTCCGGTCTGACTTAACACCGACCATATCTGAAAACTCATGCCTAAAAAATTGAACAAAGTGAATTTTCAACAGTATATACGTTTTTTCAATTATTGATAATGGTAAGGGACATCCATGCATCACATTAATATCGCTATTAATTTGTTTTTATTATTTATGAATGGTCGTCAAATGGTGGGATAACATAGTTCTCATAAGTCTACTATCTCATGCCTCCTTGCGAGTCTAAGTCTATTAATGACATTGGTCCTTAAAACCGACAACAACTGGACGCTCAAGGCTGATTCTGCCGACAGTAGCAGAATGAGAGGGTGTGAAAACGCTTTACAGGTGGCATCGCTTGCTTGGAGCGAATACTAGGCCTTATACCCTTCCAAATTACCAACTCCGGAACACCTATGAAAGAGTATAATGATTCGTCGTCCTTTCATTAAGTGGGTGAAGCATCAACACTTCCCGTCTACCTTATCCTTTATCCTTCCCCGTGAACGATGTAGATATGGGTGGCCGGCAATGGTGGCTATTATGCTCGTGAGGTTTTAATGTGGGTCGGATTGATATGAATTCCAATTATGTTTATCTCCTAAGCAATACTTTTTAAATAACCAGCAGTCAATCATGATAAAGTGACAGCAACACAATGCTTTATCTTTTATTGTAAATTTCTAAAAGAGATGAAAGGCTTGTATTAAAAAAATCTAACAGCACGTAACCTAATTTATATATGTACTTCAAAATGAAACTGGCTTGACCTCAATCAGAATCATTGCTAAAAATATGTTCATTTGGTTGTTACCCTTTTTTCAAGAATATTAAAACGTATTTTTATCAGAACTCATCATCTATTTCAACTTTAAAACAGCAGCAAAAAATAATTTTCCTGTACAAGAAATAATATTGTGGGAAAACTTATTTCAACTCAAATGCAAACATAAAAAAATAATTCTGAAAAATCCATAATAAAATTTCAGGTTTTGCCCAACTCGGCGACACTGTTCAGCGACGAAGTAGGTGTATACATTCAAGGATTGCTTGGTTGGTTGACTGACACGAAGCTCCGGTCGTTATTGATTGAGAAGATTAATGAGAAATCGAATACAAGTGGTAGATACCTATTCGAGATACAGGAATGGTTTTCAAAATTCCCACTCAACCGATCTCCATTCAGCGAAGGTACATTCTTGTGCCTAACGATATACTGAATGATGGTGGTGCACCAGAGTGCGAATGCAGTAATGTGTGGTTGAGTAACTTTCCTCCAAAGTGGCTGGTGGTCGGCCGTTCGGTCGGTCTGGTCGATTGAGTGGTGGATGGATCAGTCATAGCAATACGGAAGTGGTTGATTTGCTGAACAGAAAATTATTTCAGTTCGGATTGGGCGGAGGAAAAAGAGTCAATATGTGGCACAGTAAATCAACAGTTTCATAAGAAATGAAAATACGTTTCATTCACAATTAAGTGGATTAGGTGATACGATTGAAATTCTTAATCTACTTATGTGGGTTGAATCGAATCTCATATAACAAGGACGAAATTTAAATATACATTAGAAATAAAACGTGATTTCGGCAATTATTTTCAGCAATTCATAATTATTAAATTAAAGTTCTATCTCGTGGGGACGGACATAGCGTAGTTGGTAAATCGATTGCCTTGCACGCAGCTCACCTGGGTTCGATTCCCAAGCCCGCAATAAGGTTAAAGACTTTTCTTAAGACCTTAAGGGGACCGAAAATTATTTTGTTTTACGATTTTGAAGGCAAGGCAACAATGGATCTTTTGTGTAATATCAAGATCTATTTATACATTTATTGTGTACGAAAAATAATATTATTATCGTGTTCGCCAATTTGAAACACGCGGTTTCGAGAAAAATGCTATTAAAGGTTGTCCCAATCAAATTGCATAACGAAAAAAATCGCTGTTGAAAATAACCCATTGGGTATTTTCTCTTGAAAATTTGAGTATAAGTAGTTTGGAGTGTATTGTTTACACTTTATATTTATCGCTGTCAGTTTTTTCAATAGCTACAAGCGACATCCCATGGGGTTGCACAAAGTATTAACGTAGAACTATACTTCTAAGTAGGCCATTACAAATTGAAAAAGGGACTGTAAGATAAGAAACCCACCCAACTGTGGAAAATGAAGGGCGAATACTTTTGTTTTCTTATAACCACAATAAAAAATTGCTCACGTTTTATAAAACAATAATATCTTTCATATTATACATAATCTGAAAGCATGTTTTCTTCTTATCGTAAAAAATAATCAGGGATTTGATTCGTAATTTACCATTCCATCAGACATACCGACGATATCGAGGAATGGAAAACCGGGAAATGGCACATAGTGCAATATAACGACGGCCGATCTTCATATAATTTATCTCAGAGCTTGGAGAAGAAACCAGAGGGTTCACGATTACGCCGAAAGAGGGAAACGATCTGAAAGAATCGCTCTCAACAAAGCAGTCAAGGTGAACAAGAAAGCTTGCATTTCATATCTGAGTCAATCTGAGCTTTGCCACAAAACCAACGCGAATTCACAGGGAGGCGCCTATAGAGTTACCATGGCAAAGATAAAAGGCACAGCTGCACCACCTGAAAGGTGCCCGGAGAAGATGAAGTTCATCATCGAAAGGTTTTTCCCATAACTTGAAACGATCTGGCCGGTTTCACCGTACAGTGATGAGGGTGATTATGAAGAAGAAACTCGAATTACCGACGGACAGCTGACCGAGATGGTAAAAGTCATGAAAGTGAAGAAGGAGCTAGGACCAGCCGGAAAAACCTCCTGGAGATCATTCAGCGAATAGGTCAATACGTCTGTTGGCACAATCGGAAAGCGGATAGAATGTATTCTTGAACAGACTACATGGAGCGTGAAAACGGCCTGCCATGCATGCCATGGCTTCCCCATAGGCAGATCTACAGTGGATACCATCCGAACGGTTGTGGAAGCTGCGGAGATAGCAAATAAGGGGATATCGCTATTGCGTGGTGGTTACCTTAGACGTGAAGAATGCTTTCAACAGCTAGCTAGGAAGCAATCGTCTATTCGTTGTACGACATGAGGGTTCTTAAATACTTCTGCAGGATATTGAAGAGCTACTTTCAGAACAATAAACTGATCTACGAGACACACAATAGAGAATTACAATTTCGGCGGACGCACCTCATGGCTCTATTTTCAGTCCGACGCTGTGGATCGCTATTTAAGAGATGAAGCATTGAAGCTGAACCTTACCAGAGGTGTAAAGATTGTCGGTTTTGTGGATGATGTGGTATTTCAAGTAGTCCGAGAATCACTGGAGTGGCGAATGTACTGTCCACGCAGATGATTGTCCATCATAAAACACAGGTGGTGTTGACAAGTAGCCGAAAGACCGAGCAACAGGCGAAATACGCGATCGGAGAATCGTGGTCGACTCGAAGCGTGAAATTATGCTTTTTTATGAATTTTAATAGTCACTTCGATTATACTAAGAGGAAGACGACAACAGCGACCACAGCGTAGATCACGACGCCAGTGTACCGGGCGTCACGAACCATTTGAAATCGCCGGACCGAAGCCCTTGAGCAAGCCAGTTCCACCGCCGGGGACTAGATCGAGTAAGTCGTGTGAAGTGCTAGAGGTGGGTCGCCGAAGTATTAGCGAACCGGAAGCCACGCTCCATCAGGAATCGCCGAACCAACCTTGCCAACTACTGGTTGACCCGTTGAGTAAGATTTATGGAAGCAGACGGTGATAGAGTACATGCGGAAAGCCTGGACTTAAATAGCTAAAAGGACAAGAAATTTAGTGGATCAAGCGATACGCCAAGTAAACTACGAAAAATTCGTTTGTAAAACGAAGGGCGAAACAAATCTAATTTTGTACGATCCATTTATATATGTCTCTCAGCCGTCGAGAACTTGTGCTGTTGAACTTTGTACAACACTTTCAAATTCAAACTTTCAAATACACAAATTTCCGGTATCATTTTGTTGCGAAGACATCAACGCCAAACCACCTTGCATTCTTCAGATAACATGTTCTAAACAAGAAATATTCATTATACACCGGCATACCTCAAGTACAACTATTAAATCTGACAAATTCCGTTAAGCTTATGTAAATGTAATAAGCAAAATGGAAAGTTCGACAAAAAACATTCGATTCGAAATATCTCGTGAGCTCGATCATGTAGAAAACTTGTTCGGAATATTCAGAGCTAGTCTGTGGAAGATCAAATAGTTTTAAAGTCTTGCTTTAGATAGCACCAGTGAACGTGCCATTTTTCAGTTCGCTCTATCTCAAGATCGAATCAGCCTTCCCACGAAGTAACGCTTTAATGCAGTCTCGTGAGGTAAAAGGAAAGAAGTATGTCGTTAAAATGTAAAAAAGAAAATGTGACTAACATAGTCGAAATAAAAAAGGAAAAAAGAAAAAGGAACTGGTGGGAATCCATCGGCAGCGGTGGGTAGCCGCTGTAGACACAGCCATTACCTTACACAATGTAGCGAACCCGCTATGACTGTAAGCGCAGTGACAATAGTCTAATAAAAATCTATCCCGACATTCGAAAGGCAACCATAGATGCACAGCAGCAATCATCATTGATTGATGCTAATCGTCGACAGGTTTTTAGTGGTGATCTTGCGTGGCTTTTCTTTTGTCGGTTGTCACGGTAAAGATGGACAAGTCTGTCTATGCCAAGACACATGCTGGTGAACTCGGGTGATTCATAGTTATGCTGCCTAAGCTCGACCCTCATCAGCTGAAGACAAAAGTTAAGCCCGTCCGATATTAAGCCTGTTCTAATGACCCTGCCACTTCTAGTTTTCCGATCTGTTTACTTCACATCCTTGCTCTCACTTGAGTACTATGGCTCTAATTTTCATAACTTTCCCTACCCAGTAATCTCTAGCTAATTGAATGTTAAAATGTAAAAAGGAAAGAAGAAGAAAAGTAAGTTATTAGTGATTATACGGCAGGCCGTTTTTTGAAACTTTTTAACCTTACTGTAAAAACACACACACAGATACTTTCAGATCTTGACGAATTGAGTCTAATGGTATATGACACTCGACACTGGATCTCGTTTGAAAGGTCGAATTTCAGAGTGATTGCATAACCTAAAATGCACTGATAATTCCTGTACGTTTCATAAATCCGTACGACTATCAGATGAGAGTTTTTGTTCTCTGATGTGGTTACCTACTGCTTGTTGCGAAAAATACAAAGAAATTTGATAATGTGCACGGAACATAGCCAAATGATTGTCATGTACCAAGCAAGCAAATCTGCAAGTCTTCAAACACAAGTGACCAACCAAAGCCAACGTTTCCACCAGAGCTCGAAAAATCATAGTATGCACAGAATGTACTTTCGCCAGACTACTATACACTAAATACGCAATAGAAAAATGTCAGAGAAAAAAATGTCACAGATCGATAAATACATTGATGAAAACTTCAAATGGCTAGGATTATGATAAGAATTGATGCTAATTTTACCTTTTTTAAGCGCACCGACTAGTTATTGGTAATGAAAATCTGGCAGTTCAACTAAAAATGTCTGACAAAATCTGTCACTTGACTGTATATTTTATATACATGTGTGTGGGTGGGGAAAGGGTCTTCCAAGCCGCCTTTTTCGGCAAGTATTATAAAAATTGTAACGATACAACGGTTGAACCGATTCACGCTTCTAGCTCATCGTACGACTCTCGCCGCAAGCTGCTACCACCCCGTTCCTGCTCTCCGCATTCCGCCATCGGGTTCCAACGCATACTGGGACGCACCGCAATTGGCACTATGGAAGCCCTCGATCCCCCCGCCACAGTCGAGCACTTGCAGCCAGCGATCATCAGTCGTCCCGGTCCTGTGTGTGGGATGGGTGAAAGGGTCTTCCAACCTGCCGCAAATGGCAAGTATACATCTGTTCCGAACACTTCAAGCGCTGATGTATTTTTCGCTTCCAGTTTTTTGCATTTTGCTCCGACATCTTGTTATCAGATGCCAACCATTTCTCTCGACGACGACGATAGTCGTATTTTGGGGCGCGACGCAGTTGATTCGGGATGCCTCGAATCCCTCACCACAGTCGATCAGGCGACCGTGAACCGTCCCGATACTGTTCGTGGGATTGACGAAAGGATCTTCCTACACGGCAACATGGCTTCGCTCTCTGCTGTACCTGATCCGTCCTCCAACAACATCGAAGTTTACTACCAGAATGTTGGTGGCTTAAATTCATCAACTGACAGCTATTTGCTCGCGACCACGGGTTGCTGTTACGACGTTATCGCCTTGACCGAGACGTGGCTCGACAACCGTACTCTGTCTCGCCAGGTCTTTGGTTCAACATTCGATGTCTACCGCTGTGACCGCAATGCCCTCAACAGCCAAAAGACATCAGGCGGTGGTGTGCTTATCGCCGTTCGCCGTGGTATAAAAGCCCGAGTGATCAACGATGACCGGTGGGCGAGCTCCGAGCAAGTGTGGATATCAGTGAAACTTGCCGATCGCAATCTGTTCCTGTGTGTTGTGTATTTTCCACCTGACAGAATTCGTGATTCCAGCCTGATCGATGTGCATCTTTCCTCCGTTTCTTTTATCGCCTCGATCGCCGCCCCGTCTGATGATATCGCTATACTGGGCGACTTCAACTTACCTGGCTTGACGTGGTGCCAAGCAAGTAATGGTTTTCTACGAGTGGATATCGAAAAATCTGCGCTTATTAACAATGCCAGTTGTATTTTGGACAACTGCAGCAGCGCAACTCTTCGGCAAATTAATAATGTCACCAACGAGAATGGACGTACATTGGACCTCTGCTTTGTAAGTGCCCGGGACTGCGCTCCGTACTGCTGTACTGCACCGACTCCTTTAGTCAAGCAGGTACGTCATCATCCCCCACTACATCTTGTACTTGCTGGTAACCTAGGAGCGAATTTTGAAGATGTCTCAAGCTCTATCGTCTACGATTTTAAAAACGCTGACTACGACAGCATCGTTAGCACGCTGTTGGATATAAACTGGGACGAAAATATTAACAATGACGACGCGAACGAAGCAGCGATGACGTTTTCTAGTATTCTTAGCTACCTTATCGACCGCCATGTACCAAAACGAACAATTAGTACCGATGAACACCCTCCCTGGCAATCAACCGTCCTTAGACGCTTAAAATCTGCCAAACGAGCTGCATTTAAAAAGTTCTCGAAGCATAAGACACTTGCATTACGAAATCACTACTTTCAACTCAACCACGAATACAAACAACAAAGCAGACGCGCCTTTTTTAGACACCAGCGAAACGTCGAGCGTCAACTGAAATCCAAGCCCAAGTCGTTCTGGAAGTATGTTAACGAGCAGCGAAAAGAACCCGGTTTGCCATCTTGTATGTCGTTTAATGGAGTTTTAGGCACCGACACTAAGGAAATTTGCCAACTGTTCTCCGACAAATTTTCAAGCGTTTTTTCCAACGAACGCCTGCCACCACAACAAGTCGCTGCCGCCGCTAATTTAACTCCTTCTCTAGGACGAACCATCAACCGAATTTGTGTCGATAATGCTGCCATTCTTGCAGCAAATACCAAACTGAAAGCATCTTGTTCCCCGGGTCCAGATGGTGTTCCCTCGATTTTTGTCAAAAAGTGCATCAGCGGCCTTCTTGAACCACTTCGGCGGGTCTTCGAGCTATCACTCACTACTGGTACATTCCCTTCCTGCTGGAAAGCAGCCCACATGTTTCCAGTTCATAAAAAAGGAAACAAATCGAACATTGACAATTATCGGGGAATCTCGTGTTTAAGTGCTGTATCAAAACTGTTCGAGCTGGTTGTGTTAGATCCTCTCTTCTTTCACTGCAAACACTACATTGCAGATGACCAACATGGTTTCATGCCTAAACGATCGACAACGACAAACCTGCTCTCGTTCACAACATATGTAATGGATGGATTCGCTGACGGATTGCAAACCGATGCTATTTATATGGATCTATCTGCGGTCTTCGACAAAATCAACCATGATATCGCAATAGCGAAGCTGGACAAACTCGGCATTCATGGACAACTTCTGCGCTGGTTTCGTTCCTACTTCGATGGAAGGCAACTCCAAATTAGCATTAAGCATTAAGGACTGTCTATCTGCACCATTCTTCGCTGCATCCGGCATCCCACAAGGAAGCCATCTCGGTCCAGTAATATTCCTTCTCTACTTTAATGACGTCAATTTCACATTACAAGGACCCCGCCTTTCTTTCGCCGACGACATGAAAATTTTTCAACAAATACGGGATAAAACCGATGCCGAGCTTCTTCAGAGGGAACTGAACAGCTTTAGCACGTGGTGTGACAGAATGGTTTTAAACCCGAGCAAATGCTCAATCGTTACGTTCACGCGGAAATGCCAACCGACTCAGTTTAACTACCATTTCTTCGGCTCGAGCATTCCAAGACACTCTCACATCAAAGATCTCGGAGTCATCATGGATTCGGCATTAACATTCAAACCACATACGTCATAATCGTTAATAAGGCATCACGACAGCTTGGGTTCATCTTCCGAATAGTGAAAAACTTCAGGGACGTATATTGTCTTAAATCGCTTTACTGCGCGTAGGTCCGCTCAACGTTAGAATATTGTTCAGCTGTTTGGAATCCGTACTACCAGAACGGGATTGACAGAATCGAGGCTGTCCAACGCAGGTTCATACGCTTCGCCCTTCGTCATCTCCCATGGCGAAACAGATTTCAGCTGCCGAGCTATGAAAACCGTTGCCAGCTAATACACCTCGATACACTCAGCATCCGGAGGGACTGCTCTCGAGCCCTGTTCGTCTCGGACTTACTCTCTGCCAGAGTGGATTGCCCTACAATCCTCGGACGTCTGGATCTTCAAGCCCGCGTTCGAGCTCTACGCAATAACTCCCTTCTGCGAGTTCCGTTCAGGAGAACCAACTATGGTTGCCAGAGCGCTGTTACCGGACTCCAACGAATTTTTAACAGTGTAGCGACGGCCTTTGACTTCAACAGGACGCGGATTGCGATAAAAGTGAAAATGTTGTCAATTTTAAAATGTAATTAGTTTAAGCAACCACCATTGGGGCCAAGGGGCCTGTTGGTGAAGGTAATAAACATAAACATAAAAATTGCATCATTCCATTTTTGATAAGTTTGTGAAAATATGACCCATATTCCGAAAATGTGTGTTACATTTGTTACGTTTATTCTTAAAAATACTGGCAGAATGAGATGTTTGCCTTTTTGTCTGGAAGCTGCAAAAAACTCTGGCTGTGCCAGATAAATCTGGCATAATAGCATTCCTGATCAGTGCACACCCACCCACCACGATGAGAACTTACCAAAAATGATCTGTGCCTTTTACACGCCGTGGAGTGTTTTCTCATCATCGTCCCCTCGAGAAGCTTTTGTGGATCCGATAATGTATTCTGATTAGCACCATCATCTCGAGAGGTCGCTTCTGATGCCATAATGATAATGAGATGATTATCGGTTTCAGGCAGTCAAGAGCGTATTGATTTGGTGAAGGCGGGAATTTTTCCCTTACTAACGCGTTTCCCATTATATTGGTAACCCACTTTGTTATTAGATGGGGCGAGGATGATTATTGAATTATTCTGTGCCGATGGTACCATGTTAGGAAAAACAATAAGGTTGGTGCTTCAGAAAATGAAAGCTGTTGTGAACTTACTTTATTAAATTAAGGCAGACATTGTTCTTAACAAGAAAAATAAGAAAGATCTAATCATTTCCTAAATAATTTTCCAAATAAATCTTTATATTTGACTCTTTTACACTATCAATGAACGTCAACCACAAAAAGTACCATTCATATTACCAAGTACTAGCACAAAAGAAAATTGATTAAACTGGAGTAAGAGGCTACCACTTAGTAATTAAACTAAACAATTACACAATCGCCTTCCTCCTTCATCTGCTACTCTTACTCTAGTGGTTTGGATGAAGAATAGCTTTACAATAATTTTCTGACAGTTGTTTGAGAGATTCTACCACTTAGTGTCGTAGTCCTTCGTGGCGACGACAGGCGCTAAATGAGTCGCTCAGGCGAATGCCAGTTAATTATTACGATCACGCGATGGCGTCGAGTATGACAAAAAACAGTTTCTGCTACATGTAGTAACTTGAAACCGAACCTTCAAGACAGAATAAATAAATTGCTGGTGTGTACAGCGTATGTCGAATTCACGTTTAAAATGTCTGATTTTAATATTACTTTGCGCTATTCTCTCCGTAGAATTCAGCATTGCCTACAACCTCACAATCTGAACAACATAGAGTTTTTTTAGTTTCCATCGAGTTTCTTTGTTATTGGATACAGATTGTGACCTAAATAAATTTACCGTTATGCGATTACAAACGGAAACCATTTCATTTGATTATATATAGATAAGTAAAGTGTTGCACATCAAAGATTGGAAAATTTACCAACTTGAGTTTTCACAAAAACTAGGCAATCAACACGAAAACAAATTCATTCTTGTACCTGCCGGGTTGGAGGTGAAAACCAGCTTGGTGGGGTTGTTGTCTGGCATCCCAAAAACATGCCCCGCCCCCCGTACCCTTCCAGCTTGAGCTACTTTTCGGATATTTGGTTCACCATAGAGTCGCGCAAGTTCGTGGTTCATCCTTCTCCTCCACACGCCATCCTCCTGCACACCACCGAAGATCGTTCTTAGCACCCTTCTTTCGAAGACTTCGAGTGCTTGCAGATCCTCCTCGAGCATTGTCCACGTTTCGTGCCCGTAGAGAACCACCGGTCTGATCAGTGTGTTGTACATGGCGCATTTCGTGCGGTGGTGAAGCTTCCTGGATCTCAAAGTTTTGTGGAGCCCATAGTAAGCATGACTTCCAGAGATAATACGCCTTCTGATCTCCCGGCTGTTGTTATTGTCCGCAGTCACCAATTAGCCTAGATAGATGAACTCGTCAACCACCTCGAACTCGTCGCCATCGATAGTAATACTACTGCCTAAGCGTTCCCTATCGCGATCCGTTCCGCCAGCCAGCATGTACTTCGTTATAGACACATTTATCTTCAGTCCTACTCGTGCTGCTTCGCGCTTCAGTCGGGTATACAGATCTACTACCGTCTCCTTGTTTCTACCGATTATGTCCACGTCGTCAGCGAAGCACACGAACTTTCCGGACCTCGTGAAAATCGTGCCCCGCATGTTGAGCCCCGCTCTTCGTATTACACCTTCCAGCGCTATATTGAACAGCAGGCAGGACAACCCACCGCCTTGTCTTAGTCCCCTGCGTGTTTCAAACGGACCCGAGAGGCCGCACGAAATTTTGACACAACACCGTACACCATCCATCGTAGCCTTAATCAGTCTTGTCAGCTTCCCAGGGAAGCCGTTCTCGTCCATCATTTTCCATAGCTCTACACGGTCCACGGTGTCATATGAGGCTTTAAAGTCGATGACCAGGTGATGTGTCGGGACCTGGTATTCACGGCTTTTCCGTATAGTAAAGATTTGGTCGCTTGCTAATCTGCCGTTGATGAAACCGGCCTGATAACTCCCGGCAAATCCATTTACCAGCGGTGATAGGCGCCGGAACAGAATCTGGGGTAGCACTTAAGGGGTTATATACAAAGTTGTAACTCAAAAAATCGATTTTTTTTATTGCATATTGTGAAAGAACATACTTTTGAAAATATCTGTGCGAAATTTCATCCAGATCGGAGTACTAGATTTTAAATTACAGCCGTTTGCAGCGCACTGGTTCTTCTATGAATGAAGGTGACACCAAATTTAAAACGCAAACTCACTTTTAAGGATCACATTGAAGAAATCCAAACAAAATGCAACAAATATATAAAATGTTTATACCCTCTCATAAATAGGAATTCTAGGCTCTGCCTAAAGAACAAACTATTAATTTATAAACAAATATTTAGACCGGCAATGCTATATGTAGTGCCAATCTGGGCAAGTTGTTGTGCTACTAGGAAGAAAACGCTTCAAAGGATTCAGAATAAAATTCTGAAAATGATTTTGAAGCGTCCTCCCTGGTTTAGCACAAATGAGTTGCACAGACTTGCAAACATAGAAACATTAGAAATTATGATGAACAGTATTATAAGCAACTTTCGACAAAAATCGTTGCAATCTTCAGTAGGTTTAAAACATCCTACTAAAAAAAAAATACTTAACTGCGAAAGCATATTATAACTTAATAATAATTAACACTCGGAATACCAAGGGGTAAAAAAATGGGAACGCTTACTTTAACCGGTCATATCTCAGCCGTTACATAATCGATTTTAAATCTGTCTTCACCAATAGAAAGGTATATCTTTTGTAAACACGTCGAATTAAAAAAATAGAAGAATAGAGCTGTCTACAGTAAGTTACAGTAAAAAGAGTATAACAAAGTCAGTGAGAAAAAAATGGGAACGCTTCTTTGACTTGCCATATCTTAGCTGTTTGCTCACCAATTTTAATTTTTTCTTCACCATTGGATAGGTAAATCTTTTATAAAAACAGTGAACAAAGAATGATGGAAAGCAAATTTGTGTATCTGAAGTAATTGTAAAAAAAGTAATTGAGAGTCAGTGCAGACGAAATGAGTTTTTCTGTTCAAACAATCGTATCACGACCATTTGTCAGCCAATTTCAATTTTCCTTACACCAATGCAATCCTTAGAGCTTCTAGACTTGTAATATATGCAATAAATAGTAGATTTTCAAAAATTACTATACTTTTTCGAGTTTTTAGGAGATAAGATTTTTACAATGTACGTGGCATACGGCATTGAAATTCTTTGCGACTTGTTAGTTTTACGGTTTGAAAATTACCTGTTTAGGGGAGAGGGGGTAACAATGAAACACATTTTTTATACGATTTTATTTTGATGATAATACATGTTATTTGTGTAGCCAAAAGTGATACATAGTTTCACTTTGTTGTTAACTAATACATATATTTTTTCCAGCTGGTAAAATTCACGGGAAATAACTTTTTTTGGGTAATAAACAGTCGGTGGTAAAATGTACCAGTGAGCCCCATGGGTAGGAACTATGAAACACGACATCGTCTACAGTGAAATATTCTACTTGCAAATTTCATTCTTTTGTTTTGACGAATAAAGATCCTAAAGCTTCCTATTAAAGTTATGTTGAGACACGAATCGTTTGTTTACGCGAGATATCACTATATCATCGCGTAATATCGGACCACCATATATGCATATAAGATGCAATCCTGAAAAAAGCGATAATTTCTACAAAACTTGCCCAAATTGACAAACTTTCCATTTAATGAGTTGTATTTATTGTGGAAAATCGGAACCCATTCACATTTTAATATGGATCACAAAAACAAGAAATTTTCACTGTTCCCCATATATCATCGCTTCACAGTTACCCAATGGGTCTATTTATGAAGATTGTCAAATTACACAGAACCATGACAAGTTACAAAAAAGCTTTGTTCGCGGCAAATGTTGAGCATAAAATATGCTACAAATAACAGTAGAATAAACATTTATCTGGTGAATGGTAACTCATAAAAATGCAATAATAGTTTTTATTGCAAATTTACTCTGACTGTTATAAAACAAACAAATATCCATTAAAAGAGGTAGAGTTATCAGAAGTCTTCCAAAATATAGTAACACATGTAAAGAATTAGAAACCATGAAATATGAGGGAATGAGACGATTATGTTCATGCATTATGATTTTATTGCGATTGTTTCATAGTTCCTGCTGATCCACCGTTACCCTCTCTCCCCTACTCAATAGTTCTACATATTATACATGGATATTATTATATCAAAATGTTTGCACAAACGTGGAGAAACACAATATTGTATGTAAGTTACTTAATAATAGAGTGTGTTAGGACGATTCAGTAAATACGAAGAAGTTCAGAATTTTAAAATATTCGTCATATAACTTCAAATTTGAAGCGATGACCTATACATTTTAATACACCAATCGATTGTAATTGATGGCGGCTACAATTTCTGAAAAAAGATATTTTTATATTTTCTCAAAAAATAGCCAAAAGTACGTAGAAGTACAGAAATTTCATTTAGTTCGCAAATAACGTCGAATTCAAAGCGATGGCCTATACCTTTTTATATACCAATCGATTATAATTGATTTTGGTTACAATTTCTGGAAGAACAATTTTTATATTTTCTCAAAAATAGACAAAAGTACGTAGAACTACAGTAATTTCATTTAGTTGACAAATAACTTCAAGTATTCAAATCTATCACCTATGCAATTTATACACCAATCGTTTGTAATTGATTTTGGCTACAATTTCTGAAAGAATAAATTTTTATATTTTCTCAAAAAATAGCCAAAAATACGTACAAGTACAGAAATTTCATTTAGTGGGTAAATAACGTCGAATTCTAAGGGATGATTTATACTTTTTTATACACCAATCGATTGTAATTGATGGCGGCTACAATTTTTGAAAGAACACATTTTTATATTTTCTCAAACAATAGACAAAATACGTAGAAGTACGGAAATTTGATGTAGTTGGCAAATAAGGTCAAATTCAAAATGATGACCTACACTTTTATATATACCAATCGATTGTAATTGATTTCAGCTACAATTGTTGCAAGATAAACTTTTCATATTTTCCCAAAAAACGACAAAAATACGTGGAAGTACAGAAATTTCGTCTGATTGGCACATAACTGCGAATTTCCGTACTTCTACGTATTTTTGGCTAATTTTTGAGAAAATATAAACAATTGTTCTTTCAGAAATTGTAGCCGCCATCAATTACAATAGATTGGTGTATAAATAGTGTAGGTCATCCCTTTTAATTTGCAGTTATTTGCCAATCAAACGAAATTTCTGTACTTCTACGTATTTTTGTCGTTTTTTTTAAAGAAAATATAAAAAGTTTATCTTGCAACAATTGTAGCCGAAATCAATTACAATCGATTGGTGTATAAAAAAGTATAAATCATCCCTTAGAATTCGACGTTATTTACCCACTAAATGAAATTTCTGTACTTGTACGTATTTTTGGCTATTTTTTTGAGAAAATATAAAAATTTGTTCTTTCAGAAATTGTAGCCAAAATCAATTACAAACGATTGGTGTATAAATTGCATAGGTGATAGATTTGAATACTTGAGTTATTTGTCAACTAAATGAAATTACTGTAGTTCTACGTACTTTTGTCTATTTTTGAGAAAATATAAAAATTGTTCTTCCAGAAATTGTAACCAAAATCAATTATAATCGATTGGTATATAAAAAGGTATAGGCCATCGCTTTGAATTCGACGTTATTTGCGAACTAAATGAAATTTCTGTACTTCTACGTACTTTTGGCTATTTTTTGAGAAAATATAAAAATGTCTTTTTTCAGAAATTGTAGCCGCCATCAATTACAATCGATTGGTGTATTAAAATGTATAGGTCATCGCTTCAAATTTGAAGTTATATGACGAATATTTTAAAATTCTGAACTTCTTCGTATTTACTGAATCGTCCTAACACACTCTATTATTAAGTAACTTACATACAATATTGTGTTTCTCCACGTTTGTGCAAACATTTTGATATAATAATATCCATGTATAATATGTAGAACTATTGAGTAAACAGGTAATTTTCAAACCGTAAAACTAACAAGTCGCAAAGAATTTCAATGCCGTATGCCACGTACATTGTAAAAATCTTATCTCCTAAAACCTCGAAAAAGTATAGTAATTTTTGAAAATCTACTATTTATTGCATATATTACAAGTCTAGAAGCTCTAAGGATTGCATTGGTGTAAGGAAAATTGAAATTGGCTGACAAATGGTCGTGATACGATTGTTTGAACAGAAAAACTCATTTCGTCTGCACTGACTCTCAATTACTGTTTTTACAATTACTTCAGATATACAAATTTGCTTTCCATCATTCTTTGTTCACTGTTTTTATAAAAGATTTACCTATCCAATGGTGAAGAAAGAATTAAAATTGGTGAGCAAACAGCTAAGATATGGCAAGTCAAAGAAGCGTTCCAATTTTTTTTCTCACTGACTTTGTTATACTCTTTTTACTGTAACTTACGGTAGACAACTCTATTCTTCTATTTTTTTATTTGACGTATTCACAAAAGACATATCTTTCTATTGGTGAAGACAGATTTGAAATCGATTATGTAACGGCTGAGATATGACCGGTTAAAGTAAGCGTTCCCATTTTTTTAGACCCCCTTGGTAGTCCGCGTAACTTTTTACCCCCTTGGTATTCCGAGTGTTAACTGAATCATGTAAACAATAGGGATGAAAAGTCACCACTTGTGGCTGAACACCCAATATACTAAATTAGAAATGTAATGCAAACAAAACAATATAATCAAATAGAAAATAATACATAAAAAAACTTAAAACGCAATTATCTTGGAATGAAGTTTTTTGAAAAGAACCGTTGCGGTGAACGTGATATTTTTGAATTATTTGTATTTAAATTCTCGTGTACTTGAACGGTTCCTTTTTCATAATTTTTTTTTTATTTTTTGCAGTGAATTTTTGTTTAAAATTTAGAACACCACAACACTCAATTTTTTTTGGTAAACATGTTCTTTTGCAGGAAAAAAAATTATTGGGAAACTAATCCGTTCAAGTACACCACAATACATTTTTCTTCAAAATCTTTTTAAACACGCTTCGGAGGATGGGCCATCACTCCGACAACCTTGAATATTGTTTCTAATTAAACTTGTTTTTTCTATCTTCGATAGTGCTACCAACGAATAGTCTTTCGCTTTTCCAAATATAATTTTCATAAAACACTTTAAAAAAATTACGAACTGACTTTTTCGCCACAACTTTGAATATAACCCCTTAAGGTGGAGATATGTGGAAGCCACGTTGCTAGGCACCGGCTCGCTTGTTTACATTGAGAAAAACTGAAATCTGAAGTGAAAATTGAAACGCACAAATGAGAGTTTCCAAACATTTTCCTTTGGTCATCTGCACATTGGCAGAAAATTTGAAGTTATGTTAGTAAACGATTAAAGTATCGCAAGTGTTTTTGCAGTGGTGTGTGAAGAAAGTGCATTTGAAAAAGTGCAATGAAAACGATGAAAACGAGAAGAAGAAAAATAAGAGTGTTTCGAAAAGAAACCCCAAGTGAAGAGGATTGATATTTTCGCACAAAATAGGAGCTACAGATGGCATTCCGTCATAAACTCGGATTGATTGTATAGGAAAATGTTCTAGCTTCCTTAAGTAGTAGTTTCGTGGCACACCAGCAAGGTTAGTGTGTTGAAAATCGTATTTTTATATTTGCTCATATCAGATACATGGTTAGGCAGGGGAGAGGGGTGTGTGCGGCGTAGCAGCTATGTTGTGGCTCGCATGTATAATGTCCTTAATCTGATATAAATATCATAAAAACCGATCAAGCCGTTCTTTTGCAATCCGGATCAACAACTGAAAAATCGGTCGGTTTTGCGCGTTAAAGATGCAAAATTTGCAAAAAAAACATTTCTTTTTATTTTGTACTGGAAGACCTCCTTAAACATAATTTACACTAAACTATCAGAAAGCGTTATGAGACTATGTCTAGGGACTAGAGAAGAATTTTTAAACAGCTTCGATTCATTAGAAAGAAAGAAAAATATATATCTCATACTTGTAAATGTCTCCATTTTGTCATCCTAAAGTACTTTCTCAGGATTCTTATGAATTGCATGTTTGAGAAAATGTTCTGACCACTTAATGAGAAATACAATCTTAAAAGCAACGCAAACGCTGCTATGTCAGGTAATCCTAATAATTTGCTTTTTCGAAATCATAATATCTATGATCATTTCAAATACATGTAACTCTTTCAATTTTTAATCGATATGAGCACAACTAAAAAAATAAAACATTTTATGGAACTTTGTTTATCATTTCAAAATATTTGAACTGTGATTGAAAATATATCTTAAGTGGTCTGATGATTCTTTTTTCACTAATCTACTCCGCAGAATCTGCTGAAATGGTCAAATATTATACATTTGACGGAAAAAGTTAAGATTTTTGAATTTCAAGGTATCATTGGGCCCGACGACGTATTGCAATTTTTTCTGGTATGAAGGCACACGTTGATTAGCACCAAATAACCGAAACAAACTTAAATAAACACTTTAGGTACAGATTTCAAGTAGTTTTATCTAATTTTTATGATAATATTGGTACAGCTAATCAGTAAAAAATATCTATCATAAAAATGAAATTATACCGATAAGAAAGGCTCGATTACACTGCATGGGAAAAAATATATCATTTTTATAAATTTTGACATGAAAAATGCACTCACCACATAACAATTAGCTGACATGTGATTTTCAGCGAGATTAGGCAACATTTTTGGTTTCATCCGACTTTTGTTCGAAGACCCGCCGCTGTGTACCTGTATATTAGAGCTTCCAACCCCGGAATTTATTTCCGATAATACCGGGATTTTTGCTTTTCCCGGGATACTCGAATACCGAGAATTCATTTTTAATACTTTCCGGGAATCGGGAATCCCGGGAATAAGTGTTTTCTTTTTTTGTAAAAGATTTTTGGTCCTCAATAGAATTTCTGCAGGTAATATTTCGATGTGCACATTTTTTAACTCGTTACGAATATATTTACAATTTCGGTTTAGTGTTATTCTTAACTTGTATAATATGAACAGTTGTACAACATACTTTTTGTGATAAAACTAAACACAGTTGACATCCTATTTCGGATTATACCATATTTTTCTATCAATTAATATTCCACTTTGCTAACAGATGGGCGAGAAAATTATGGGCACGGCTTCAACCCATGTTACCAGTCGGAAAGTGAGGAATTTTGTGAAAAAACTATGCGGGGAAGCGTTTTGTCACATCATATTTTCACAACTTCTTAGAATTTACTGATTATGATTTCCGGCAAATGAAAGGTTTTATAATAAAAATTCGTTACCGAGTATATCTTTTAACACATAGAACACACATAGAAAAATTTTCATATTTTACAATCTAAATATGATAATTTTGAAAACTTGTTATAACAAGTTACAATGGTATAATGTTATTCAATGTTGTAAGTTAAAATTCCACTTTTTGCAGCATTTTTGCGTGAGCTGTTTGATTTAAGTTTCTGAGAAACTAATACTGATGAAAATATGCGACAGACGAGCAGATCGAAGCTTAAACATAAATAATTTCAGTCCAAATCAAAAATGTATACACTTTTCTACTCGGGTCAATTTTATTTCGCAGAAACCAGTTTCAATCGGAACTTTTATTGATCTTACCGTGGTGTTTGCTCCACTTCTATTACTATCGGAATAGGCAATTAATTAGGGTTACCAACCGTCCTTATTTTAAAGGACATGTCCTTATTTTCGAGGTTTTTGGAAAGCGTCCTTATTTTAATTCAAATGTCCTTATTTTTAGTCTCAAACCTTGGCATAACATGATGTTTTTTTAACAGGGCATGTCATGTTATTGTAGTTTAGTATTGTTTGCCACCACAGTATGCTCACCATTTTCTAATTATTCAACTATATTTCGAAAATCAGCGATCTGTGAGAAATATGTTTCATGCACTCCGACCATAATATGGTCGACATAATCGGCCAACTGACTCCACTATTCGCCATACAATCAAAGAGTAAAAGTTGCAGTTCTCGTTATTGGATGATTAGCAAACAAATCGACCACATCCTGCACGCATTGAAGAAAACATAGCGGAGGTGACATTCCCAAGCATTAGAAAGCAACATTACTCGACTAATTAGCCAGATACCACTTGAAATACTCGAATCCGTCATCAAAAAATGGACCAGTCGAATGGATTACCTTAAGCGCCAACATGGTCAACATTTAAAAGAAAATGTTTGGCAAAAAATGTTCTATCGATTTCGCGATTTACTTCATTTTTCAAATTTTTGCGAGATCAAAAAAACGTCATGATGAATCACCCTGTATTAAATTATTCAGATCAACTTTATTCCAAGAGAATCAATTTCAATTGTCAATTTCAAATACTTCCAGCGATTGTTTTTGTTAATGAATACTCTCTGCGACTCATTCCACCCAAAAGTTATTTTACTCAGAAGTAACCAAAATTTGTTGAATAGCTCGATATGAGGTTTGGCCAAAGTGATTATCTTCGTTCAATATTGGGACTACACTTTTCCAATTTGTCTCGATCAAGATTCGACGTCTCAGTTCAACTGCTGGAAAATAAGCCAGAATCCCGACTTTTTCAGAGTTCTGGTTCAAGTGACAATTGATTCAGGCTCCAATTTCGAAAAGATTTGGCAAGGATGTCCTTAATTTGCTCTCAGTCCATTTGGTAACCCTAAATTAATATTTCTTTTTAAAACCACCCGGTCGTTTACTGCAAATCTCAAATTGATTGGTTTCTGACGGACTGCGCCAAGATTCGTTAGCACCGATGATGACAATTTAAATTTAGCATAAAAGGAACTCTGTCTGTCTCTTCCTGACAACTGCTATGGTATTTTGAATTAGAACTCGGGCCTCGAAAAGCATAAGCCGAGGTACAGAAATGTAGCTCTTGAATCCTATTGTTCTAAATTGCCACTGCGGAATGAAATTCAAAGTGAAAGGATGAGTAAAAGTGTTGGGCCCTTATACTAAAGGACGTTGCAAAGTAGAAAAAAAGTTTTGAAAAGCGAAACGATAAAAAGGCGGTTTTATTCTCTGTCTGCTCGCTTTGTGAATGAAAGTGCGTGTTTGAAGTCCTATCCTCCATTCTTCAGCAAAGGGCGAGATGTTCGTTCTGCTGTTCTACTTGGCTGGAGCGGGGACCGACACAAGAAATGGCACCATTATCAACTACTGGTACTACCAATGGTATTTAGTGTGACCAGCGTTGCCAACTTTATTTTCAAAAAAACTGGAACCTCTCTTTAAAAAAGACTGGAAAAAACTGGATGCCCGAATAACCAAATTTATCCTTGCAAAAGGGAATGTAGTTTAGGGATGCAAAGTATTTTAAAATAAAATGGATTTATTTTTAATAAAACAGGATTCTCAAATATGAAGACAAACATTCAATATGAAAACGTTCAGCTATTAGACAAAATAAGAAAACAATTCTCATATAGCAGCGAATTTCTAGTTTAAGATAGTATAAAAGCGATCGCTACTATTTAAATATAACTTTTAGATAATTTCACATTACAAGTTTTAAGAAATTTGAAATGTTAAACGAAAAAATTGGTACCTGCAAACTAACGCACTATGCCATGTGTAATTAACAGACTAAAAAAACAATCTTCATTTTAATTAACAATATCTGCTAATCTTGCACTCCATAGCATATCAATTTCTAATGTGTATTGAAATACGACAGGGTGCAGCAAAATATGGTTACTGGAAAACAATTTCCCTTGTTCCCTAGAGAGGTTGTACTCTTCACAATTTCATTTATTTTATTTTATTATTTATTACTAGTTTATATAGTAAACTACTATTGTAATGCAAATAGTGAGGAAATAATTTTGGCGCACACCTCTGGGAAAAAAAAACTGGATAAAACTGGACAATATTTAAAAAAAACTGGACGATTTACACATTTGTCTGTTTGACTGGATCGTGTAAAAAAAACTGGAAGAATCCAGTTTAAACTGGAAGGTTGGCATCGCTGAGTGTGACATGACAGCAAGATACGACAAGTGGCTCGGAACGCAAATGTATAGGTAGGGTTACGGCTTCAAAACTATTTCCAGAGAACAAAAGGTGTTCGTAGTCTCGAAACGGTGTGGCGATAGGTAATTTTCTAGGATGCGGGTAAAACGTTCTGCAGATCAATAGCTAAACAGTATGCTTTGTACGTTCACTTTTCCAAAAATAGTATCTTTGTAATCACCGTTGCTTACTGACATAGAATATTCTATTAACAATTTCAGAAATAAACTCAGCAGACAGAGTTGGATAAAAGTGCCTTTTCACTATGCACATTTCGTATTCATAGTTATTTACGGATCGATGGTAATCGACGTCAAAGCCATGGAACATGAGTGGGATGTGTGGCACTACTTCCCTTTCAATTTGACAGTTTCTGGCGTACATTTCTTCCGTGTATTATGTAGTACTTCAACCTATATTTCTTCCATTATTATTCACCAGTTAAGTGAACCACAGTGTACTAAAGTAAGACCAAATATTCTTGAGGAAAGATGTGTTCGCCTGTCAGAAGTGCATGATACGAAAAATTATCTTGCAGGAAATTTAATACGCTGAAGATCCGTTTCTATCAGCCCCTTGGTGAATTTTAAACTGATAAAGCAGTGACGTTGACAAAATCGGGACATATATTTTCCTTTCTTTTTAGTAAACCGAAGCTCTTATAATATTCTTCTTTAGTCCCTAGCTATAGCCCCAAGATAAAAAAAATATGCTCATGGAAGGATTTACTCGAATTCAACTTGGTTCGTCTGCTAGAGCCCACCAACTACCAACTATCAATTTTCATATGAAGCTGATAAAATCAGGGGTAGGAAAATCGGGTCTTCGGTGTACTGGAAATGTTAAGCTACATTGAGATAAAGTTAAATTGACTTTAGGAATATCAGTTACACTGTTCAACAAAAAAACTAACTTGAGTGTGCAGAGACCGCATGTATTTTTTTCGGAAAGTAGACGGAAAATGATAAAAAATTGCGTTTTCTGTGTGTCTATTACGTTAGGTTCCATTTTTATGTGCATTTGAAGATGTGTTGTATTATCAAATATAAAAATAGTCACCAGTTGGGATTTAAAATAAAACGAAATAAAAAAAAATATGGGGTAGGTAATGTTTGGGACATAAACGGAGTGTCGTGGCTACGTCGTTAAAATGTAAAAAAGAAAAATGTGACTAACATAGTCGAAATAAAAAAAGGAAAAAAGAAAAAGGAACTGATGGGAATCCATCGGCAGCGCTGGGTAGCCGCTGTAGACACAGCCATTACCTTACACAATGTAGCAAACCCGCTACGACTGTAAGCGCAGTGACAATAGTCTAATAAAAATCTATCCCGGCATTCGAAAGGCAAACAGAGATGAACAGCAGCAATCGTCATTGATTGATGCTAATCGTCGACAGGTTTTGAGTGGTGATCTTGCGTGGCTTTTTTTTGTCGGTTGTCACGGTAAAGATGGACAAGTCTGTCTATGCCAAGGCACACGCTGGTGAAGTCGGGTGATTCGTGCTGCCTAAGCTCGACCCCCATCAGCAGAAGACAAAAGTTCAGCCCGTACGATATAAAACCTGTTCTAATAACCCTGCCACTTCTAGTTTCCCGATTTGTTTACTTCACATCCTTGCTCTCACTTGAGTACTATGGCTCTAATTTTCATAACTTTGCCTACCCAGTAATCTCTAGCTAATTGAATGTCGTTAAAATGTAAAAAAGAAAATGTGATTAACATAGTCGAAATAAAAAACGAAAAAACTACGTTTAGGGTTATTTAAATTTAATGATATTTAATTATGAATCATGTTTGTGTTAAGATATCTAGAGAAAATGTTCAATAGGACGTAAGTAACAATGAGAGATTCTCTTTGAGGTCTTTCTCTTCTGTTCATGACTCGGCCATTTCAACATTTACTACTCTACTCTTTGCATAATATTGTAGTAAAAACCGTCGGCTTTCGATATGTACTGGAAAATTAGTACAAAGTGTTGTAATGACGTCGTAATAACCGAAAGAGAAACTAAACAAAGAGAGGCTCTAAATGTTACTTACGTCCTATTGAAAATTTTCTCTAGATATATTTTAAATCTCAAATTATTTTCAATGATAATAATGGTGGTTGTGAGAAAAGCCTTTGTTGCAAGCATTAGTATTGATAGGTGATGGCCTGCATTGCGGGGTAACTAGGCCAAGCAACTGGATAAAATTCAGGGGCGGATTCAGGGGAGGGGTATTGGGGTTCGTAATCGTTAAGGTACGAGCAATACTCATATACTAATGGATTTTTTCGAGTTTTGAGATCTTAGTTATCTATTGGTTTTCAATAGTGTTCACCGCAAATCTCTTAAATAAAAAATGGTTTTGGGGGAAAAGCTATAACTCAGCTAACTATAAATATTTTTTATAAACTAATGCCTGTTTATTTTACTAAAAAATGTGCTACCAAAATCCTATAAGTTTGATGTGAAATCATTGTTTTATGCCTTTACTTAATTTCATACTTTCTTGACATTTTTCTCACAAAAAGGTATGTAACCCCTTAAACGGATTACCATATAGAAGAACAAATTGGCGATAAAGGGTAATCCACATACAGCATGCTATAACTTTTAAAGTATTAACAGATTGAATGTTTCTAGTCTTATTTCTAGCTATGGGAAAGTAATCAAGAGCCGCACATTCCAGCGTTCCAAGAGTAGACGTCCATAGATGAGCGCCGCGACGAACATGATAACTCTTGATAAAATTGTCTGATACGGGAAATTCAATAAGTTTTGTAAAGCTTTGACTTGTAGTTAGTCAATGAATCACATAAAAGAGAAAAAGTTATGAAGAGTGGATTCAAAAATCTGATATATTTTTTAAAAAAATTTCCTCATTTTTCTTCAAAATAATAGAGGAAAAAATTCATTCAGTTTTCTGTTGTTCACCGATGGGTTACAGATATTGTGCATTCTCATAAAAAAAATCAAGACAATTCGTTGATTAGATTTTGAGTTATTGTGTTCACCAATTTAAAAAACGCGGTTGTCATAAAAACGCTATTAAAGGGTGCCCCACATCAAATTGAATCACGGAAAAAACGCTGTAGAAAATGACCCATTGGGTATTTTCTCTTGAAAATTTGGGTAAAAATAGTTTAGAGTGTCTTGTTTACGCTGAATTTTTATCGCTATCAGATTTTCGAAAATTGTTGCCGCTAGATTGAAATCTGCGTGTGTTATAGCAAATATGCGCGAGGAATGCATGGCTGTTTAAAACAAAAGAAGTTCAGCTTGGTCACCGAGATTGCGGAAAACTATTCTAGAGGTTCAATACTAAAAATTAGACGGATAAAAAAGAAGTCGATTTTTTTTGACCACTGCATCAGTCGCCCTCCTTAAAACGGAAACATTTAAAAAACGGACGGTCATATGGCAACTCAGCTAAAAAATGGAGAATGAGTGCTTTTGTTTGGCATCCATTCTTAAATAGTTTTCTTTGTTAATAAAATCTGTGATAAATCGATTTCATGAAATTATTGAACCAAGGATGGTGAAAATGATTAATGCACACAGAAAAAATATTGGTCAAAGTAAGAATGTTCCGCTCTTAGCAAAAAACAACCAACGCCTACTATCAGGTTGAAAGTAAAACTTTTAAATTAATGAATAATAAATAATAATCAAAATAAAAGTTTTCCTTTTAAACTAATGAATAATAGTAATCAAAATAAAAGTTTTGTTTTCAAACTAAGAGTATGCGTTGGTTGTTTTTGCTAAGGGTGAAAAACTCTTATTTTTACCAACATTTTTTTCTGTGTGGGGCTTTTTAGATCAATCAACGTTTGATGTAACATTCAGTGAACAATTCTGTAATGTTATATAACATTTCATTCCTTTGTCCGTTTCTAACTCTTGATTAAAGCATGCTTTACACGAGTCGATTTGTTGTAACACGACTTACAGGGATCCTTTTAAATCGCATGATATGTCATGACTTTTAGTCTTTTGTTACTTGCGGGTCAGTCAAAGATCAAAATATGTTTTTTCTCCTATTTTTTATCAGGTATTTGCTACGCAACCATTTTCAAGCCGAGGTCTAAAACGTCGTGTTAAAGTCGATCCACAATCAACAGAACCGATTCCATATGACCGGACTTTGCGAAATTTAAATTCGTTTTATTATTGGTAAATTATGGTATCAACGCAAACACTTTATGTTTGTCATTCATCAACATGTCGAAAACAACACTTTTCTATAATCTATTGTCCACTATTTTAGCTCGATGACAAACATCTAAAGATCTAGTCATTCCGTATCGTTTCTATCTAGTGCGGATAAAGCTTGCACCAAACGACCAGAACAATCTAAACTTCTTGGCGAAATCATAAATCTAACGGTATGAATAATTCCACGCTATCTTTAGTACTGTTTCGATTTTCCATACGCTAGGCTGTGCTCCAAAGAGTGCTCATCGATGTTCTCCCATTAGTCCGTCAACAAAAAGGATCCTATAACTCCGTTTATTGGCTTTCATCAATCTCTTCATTAACGTGTCTTAAGAGTTCCACAATATCGCAAAGCGAATATGAATGACCAAACAAAATTTTGTTTCGCAGCTTAATCCCCAAACGTGGAAAATATTTACTTTACCGAAAACACTATAGGTCAAAAGCGGGATTTTCGTGGTGAAAACAATTTTAATCATGTTTTTGTCTATTTGGATACACTGTGCGTCGGCCGATCGAGCAACGATAAAATTTAATTGAATTAAACACAACACATACAGTGGTATACATACTACAACCATTTGAATTAGTTTCAGCTTGATTTCTGATTTAACACCAGCTGAATAATTACAACACTGCATTTCACGAAGAAAATTATATAAAACTTTGTAATAATGACGCACAAGTTAATATGTTCACCATAATAACTGCAGTTACACGATAGAACTGGTAAAATCCTTCACCATTTCTCGAGAAATCGCTTTCATCATACCCAGCTTCACTACCCGTCCCCGCATTGGACATCGGGTTAAAAAGTCTTATTAGAGATTGAAAAAGTTGCTCCAAATGAGGCGCACGCGTCATGCCATGTGCCTGAAACCACATGGGTATCATTATGATTTCCCTATGCCCAATCAACGACTAGCCGTGCGAGAGCAGAAGCAGTTCACGCGACGACTATTCATCAAGTAGGTGAAATCAATTACAAAGTCCCAAATATGGATTTAATGAGCGTCCCAGGAGGCTCCCTGGCGGATATTCCTCCTGTGGATGCGCCCTGTGACGACAGACTAAGTGAGCCAAAATGCATTGTTGTTCGTGTGTATTGTTGTACGAGCTGCTGCTGGGTGCATGTTTTCGAGTGCAGAAATGATGTAATTATACTTTAGCCATTGATTGAACCCTTTCATCACCCTGGTAGAATCATATCACATTCAATTTGGTGATGTTCATTCGCAACTAAAGGTCCTGCGAGTGAAACCGCAACTAAAGACGCCTGACAATTGCCAATGCAAATGATATTATTTTGTGCTCGCTGGACGACCGTCAGACCCGCTCGTTCAATAATGAGTATTGTGACATAATAACAAGTGTTGGATAAACACACTCATCGAACACTTGGTGTACTCCATTTCAAATCTAGCGCGATCCGAATCTGAAGAGAGTTTGTTCGGTGCTTGAAATTTGTTGTTCTTTGCTGCTGTAGCAGTAAGTGATGTTGTGTTTGTGTACACCATTGATTTGGAAGAGGGAATAGAATTTAATGATTTCATGTTCCATCCGGCGATAATAGCAGTGATTGAGGTTGGTGGAGCGAAATGTTTGGATGTACCATATACTCTGGCTAATTATCTCGCGAATCATGATATCCACTCGTAGATCTGTGCGAATTTAATTCAATTTCTTCCATTAGCGAAGGTCTTGTATTTCGGCAATGATTTTTTTGTACCTCTACTAATAACACGAATGCTAAATTAGTTCCGAATGGACTTGTAAATAATTAGTGAAGCCTTTATTTGCTCTCAGTTCCCCGGACAGTCAATTATTTTATAATTACAAAAATCCTTCATGAGCTGGCTGAAATTCTCTGTTTCATCACACAGTCTACAAATAATTTGTTTTATTACAGCTGTAAAAATCAAACTCACTAACTGGATGAGTCCGCTATTTGTTGGTAAATTAAAAATCATGTTTCTATAACCTGACACCTCTGTCTGCACTGTTTCTATTTTGTTGTCCTATGCAAGATTGACTTGTGTTTATTTTCGAACACGCTCGTTGATTTTTTTCCTCAACAGAATTTACTGCTAGGACCTTTTTTCCAATCATTCTACACCCCAATTCCGTTCAACGGTGCCAAGTGTCATACACAATCGATTTCCCCTTTTCACTATGTGTAAAAGTCTCGCTTATTGTTGTTGTTTGCGCCTCTACAGTTCGAATTGAACCAGCATGGGGTCCCAGGAGGCACACACAACCGTATGGACAGAAATGGATTTCAGGATGGGATTTTCGAACCAGGATTGAGATGCGAGATGTAAGTGTATGAATGAGAAGATGAGGTAAAACGCACCCCCTAAGGAAATATGATCATAACTTAGTTATAAAACATTAATTGGGAGAATTTAATATATGATATCATTTAACCAATATTTTCCTTTGTTATCACAATTATAACGCTTGCAAATATTCAAAAACATGAGAAATATGCAGTTTTTCAAAATAATTGTAAACTACTTTTTGAAAAATAGAGCGGGCAAAACGCACCTGTATGAGGGTAAAATGCTCTAGAACAATACCATCTTGTTCTATCAAAAAGTGGATTATTTGGTAGATTTTTCATATATAGTTCGACAGAGTAATGAATAACGGTAAAAACAGCACAGGAATGCAACTGATATAAAGATAAAACAGGATTTATTTGAGCGGAAAACCCTTATTACACGAGCCACAATAATTACACGAGAAGAGCACGTTATTCATTTTGGTTTATATCTTGGACATGCAATTGATATTCGGTTGTGAAATTTTGGCAGTGTATGTTTCATCTAACGGATTTCCGGATGGTACTGTTTTCCAGAAATTTCCAGCAAATTTTTATGAAAGTAAAACGTGCATTTGCCCCGCGGGTGCGTTTTACCCCATCTACCTCTAATCGCATATGGTCCTTTTTGGCCATAATGACTTCATTTGTTTGCTCGGTTGCTACTGCAATGCCCGGCTTTGTCGCTCGCTTCCTTTCAGGGAGCTAGCTACCGATCCTAGACTGTATGTATGTGTAGATGCGCCGTGGGCTGATGTAGCGAAGAAGGCAACGTTCGTAGAAGTTTTTGGAAGCCCATTGTGTGTTTACACAAGCCAGTTGCAAAAAATTAGGGTCCGGGAAAAACGTTTCGAATCGATTGTATAATTGAGTATAGGGGAATTTGCGCAGTGGCTTTGGAGTTTGAGAACAGAACACGAAGTGATAAAATTGTGGCTGTATAGGGTAATGTTCTTCATTGTTTTACCTGTGTTCGTTCTCTTCCTTGGCAAAACAATCAGGCTTTAATACGAAATAAACCTTAAACACAAGCTAATGGGATGAATATTAAAAACTAGTGACAAACCAACAGTCAATTAATGAAGATATTATTTGAATATTAATATTTATTGAACCAAAACATGGAACGTCAAAGATGGGCTATAATTAAAAAAATTAAAGGGTTCGGTGCAGGACACGACCACGGAGACATTAAAAATGTAGCTTGTTCAAGAGCATGCAACCTATTTCGCGAATAAATTTTAATCTATCGCAACTATCGACTCACATTCTACATAGCTTATTCTCCTGCTTCCATATGTATCAATTTGCAATGCACCCTCACCATTAAAACATAATTTATTATAGGTCATTTAACAGTAACACAATTGTAAAACCAAGAACAACACTATGCTCTCTGCTATACATTTAAACTAATCTATTATTTCAATTAATCATTTATTTCACTAGCTGATTGGCATTATTTGGCTGATCCATCTAGCAAAAATAGGCTGGTCTGCCCAGAAAATATATTCAGTGATGAGGAAGCCCACACTTTCCAAAGGAAACATTCAGTTCTTCAAAGAAATTTGAAATGCCATTTTCCAAGTAATTTTTTCAAAACAATGTACTAATGAACTTAGATACACAATTTTCAGGTTAAGTATTTTTTAATCGATTAATGACCAAACCAATGAAATTATTTATTAAATTACAGTGTTATTAAACCAGTTCCAGTTGAAAACAAAAACAATGAACGTAGTGCATGTTCTGCAGCGTTTCATTTCATATAGGTTTTAATATGGAACTAGAAGTGACACAATTACATCCCCAGTATATCGGTTTTTTATAATTTAAAACAGTTTTGTTTTAAAATTTAAATGGTGTATAGCAATATTACTGATCTATTTGTTGCCTAATTTAAAACACGTTAGAACTATTTTAGACCATAGAGCATAACAGATACTTAGATTGGATAAACTGAGAAAATATAATTTTAAGTCCAGTAGCGCTTAAGCCATGACATGAATTTTAAGCATGAATTTTCAACTAAACAGAACACTCGCGCAAACTGCTGCTAGGATAATAAGTTCTAGTTTGAAAATTTTCAGTTTTTTACTGATAAACAAATAGAAACGCCAAACACGGATATCAGCGCGGCAATCAGAAAATAACGCCCTACTACACGATTGATGGTTGCGTTCACGTCGATCTGAACCATTATGAATTCGAATATCTCCCTCGCTTAGTTACAGTTTAATTCAATGTCGGTTCAGATCGCCCAAAAAGCATTCACCACCGAACTCTGTATTATTACAGTCGCGTGAGATATGCTGAAACTCTAAATCTGATGACGGACGTGAAAATCACGCAAAGGGAATTGATTTTTGAACTTTGTGCTTTGACTTTCTCGTACTTCGAGACCTACTAGACGTGCTCGCTAAACTATTTTTCGCCAGGCCAAAGTGAACTTTCGGGTGCAAAATGAGTGCTAAAAAGTTTCATTAGAACCACAGACTCCTGATGCGTGCATTATGAAAAGCAAACAACGGGATATTAAAAGTCTGCATGAGGGACGGCAAAACACAGAACCGCAAGAGTAAAACTTTTCGATGTCCAACCACAAGATAGCTTAGAAATATGTTAAACTCATATATAAGGGATATAGCATCTCCCACCAGCAGTACCACAAAACTACCCATGGTATGTCATGAAGAATTCAACCGGGTGCTGAGAGAATAGGAATGAGTTGATGTTCGACATTAGTGCAAATCATGGCTATATGGGTATCATAGCTCAACCGAACATCATGTGGGAAATGTAGTGGAAGCGGGAGAAGGAATAGGAGAGCATGTTTTCAAAAGTTGGATTATATCTATTTTACTTGCAGCTGCTCAAAGTTACGGACCAACCAACCGACCAAAAGGGACCGAATATTTGAACGCTTCAAAGTTTGCAATCCTTCGTTGCGGTATCGGATGAAGCTGACTTTGGGTCATCTACAATCCCGTTTCTTTAGCTTGTTGTGAGTGTTTGTATCAAAAAGTAAACAATATGGCAATGAAAGATTTCGGGTAGTTTAACGAAGTTATTATGCTTGGGAATAAAACAAAAGAATTGAACCTAAGCCTGCCAAACAAGATCGAAAAATTGTGATTTTTATTCCTTACAAGAATTCACGAATATAAGAATATACAAGAATAATTTCAGAATCCAATTCAAAATATTGTCGAAGATGTAGAGCGCGCGGAATGCATAGGAGCGCCACTCGTGTAATGCCACTCACTGGTCTACACGGTTCTTTCGCGATTTCTTTATATTTCTTCGAAGTTTTAAGAATCTTGCGAAATGACGAGAAATATAATAAGTTATTGACCGATTGAAACAAACAAAGTTTGTTAACTTCAGAATTGGGTTCTCTTCCACGTGAACCTATAACATTTTTAAACACGTTTTTGATCAACCTAACAGTGTGGTGGGACATTTCTCAGAACTCTATTCCGTTTGTTGAATATGATATAAACCAGTTTATATGCGGATTTCCAGTATTACCGCACTTCTCATCCAGTAACTCCGGAACCGGATGTCGCATCAGAAATAAATTCAATAGCAACCTATGCCTTTCATTTGAGACTAAGTTTGAGAAAATTGGTTTGGTTATCTTCGAGTAACCGATGCGCGATTGTTGGTAGCATACATTCACACATGCACACTCATAAGCACATACATTTGCTGATCTCAACGAGTTGAGTCGAACGATATGAGTTTCGGTTTTTCGCGCCTCTGTTCAGAGGCAGGCTATGGGAACGTTGTACCTTTCATTTGAGACTAAGTTTGAGAAAATCGGTTCAGCCACCTCCGAGTAACCGATGTTCATATTTTTGGTCACATACATACACACACATACATAAGCACACACACAGACATTTGCCGAACACGACTAAACACGAGTCAAATGGTATAAGAGACTCAGCCCTCCGGGCCTAGGTTAATAAGTCGATTTTAAGAGTGATTGTACCGTCGTGCGGGGCTACTTTGGATATGTGGGGCTACTTTGTACACTTTAGTTTTTCAATATTTAATAACAGACGCGCTTTTATTAGTTTGATTATTCTTTTGGCATTTGCAGAGCCATGTCTTTTAACCATGTTGCATATGCCTATTTTCATTTTGCTTAACACTGTTTACCAAAACAAACAAAACACTTCAAGGGTCCATAAAAGTGAATGGAAGCTCGTAAAATGAAACTGCTCAACAAAACAGAAAATTGTAAGTGTACTGAGACCACATACTGATTTTCGGAAAGAAGAAAAAATGTTGAAAAATGGCGTTTTCCGTTTATTTCCCGTACGTCAGGATCGGTTTTTATGAGCATTTGAAGGTTTTTGTGTGATGAAAAATGGCGTTTTCCGTTTGTTTCTAGTATATAAGGATCGGTTTCAATGAGCATTTTAAGATTTTTGTGTCTTTACAAAAGTTTTTTTTAATATCATCAACAACTAATACTAATACTAAGACACCAAGCCTTTAAACAATTTTTTGAGCTTATTTTCCGAAATTTTTTCCAAGAGAATTAATTACTAAAATTGTTTTTTTTTTAAAGAGATGCTCTGTATTATATTGTACTTTGAAGATATTGAACCTCCAAAGTTGGTGGTTGCGAAATAATGTGATCTTAGCCGTGAAAAAACTGGTTTCGAACCATTATTTCAGAACTCTTCACATAAGAACGTGGCCTTGTGTACTAATTACGCCATCAATTTAGCTCTCAAATGTACGTTATAAATAGCCCCTTATTTCAATGCTTTTATTTTGCAAAATTTTCAATCCCACCGTGTGGCTTTTTTATAATTGATAACACAAAAAATCTTTAAATGCTCTTAAAAACCTATTCTGACATACTAGAGATAAACTGATATCGCCATTTTTCATCATTTTCTTTTTTCTCTCTACGGAAAACAATGTGCGGTCTCAACCCATTCTAGTTTTTTGATAAGTAACGTTGTAAATATTAAATTAAAATGAATCACTCAATTTAGAAAATGCTATAAATGGGTGCTGTTTTATTGTTGAAAAAACCTGTGAATAAATTAATGATATTTCAATAAAAGTAAATAAAACTGGTTAATTTTTATTTTATATGAATTCAAGAAGTGTGCAAAGTAGCCCCCAGCTAAAATATTTTTAAACGCTATATGAACAACTTTTATATGTATGAGCCAATTTTGCTCATATTTGGCATAAACAATACATACACGATGACGATAAATCTGTGCTGATATGATACAAATCCATCGATTATTTAAAGAGTTATAATTCGTCAAAATTGAAAAATTGATAAAAAGTGCGCAAAGATACCCCGCACGACGGTAGAGCCTTTCTATAGGAGAAAGGTAAAAACTAAATAACTTTGTCCTCGTAATACACTGTGGCAGTCGAGTTGGGTGTCTTTAATTATTTTTCATACTATGTATATACAGTTGTTTGTGTATATCATACATCATATAATATTGAAATATGATGAGACATTTTCAAAATAGGAGTATAAATAATAGCGATGTTGAGATTGTTTCAAATTTTAACAAATTGATCAACCTTACTAGCAACATAGCTAAAAGCAACTACTTTTACACGTTTCATTTCCATTGTGGAAAGGATTAAAAGGCAACAAAGTGATTGATGAAATGAATGTAGTGATTTCGAACTCACATTCCCAAAGCATTACACATTGCCTAACAGGATTAAACCATCTGAATTTATTATCCGTTGGCTGTCGCTGTAGATGAGTGCTCATCCCATCCAGTTGCGTCTTGTACCACACTTATCCAAACGGGTCTTCAGTTCCTTCTCGCTTCGTGGGTAATGGTAAATTTTGCAAACCATTAATAAATGATTGTGAGAAGTAGCACACTTTCTGTACAAGCCTGAATATATCTTGCCCCAAGGTAGCGTAGCACCCAGGAGAGAACCTCAGGTCGAAACATAAGAAAATTAATTTTCAATAATTAAAACCGGCCGGAAGAAATTGCTCTTGCTTCGGTTAAAGGATACCACTTTTGTTCTTGCTCAGCGTTGTGGTTGCCGGAATGCGGTGCCTGCCAAAGAAGATGCTTTCTTCCGCTACACTGAACGCTTTGGGCTACGGCTTTTCCTTAGAGGAGTGCACGCTCATCAACGATGGTGAGTGGTTTGGCGGTCAGCGAAAGTAAGGAAAGCGATACGGCCCAAAATGGATTGTATTCCCATTTCGTTTCGGTCCCAGAACAAGACTTGCATCTAATCGATCGTCAGTTTCTAGTAGAAAGCGATAAGATGCAGAATATCAGCTTAAAAACCGCCAGTTTTACGAAGGAATTCATTAAAATGAGTATGTACTCGCACATAGCCACCCAATGATTTTCCGCTTATGGTGGTGGTCGTGAGGATGCGACGGTGAGAAGCAAATGTGCTCTGATGTGTGACAGTAAAAGGTTGAGCGCTTGAAATTGATTGAAATTTGAAATGAATTTGCATTCCAGCACTAGTTTTTCATTCTGAATCGAGCTTGGAAGCCATGTGACAAATGGATTGAATTCTCGTTTGCACTGGTCGAATTGGATGTAAGGATGTCGTGTCTGGGACACCGTCCTGCGAAGGGATGTGTTTTTCAGTGACAAAGGTGATGACGTCTATTTGAACTGCATCGATTGTTATTCTTTCATTTTCCGATGAAAATCGGGATCCTGTTCGTTACTAGATAGTTGAATATGACGATGTTTTTGCCTTAGTTATGGTTCTGTCAGTCATCGGTAGTTAGATATAATTTCTCGTTGGTCTGTGAGAAGCCGGCTCTAGATTTTAGAGTGCTCATATAAAAATGCTGCCAGCGGTCGGTGTGAAAGTTCTTTGATCTTTCGATTAGCAGGCTACAGTCGTGAAACCTTAAGATAACAACATCCCTGAATTAAAGCTTTGAAGCTGTCAATTTATTTCTGCATTTTTTGTTGGAGACGAACCTCTGCGTCCAGTATTTAGATCTATTGTGGTATTTTTTCTGCATTGTGTAAGCAGTTCTTACGATTTTATTTTCTTCGGACAAAAGACTCATGCGAAATTTATTTGGAACAATTTATTTTAAATATCTGGCGTTAAATTAAAAGATAATAATTTTAACCTGTACAAATATGCACACCCAAATATATTTGGCCTATTTTCTATCTAGATTTCCTTACATAATTGCAGTGGGAATTTTTGACCAGGTAATTAAATATATATAAAAAATTGCCAGTAGTAAAAAAATTATAGTTCGTTGGAAAACTGTTCAGTGTCAATAATACATAATATACCGAATTTTAAATAATCTAATGTCGAGTGCATAAGATAATAAGAAACTGTTGCTTCTTTGAGTTGAAAAATATAGTCGCTAAAGCATTTGTTGTATGCACTGTCACATGAATGAGAACAAATGTGCAATGATAAGTATTTTGGTTAAACTGATCTTCTATTATTGAATCACCAAAAAATTTATATTGAACTGATTAGTAACTATACAATGTCGATTTAATTTTGAAACGTTATTATTGTTGGTAAAGGAGTATAACTTATCATTAACAATCGTTAATGTAAATCAAACTAATAGAAGGATGTTTTTAATTCAATTTTTTTCCATTATATATTCATTCTAATAAGGACGTTCTGCTGATAACTATGTTTTGTGATTAGGGTCGAGAATCCCATGAAATGATTCGAACCTTGCTGGCACGGCTCATACACACGGTATAAATCAGCAATTCGCCGTCTCGCTTTTGTTGTGCCATCATCGCTGGGAACTAGGAATTATAAAATCGTTCCAGTAAACACAGTCAACTTCACGATGCAGATAGAAGACCCATTTTTTGTACAATAAACGAGAATATTTCCATCATCCGTTTAGATATGGCTTTTGCTTAGTGACAGGGTTGCCACATTTACTGATTTTCAAGGTTTTCGAAAATTTCAGGTTTCTAGATTATTATCAATTTAATGAATATTTGCTTTTAATGTTATTGTTTACTTGAAAAGAAAACTCGTTATAAAATTGAGTTTGCAAAAGTTGTATATTGTCAGATTTTGAAAGGAGTTCTATAAATTAAGAATGAAATAAAACCTACTGTTCCTTACTTTGAAACGGTTCAAAGATACAGGAAGGATAAAATATTTACACAATTTTGTTGATAAACGGACAATTAAGACAAAGGTGGCGATTGAATGAGTGCTGCGATAGCTTAAAAAAATGGCAGGAAAAGGCGAAAGAATTCAACTACATTAATGTGATTTGTGTCAATAACATTTTACCTTTTGTATGAAAAATAAATTTTTGAAACCGGTTGATTGGGTCTGCTATTATTCGATTTTGTTTCAGTAACACTTATTCTGAGATCCCCTGTATACAATCGCTTACCGATGTTTATAAGCTCTATAAAAGCTTTGCAAATGTTCGTAGGCATAACGAATATTTAGCATTAAAACACATGTAAAATGTAAAGTATGTAAATGTAAAGCTCTACTGTAGTCATATGTAAAATGCAGTAGTCACCGATGCCGTTTTGATGTTTATAATCATTGACATTTCCATTATTCATTAACTTCCAAATCAAAACAAATATGATATGAGCCAAGCTGCAAGGACCAGATACCTTATCGATTTTAGAAATTTAGGCATGTTGTGCCAATCAAATTAACGGGGACAAAATATACGGGCCATAAAATGATATTCTACATTACGGTGAATTAATTTCAGTTTAGCATAGAAAGGATGAGGAATTGAAAAAGATACCCGCATTTCAAATCAAAACAAAAATCTTCAAATAAAAAACGAAAATCATCAAGAACGAACGGCTGTAATTTTGTGGAGGTTTGGACTCGTTTCGCGGACGCCCCTGAGGAGCTCTACTAGCGCTCTACTTTACTCATTACCAACTGAAGCGATAGAAAATTATAAAAAAATTTCACAAGTTTCCTATTTGAATAATCAACGGAAGATATTCGGAAGTCGTTTTGGAAGCCGTCGAACAGGAGTTGACATCAGCTTTAAGCACCATCTGATGTTGCTCCAAATGTATAGCCTAACTTGGAATCTCCATTCAGCCTAGCATAAACTGGATCCACTGTTGTCCATTCATCCAGTCACCCTAAGCAAGGCAAAGAAAACTGAAACCTCTTCCACGGTAATTAGGGGAACTTAATGTGCTCTCGAGAAAAAAAACGGTTTGCTTAAATATCTGATAATCCGCATATTAGATAATATCAGTATCATACAGAATCACTTGATATCTTCTAAAAATGATATAGTATCAGTACATTTTAACTGAATTCATCCAGTTTCTAGAAAAGCAAAGTGTCCATCTTACCCACAGTGTCCGTCTCCGCTTACTTTCCCCTACGTGCTGTCTAATTTCTCTTCTGCTGCCTAGGCCAAATTTAATGCTTTTTCACCCATCCATGTGTAAAAGCGGCCACAATTGGAGAAATCGCAAACCGCACCACACAAAGATTCGTTCGTTTGTTAGTTCGTCCGCTGGCGCTGATCCAGAAACGACCCAAATCTGACTTAGCCTCAGGTACAGCATATCAGCAAACTGAAAACATGTTGTTTTTTCTAGCCAAGGAAACATGTGTGTCAAAGCAGGGCAGATTAGCTTCGAGGCAATGTTCGTACACACGAATGACTGACAACTGAACTTAGTGGATGACATGCTTACATCCCACATTTCACACAAAACTGGAGCTACCTGGAAGAGAACGCAAAAATGTCATACTAGCGAAGCCATTAAATCTTTTGAAAACGTACAGAATATCAGATCTGCTCATTGCTCGTGTCATTTTCGGTAGAAGAATTGATTCCTGGCCCCAACCAAGTTTTTGTTACTATGAATGTCATGGAGGCCTCATTTGGGAGATGGGTTGCCGAGCGAGAAAATCATTGCATTTTTTCTGTACGGTTCGTTGTTTATGGTAGAGTTAATGGATTGAACATCCCGTTACTTAAATTGCCTACAAAGTCTGTGTTATTTGTTACGTAGATACATGCATAGGGAGGGCGTAGCCAAAATGTAATCAATAATTTAAATTTGCACATATTGGGAACGAGCAGAAACGATCTTTGGGAGAACTTCCGCAGCTTGTAAATTCCTTACAATTTTCCTTGTTTCAGTGTATTGTTGTTTTTCTAATATTTCGATGCTGATCATATGGGTGCTATTGGATAGTTATTCAGGAAAGACAGTGAGATAAATAGCATGGCACTACTTTCCCAAAGGTTAACGATTCACAGCGATTTGCCAGATTTCCTTGCTGTCACTGTACAGCTAACGATACTATCCTCGGACAGGTAAACTTGAACATTCCTATCATTCTAACGAACGACACTCATCGTCATAAAACCACACTAAGCACCGTTGGTTGCGGGAATCGGCTGTGGTCGCGACGGTTCACTTTCTGCACGACGATTATTTTTGCGAATCATTTCGAAGGTCGTTATAGCGTTTCTTTTTTGGATGTTGCTTCCGTTCCCTTCATTCCGTGGTAGATTTTGTGCGAACCATAGACGGCTCCAGCCGGATGGTAAAGAGGAGGTATGCCTTCTTGGCGAAATGTTTCTGATTTTGGACGACTTGGAAAATGGAATATTGGAATTCGGAGGCACGTTTCTTGCCATTCTAGGAGAGCGCCAATTACCTTAACACTTCATAAATATGTACAAAACAAGTAGGGGAGACTTGACCAAGCGCAAGATTCAACAATTATCAATATCTTTGGTTCTAAAAATTTAACAAAAAATATTTTTATACTTATTTCGATCCCATCAAGTAACTTTATAAGTTTGGAGTGAAAAATCCTTTCCTCATAGAAAATATCCGGTAATTCAAAAAGTTTCCCCTTATCTTTCGCTCTGCTCCCTGATCTTGCGTTCAATTTCTATGAAAAATCCTAATTTTTCGGCTTTATTTAGCATTGCAAAATCAAATCCAGATGGCTCTGACGAAAAGAAATTTTGGCCATAATAATGACATTTAAAATTTATTTTCAAAAATTGCGACGGACGACCCAATTGACCATCTTTAACTAACTAACTACTAATGGAACTGTCGTATGACACAAATTGTTCATGATTATTTGTATATTTTTTAAACAATTGCTTATAACAAAATGAAGCAAAAAGGTTTTCTGGACCTCTTTTTGGTCGAAACAAATCACATGTGCTACTTTCAGTGCCTAACCATTTGTAACCAAGTAATTCCATACCCATCGTCGCCGAGCACGGATTTCGAACAGCGGGTTGAAGGTGTCAACAGCTTGCGTTCCAGCGACCACTTGCAGATTTTGTCGCATTATCAAATGATAATGAATGGAAGTGCGGCATGCAAGCGTGGCAGACGTTTATGCATCTAAGAACTTTGTATTCAGAGCGATGGCATATTCATATTTACACATTAATAAAAGCATAAATCATCAGCAGTACCTCAATGGTTTTGCAAGTTGTTTCACGAACACGAATTGTGACTTTACAATGTATTTTTGATGCTCAAAGCAGTTTTCGTTTTGCCTTTTTCATGCTGTCATATACCATTCGATTCAGTTCGTCGAGATCGGTAAATGTCTGTGTGTGTATTAGACTGCCCAGAAAAATAATGAATTTTTGAAAACTCAATCGGCCCACCCCTGATTCGATTTCTTGTCCCACCAGGAGTACTTGCACCAAATTTGAAGCAAATCGGACAAGTCTCAGGTACAGCATATCAGCAAACTGAAAACATGTTGTTTTTTCTAGCCAAGGAAACATGTGTGTCAAAGCAGGGCAGATTAGCTTCGAGGCAATGTTCGTACACACGAATGACTGACAACTGAACTTAGTGGATGACATGCTTACATCCCACATTTCACACAAAACTGGAGCTACCTGGAAGAGAACGCAAAAATGTCATACTAGCGAAGCCATTAAATCTTTTGAAAACGTACAGAATATCAGATCTGCTCATTGCTCGTGTCATTTTCGGTAGAAGAATTGATTCCTGGCCCCAACCAAGTTTTTGTTACTATGAATGTCATGGAGGCCTCATTTGGGAGATGGGTTGCCGAGCGAGAAAATCATTGCATTTTTTCTGTACGGTTCGTTGTTTATGGTAGAGTTAATGGATTGAACATCCCGTTACTTAAATTGCCTACAAAGTCTGTGTTATTTGTTACGTAGATACATGCATAGGGAGGGCGTAGCCAAAATGTAATCAATAATTTAAATTTGCACATATTGGGAACGAGCAGAAACGATCTTTGGGAGAACTTCCGCAGCTTGTAAATTCCTTACAATTTTCCTTGTTTCAGTGTATTGTTGTTTTTCTAATATTTCGATGCTGATCATATGGGTGCTATTGGATAGTTATTCAGGAAAGACAGTGAGATAAATAGCATGGCACTACTTTCCCAAAGGTTAACGATTCACAGCGATTTGCCAGATTTCCTTGCTGTCACTGTACAGCTAACGATACTATCCTCGGACAGGTAAACTTGAACATTCCTATCATTCTAACGAACGACACTCATCGTCATAAAACCACACTAAGCACCGTTGGTTGCGGGAATCGGCTGTGGTCGCGACGGTTCACTTTCTGCACGACGATTATTTTTGCGAATCATTTCGAAGGTCGTTATAGCGTTTCTTTTTTGGATGTTGCTTCCGTTCCCTTCATTCCGTGGTAGATTTTGTGCGAACCATAGACGGCTCCAGCCGGATGGTAAAGAGGAGGTATGCCTTCTTGGCGAAATGTTTCTGATTTTGGACGACTTGGAAAATGGAATATTGGAATTCGGAGGCACGTTTCTTGCCATTCTAGGAGAGCGCCAATTACCTTAACACTTCATAAATATGTACAAAACAAGTAGGGGAGACTTGACCAAGCGCAAGATTCAACAATTATCAATATCTTTGGTTCTAAAAATTTAACAAAAAATATTTTTATACTTATTTCGATCCCATCAAGTAACTTTATAAGTTTGGAGTGAAAAATCCTTTCCTCATAGAAAATATCCGGTAATTCAAAAAGTTTCCCCTTATCTTTCGCTCTGCTCCCTGATCTTGCGTTCAATTTCTATGAAAAATCCTAATTTTTCGGCTTTATTTAGCATTGCAAAATCAAATCCAGATGGCTCTGACGAAAAGAAATTTTGGCCATAATAATGACATTTAAAATTTATTTTCAAAAATTGCGACGGACGACCCAATTGACCATCTTTAACTAACTAACTACTAATGGAACTGTCGTATGACACAAATTGTTCATGATTATTTGTATATTTTTTAAACAATTGCTTATAACAAAATGAAGCAAAAAGGTTTTCTGGACCTCTTTTTGGTCGAAACAAATCACATGTGCTACTTTCAGTGCCTAACCATTTGTAACCAAGTAATTCCATACCCATCGTCGCCGAGCACGGATTTCGAACAGCGGGTTGAAGGTGTCAACAGCTTGCGTTCCAGCGACCACTTGCAGATTTTGTCGCATTATCAAATGATAATGAATGGAAGTGCGGCATGCAAGCGTGGCAGACGTTTATGCATCTAAGAACTTTGTATTCAGAGCGATGGCATATTCATATTTACACATTAATAAAAGCATAAATCATCAGCAGTACCTCAATGGTTTTGCAAGTTGTTTCACGAACACGAATTGTGACTTTACAATGTATTTTTGATGCTCAAAGCAGTTTTCGTTTTGCCTTTTTCATGCTGTCATATACCATTCGATTCAGTTCGTCGAGATCGGTAAATGTCTGTGTGTGTATTAGACTGCCCAGAAAAATAATGAATTTTTGAAAACTCAATCGGCCCACCCCTGATTCGATTTCTTGTCCCACCAGGAGTACTTGCACCAAATTTGAAGCAAATCGGACAAGTCTAGCTACCGGACCAACGTGCCTGAAGTTCGTATGAGATTTTTCGACAATTTACATGGAGAAAACCCATTAACTCGCATTTTTGCCGGTAGGTGGCACTGTATGCATCGTATTATCACTGTAAGTGAAAATAAGAAAGATAATTTAATTGTCTACACCTTTGTCGAAGACTGCTAGTCAATCCGGCTTTGTTAAAAGAAGTTATTAAAATTTTAACGAAGTGATGTTTGAGTCAGTTTTCCATGGGGCCTAGCAGTGCATGGTTGTGTATCAGTACTCGATTCCCACGAACTATACATTTTTGTGAAATAATCGTTAGGTTTAGCTCAATAGTATGTTCAGAAGAATTATACAACATAATACGAGTTATGTTTTGGTTGGAAAATTTTAGTTCCAACTGTGACCGCATAGATGGCGCCAACACTAACTTTTCATAGAAGAGAAATAGAATATCGAGATGTTATTGCAAAATACCTGTTCTACAACTTTGTGGAAGACACCTAATTTCTATCTCTCTCCGTTAAAAAGTTAGTGTTGGCGCCCTCTATGCGGTACAATGTGGAACTAAAATTTTCTAACCAAAACATTACTTCTATTATTTACTACAATTATTCTGAACATACTGTTGAGCAAAATCTAACGGTTATTGCACGAAAATGTTTAGTTCGTACGAATCGAGTAGTGATACACAACCATGCACTGCTAGGCCCCATGGAAAACTGACGCAGACATCACTCCGCTAAAATGTTAATAACTTCTTTCACCAAAGCCGGATTTACTAGCAGTCTTCGACAAAGTTGTAGACAATTAAATTATCTTTCTTATTTTCAATTACAGTGGTAATACGATGCGAACAGTGGCACCTAGCGGAGAAAATGTGAGCTAGTGGCTTTTCTCCATGTAAATTGTCGAAAAATCTCATGCAAATTTCAGGCCCGTTGGTCCGGTAGCTAGACTTATCCGATTTGCTTCAAATTTGGAACAAGTACTCCTGGTGGGACCAGAAATCGACTCAGGGGTGGGCCGATAGGGGTCATTTTTGTCCTGTCACTCTAGTGTGTATGTATGTGTGTGTAGTTTCATCTGAAAGGTATAACGCTCCCATAAGCTGCTATTGAATTTTTAGTTGATCCGACTTCCAGTTCCGGAATTACGGGTTGAAGAGTGTGGTCATACAGCGCATTCCCATATAAACTGGGACAACCATGATATCCAAATTGCTTAAAACATGTTAAATTTGCTTAAAACATATTAAATCGGTAAAATCGTAGCACAGCAGAGGCCAAAAACTATTGAAATGGTCACCAAATTACTTCGATTCGCACGTTTAGATCACTGATTGCCAATCACACATTCTTTGGATATATGGTCTACTATCGACGATTCCAGAAGTCCCGGATTCCGCATATTCAACAATTAAAGTCACATCGGTTCTTCGGTGATTACTGAACCGATGTTTTCAAACCAAGTCTCAAATGAAAGGCAACATTTGCGGTTGAGTATTGCGTCGCAACTCAGCACAACCCCCCCCCCCCTCACGCCTCCCTCTTTCATCGCTCCCCTCCCCTTGTACCACCCCCACACCCGTATTTCCTTCATACACCCCGTATACCGTAATAAGATGAAGGATTTCTGACGCATCCTCCACTCCTACTGTACTAAACCCCCACCCCCTTCACTCCCAAACCCATTCCACCAACATTTTAAAATGTAAGCACATGAAGATAACATTGAATTCATGTTAAGTTAATTATATATTAGGGGAGCCCGGGGCTAGTTGGTGGTTGGGATAAGTGTCAAGAATCCCTTTGTCTTCGTTTCTATTAGACATATAGCGCTGCCTCTCTTTGTATACCTCAAGTTATGTGAAACCCATTATGTGTTTTTGTTAAAAAACATTTTGTTTTGTAGAAGTTGTGGGCTATATTGTGTTTTCGAGCATACCAAGTAAATTTTGTAAATTTTAAACACTTTGTGTTATTTAGGGTGATTTTAAATCTATTTCACAATTGATTTTATTTTTCGATAGTGGGTAAAAAGAGCTTTCAGTATCCGTATAGATATCAAATCTATTCATGAATTAAAGTTATTTTTTAACTAGGTTTTTGTAAAATATGCGGTTGGGGTAAGTTGGCGCTACTATTTACAGTGCAAATATAGTCATCAAATATTTTTATTTTTGAAATTCACTACAAAGTAAAACTTTGTGTACTGTAAAATGGGGGAACATTGATCATTTTTTCAACAGTTTTTCGAATAACTATATTCAACTCAAGTAGATGTAACTGTTTGCATTTTTAAAACAAGTACAGGTACTTATAGATTGAAAATATTCAAATTGTTGGGTATTTTATTTCGTTTTAATATAAAAACAAAATTACTTTGTTGTAAATTTCGTTGGTTTCGGGGTAACTTTGATCAGCAAAATATGTGTATCGAAATGAGAGATAACGCTCGAAATGTCGTGTAAATTTCTTACCGGTAGGCAATTTAATGGCCCGATATTGTGTCGTCTCGTAAGAAAACAAAAGAGTCTAGAAGGATACAGCCGACTTTTATTGAACTTTTTCGGAAAATAGTAAAAATTATATACTTAACAGCTAAAATCTCGAATTTTTAAAATGAATAATTGGAAAAAAATATTCACGGTTTCTATAAAAGTCATCAGTTCAGCTGAAGTTGATTGATTTCATTAATATACGGGGAATTGTTTAAACAGATTGAAACGATGCATGAGAGTTGCATCATTTTCAATTTGAATTTGTGTTCATAAAAGGTACATTAAATGACGAAATAATCGTTGCCGAAAGATGCTCAACATGTTTAGAATATGGTTTGTATTTTGTTTCGATGATTTTGTTAAAGGGAATGATCTTATCGTATGCTACTGAAAAAAAGTCTCATTTGATCAAATTTACCCGGTGATCAAAGATACCCCGTTTTATGGTATCTCGTCAATGCAGGGGATATTTACTTCGGCCAATCGCCTGTTGAATTTCGAAAATATGCTTTTGAATATGGAATACGCGTCAAAGTTAAATGCCGGGGTATTGAGGCTTAAATATATTGGCAATTATCGGTTAATATACAATTTTATTGAAAAGACATTCAGCACGAACCTTTGATGCAATTGAATCTCCAATTCTAGCGTATTCATACATACCGCCAACTTACCCCTGGGCTGGGGTAAATTGGCGGGTTTTCCGCGTCACATATTTTTGTCTAAAGAAACAAAGACAATGCAACAAACACTTTGATAAAATTCAGGGATATTGACAACAACCACATGTTCTATTTTGCAAGATCGATCTACATCAAAGAGGTAAAAATGGAAACTGAAAACACCGCAACTAGCCCCGGTCTGTCATATACTTTTTTGTTTAAAGTTTGTCTGCGTCTACTTTTGTGGTAGTCGTGGGATACGTGCTAAGTGAAATAAGAATGTAATAGACATTTCCGCAATTCTATTGAACAAAAGCAGCTAATGAATCATAGTTTGTATAAATGAGAAAGGCGCAATCGCCCCATTAGGTGGCTTAAAACAGGTTTTTATTACGGACAGTACACTGAACCTTATCTAATGAATCACAATGTTTCTAATGTTAGGACTATTAGAAGCATAGTTTTGTACTACTCGTACCTATGATTGATCGCTAGCGGCTGGACATAAACAACAATGTTATATTTTACGTAACGGAACAAAAATAAAGCCATGAATTATATTCAAATTTTCTTGAAATACTTCACATAAAAATTTCAAGAGCGTGTGCAGGGTTGCATAAAAGTAAAAATGATTAGGAATACATACCCACTAAATTTGTGAATTTATTCAAAAGCATACAATAACCTGTTCCTGTATCAAGATCATGTTCAAAATTGCACATTTCAATTTATTTAAAAAAATAATAACTCTCGCAGTTAACTTCTTTCCGTCATTAAAATCATCATTTAATTTGAAAAACAACTCATCACTTTTAACTGGTGAAAAAATGAGTAGGATCGATGCTGCCAATCATGAGAAATTAAATAAAAGCCAAACTCATATTAAAAAAGTAAATAGCCATAATTCTGAAAATAACTCGAATTTCGAAAAACAGTCTTAATCGTATTTTTTATTTATCGTAGTGAACCCATAAAAAAAATACAGGAAAAGCTCGACCGACGAAAATTTTTTTGCTCACTTGGGGGATTGTGACTCTATAACATATCGATCCGCCATTGCAAAACTTTCAGCACAAGTAAATTTGTTATCTAGCGCGGCACAAGCAAGTGGTTCGACAACAACATCCCCTACTAACTCGCACGGAACTAGGGTTCGTCGCGGTTGCGGTAATTACCGCAACCGCGCGGTATTTACCGCACCCGCACCGCAAAAACTGCGGTGCGGTGAGACACTTTTTCCCGCGGATGCGGTGCGGGAAATGAGCTTTTACCGCGTGGTATTACCGCAACCGCACTTCAAAAAATAATTGATAAAGTCTGCAGCCTGCATTAAAAAGCGAATTAAAACTATGACTTTTACCATTTGAGAAGGACGCAACTAGATTTATTTTCTGAACGAATGCTTCGAGTTTTATTTATTACCCTACAATAGAGAAACATGATAAACATTTAATTGCTCTAATTTCCATAGGCTTGACAATGATTTGAAAAGAAATCCGAATATAATCTGTATTCGACCTATCGCTACTTGATTTTTTATATTTTGGTCATTCAAATATGATAAAACATACTGTTACTAAGAAATAAAATTTATAAGTTGTGTCCAATATAATTTGGCACCATTATTTTTACGACATATTTTGAAAACTATTTATTTTATACTTCAAAAAAAAATTTACAAAGCGAACTTTTTCGAATACATAAAACGCAAAATCTAATCATTGAAAAACAATTGAATTTTACTATCAAATCCAATTATAAAATGCATCATTTCTCCTGATTCCTCTTGGCAATCGTGGAATTATGTATCGTTTTCGATGACATTTTCCCAACTGTGAATTTTGATGAACTAATGATACTACGACTTAAAAACAATCCAAAGAATGTAATTATCATCATCAAACCAAACGAATTTGGAGGATTTTTTTGCGTGCCTCCATTGTTCGTCCAACTGGGAATATTTTCTACCAAATTAACAAATAATATTTTCAGTTGGGAGTATTTTGTAACTTTTTGAAAGTAAAGCATTCGAAGTTAGTGTAGGGCATTCCCTCAAAGGTTTCTAAAAGTCCCCCTCAAGGTCTTTCTTCATATTGTGACAAGTGTCAAAGTTAGCCCAGATGCCAAATTTTGCATAGTGTGGACAGTTTTTGCCTTAATTGAAAATTTATCTCGAAACTTTAACGTAGGGGTTAGGTATTTTACATACAATCTGTATACAAAGTTTGAAAGAAATCGGTTAAGTAGATTTTGAATGGCAGGTAACACCGCAAATCATGTTTTTCCAGAAACGATCTACAAAAATCTTCGTCGCCGAGTCGTTTGCCGATATTTTTGCATGGAAAAATTACAGCATGTTATTGAAATGATACACTAAAATGTACAAAAGTTTTGATCAGTTCGCTTCACGCAAAGTTTAAAAAAATCGAGAAAAAGTTTTTTTTCACGCCAAAACCGTTATCTCTCTTAATAAAACTTGCAAAGTTGAATATTTTAATAAATTTTACATTCTGAGGAGTCCGTAAAAGACAATTTTCGTGTAAATAAGAATAACATTTTACTATAAATGGCTATACAAAATAAATGAATAATTTTTCAGCACAATTTTTAAAATACACGATTTTTACCGCATTTACCGCATCACCGCGCGGTGCGGTGCGGTAAATGCAATGCGGTTGCGGTAAGCGGTGCGGTTTTATAATTTTGTTGCGGTTGCGGTGCGGACTATCCATTTACCGCCCACATCCGCACCGCGACGAACCCTACACGGAACAAAAAAAATTATTTTGATGCACCTTCTCAATGGGCGGCACACGTACCACGCACATGTGTTCTACCCTGTGTTTCACACACGTCTGCCTTTGAGAAAAGCTGTGGCACATATATCTTGCATACATGTAGTTTTTGAACGATTTAAACAAGTTTCACATAGCAAACAAGGTATCGGTAGCAAGCATTGAACGTTTTTATTTAGATTTGTGAACCAGATTACCAATTCGTTTAGTAGGATGAAAGTTATTAAGGTTCAAACTGTACGTAACGTTTTCATTTTGAAAATATTGAAGAGACACCAAGTGTAGTAAAGAAAGACATTGTATTGTCCTGTTTTTGATGAGCGCCAGCAAGGTAGCACGCACAAAGGGGACTCCGTGATAAACTGGTTCTCACAATCTCCGGCTGATTTCATTCTCCGGAGAAATAATGCGTTTTGTTTATCCAGAGAGGTTGTGTGCGTGCTAATAACTTTTCAAGGGAAAATGTTTAGTTTTTATTGCCGAAGTTCCAAACTATCCAGACTCATTTACTCATATGAGTGATGAAATCAATGCCTGATGTCTACATCCATACAATAATTTGTAGCCTGTTCCATACATTATCTGCACATGAGTGATTTTGATGATTATAATGAGGAATAAAGCTGTTTTCCTGCATTGCTGACATGAAAACCAAAATGCAAGAACCCTATTTACAGCGTTTTAATTGCTAATAGGTAAAATACATTAACGATACTGTCCCTTTCGTGCAACAGAAGTGTTAGTTTGTATCAAAGTTTATGCATGTATTCAAGTATGGCTGTTCTGTTCTACGACAGAAAAAATATATTCAATAGTAACGAAAACATTTTTTCTTGTAAATTCTTGAGCTTGAGCTTGTGTGACCACCCCTGGCTGCTACTCCGTTATCGATCTGGACTAGCTGAAGTTGAATTTCCAGGATTCCTGAATTATCTAAAAAGTAAAAATGACTGATAACAGTATCGTTTTATGAAATCAACGCACATACTAAGTTAGTTTGGTATTTTTAATATGTTGCAAAACAACAATATACACAAAAGTTTAAAAAGAGCTACTTTGATGTAAGCTCCCACTTTTTCCAACAGCATTACAACCAATTAGAACCAGTCGGATTTGATAGAACTATTTGAAGTAGATTACTAGAATATTGTAGTTACTATTTTATTTTTTAGCTTAACTTAAAACTATGTATGCGTGTAGAATTATTCATGCATTCACAACAGATCATCACCGGCTAAAACGCCCCACCCATTGTTGCGGGGCACACTCATTGATTACGGGGCATACCATCCTCTTGTTGTGGGGAATATTACACTTTAACCGGGGGCATTTTGCCCTGGCTTTTGCCTAGAATTTAGGCATCTTTGAAAAATGTTTAATAATATTTGTATTAGGACGTTTTTAATAAATATTAGTTAATACTAATTTCTAACTAATATTACAAAAAATTAGAGTAGTTGGTGCGACCTGTTTACCTTAATTATGCTTGAGAATAGCGAACCATCTTTCAATGTGCAACTCCTGGTAATCCTAAAGTGTTTATTGACCAATACCGGCGCCGGCCAGGCCCGAACGTAGATCGCAGAAGGAAAGGGAAGGAATGTTAGTCCGATACTTGCTTTTTTTTTTTTTTTTTTCATAAAACGTTTATTTGACACGGCATTTGCAAAAGCTTTTTTACGCCGGGGTTTTTTTTTACATAACATGTTACAAAGGTTCTTAAGACTATCACGTTATAAAAAAAATCACTTTCTAATGCTAACACTGAGGATAATCATCATTTTGAATGTTTTTAATTATACTCTATTTTCTTGAAATTCATTGTAAACCTATTGATAGTTTTTCTGTAATCTTTGTTTATTTTTTTTCTTTATTTATATCGTTTTATCTAACTTAACTAACTGCGAAGAAATCTAAATTGTTTGTGGGTAGCAAGGGAAAAAAACTAGAAACATTGTGGGGATAATTATATTTGAATATTGATTGTTTTCAGGAAATGATAAATATGGCTCATGTATGTAAGATCTCGTAAAGCGAGGATATCACGAACAGGTACATAGGGTGGTTTTCTTCTGGCTCGTAAGGAGTCTATTAATTGGGATCTGGCTTCATGATATTCAGTGCAAGACCAAACAACATGTTCAATGTCTTCGTAACCCTCTCCGCAAGCACATTGATTATCTTCTGCGATCCCAATACGGCGGAGATGCGCATTCAACGTATAATGGTTGGACATGAGTCTAGACATCACACGAATGAAGTTTCGACTTACATCCAACCCTTTGAACCATGCCTTCGTTGATACTTTAGGGATAATTGAGTGCAACCACCGTCCCAGATCTCCATTGTCCCATGATGTTTGCCAACTAGTAAGCGTCCTCTGACGAGAAGCGCTATAAAATTCATTGAAGGCAATAGGTCTTTCATAGATGTCACCGTCCAGCGCCCCTATTTTGGCTAAATTATCCGCTCTCTCATTGCCCGGTATGGAGCAATGAGCGGGAATCCACACTAAGGTAATTTGATAAGATTTATTTGTTAATTTAGTTAAGTATTCTCGTATCTTCTTCAAAAAGAACGGAGCGTGATTATCAAGCTTTAATGAGCGTAGTGCCTTAATTGTGCTGAGGCTATCTGTGAGGATGAAATAATGGCTCGGAAGTAAAGTATCAATGATTTCCAGACTATAGTGAACTGCTGCTAGTTCGGCTGTATAAACGGAGGCAGGTTCTGCAAGCTTGAAAGAGATCGAGGTGTTATTGTTGAAAATACCGAAGCCAGTGGCCTCATTGATTCGTGACCCATCAGTGTAGAACATTTTATGGCAGTCAATGTGTTGGTATTTACTTATGAATATTTTAGGGATCTCCAGAGAGCGCTGGTGATCCGGGATTCCACGAATTTCCTCTTGCATGGACGTGTCGAAAAATAAAGTGGAATCGGGAGTATCTAGTATATTAACACATGTCAGAACATAACTAGAAGGCGTTATTTCTTGTGACATGTGATTGAAGTACACTGTCATGAATCTGGTTTGGGATTGAAGCTCGACAAGTCTTTCGAAATTTTCAATTACAAGTGGATTCATAACCTCACACCGTATAAGTAAACGAGAGGAGAGATCGCAGAATCGATCTTTTAAGGGAAGAACTCCCGCTAGAACTTCAAGACTCATCGTATGTGTCGATTGCATGGAACCTAAGGCGATTCGTAAACAACGATACTGTATTCGTTCCAATTTAATAATGTGAGTGTTTGCAGCTGAACGGAAACAGAAGCACCCATATTCCATTACTGAAAGTATCGTTGTTTGATACAATCTTATCACGTCACTTGGATGAGCACCCCACCAAGATCCGGTTATTGTTCGGAGAAAATTTATCCTTTGTTGGCACTTCTTTACCAGATACCTAATGTGGCCTCCCCATGTACCTTTAGAATCGAACCAAATTCCGAGATATTTAAAGGTCATGACTTGGGCTATCGTTCTACCAACCAACTGAAGCTGAAGCTGAGCTGGATCACGCTTCCTTGAAAAAACAACCAACTCTGTTTTCTCCGTAGAGAAATCGATGCCTAACTTCAAAGCCCAACTTGATAAATTATCCAAACTATCTTGCAGTGGTTGTTGTAAATTTATGGCTTTTGGTCCTGTAACAGAAACCACGCCATCATCTGCAAGTTGCCTTAGAGTGCATGGGCTGACAATACAATTATCAATGTCATTCACGTAAAAATTGTAGAGAAGGGGGCTTAAACAAGAACCTTGTGGGAGGCCCATGTAACTTATTCTGAATGTTGCCAAATCGCCATATGAAAAATGCATGTGCTTTTCTGACAATAAGTTGTATAAATAATTATTTAATATTGGTGAAAGACCACATTGATGTAGTTTCTCTGAGAGAACATCAATGGAAACAGAGTCGAATGCTCCTTTTATGTCTAAGAACACAGACGCCATTTGTTCTTTTTTTGCGTAAGCTAGTTGGATTTCTGACGAAAGTAGCGCAAGACAATCATTCGTTCCCTTTCCCCTCCGAAAACCAAACTGGGTATCTGATAGCAAGCCGTTCGCCTCAACCCAATTGTCGAGACGTCGTAGGATAATTTTTTCCAACAATTTCCTGATGCAGGATAGCATTGCAATCGGTCGATACGAGTTATGGTCGGAGGCTGGTTTTCCCGGTTTTGGAATGGCGATAACTCTCACTTGTCTCCAGTCGTGCGGGACTATGTTCTGCTCAAGAAGCTTATTGAATAAATTCAACAAGCGTCTTTTTGCTAGGTCAGGCAGATTCTTCACCAAGTTGAATTTAATTCTGTCTGGACCCGGAGCATTATTGTTGCATGAGAGGAGTGCAATTGAAAATTCCATCATTGTCAAAGGCGAATCTATGGAATCGTTACTTGTGGGAGCATCGCGAATGATTTTCTGCGCAGGAGCAGAATCTGGACAAACTTTCTTCGCAAAATTAAATATCCAGCGATTCGAAAAATCTTCGCTTTCATTAGTTACGTTTCGATTCCTCATTCTTCTGGCTGTATTCCAAAGAGTACTCATTGATGTTTCTCTTGACAAGCCATCAACGAAACGTCTCCAATAACTAGACTTTTTGGCACGACGGAGACTGTCAAATTTGTTTTGTAAAATCGAATAATTTTCAAAGTTTTCACGTGTACACCCTTTCCGTTTCATAATTTCTTTGTAAGCAACTTGTTTAGCTTCATATGCATCCGAGCACTCTTTGTCCCACCAGGGATTAGGAGGCCGACTGTTCATTATCATGCCAGGATTGCATTTCGTTTGGGTTTGTTCTGCTGCTTCAATAATCAAACCCGCTAGAAATTCATATTCTTCGGTAGGTGGTAGCTCTTCCGTCGAAACAAGAGAAGTGGAAATTAAAGATTGGTATTTTTTCCAATCAATATTTCGTGTCAAGTCATAAGGGACATTGTTTGAATTCGTGAGGCCTAATCCACTGTTAATTGAAATAACGACTGGCAAATGATCGCTACCGTGAGGATCAGGTACAACCTTCCACGTGCAATCTAACCGAAGTGATGTCGAGCAGATACTTGCTTTTGCTAGAGGTCGTATATAATACTGCGCACCTCACAAGTCTCACGGGAGGAGGAGATATTTGTTAGTAAGTATAGAAGTTGGATTTTACATCTTCTTTACCGACGCCAGAGAGGTGACTCCATTATCTGGACTAGATATCGATCCATCAACTCATGAACCGGGGACCAACGGCTTTACTTCCCTTCCGAAGCAATACGTGACCACAGATTTTTTTCTCAGGAAAATCTCAACGACCTCGGAATTAAACCCAGACCAACTGGAATGAGTGGCGGTCACGCTTACCACTCAACCATCGGCGCCGTCGAAAACATTTATTCTTGTAAATTCTACATAGAATGTAATTAACGGAATTGGTCGCGGGCATTGTGTAGTACGCAGTTCACCTGGGTTTTGTTCCCAAGGTCAACACATCGTGTTAAAAGTTTATTATTCCCGAAAAAAGAGACGAAGTTTCAATCCTCTACAATTAAAGCAAAAACTTAACGTAACAAATTTTGATTAGAGAAGCTTCAAGCAAAATCCATTTATTTACTCTGTTTTTTTATCGTTCTATTATCTCGACTATCCAAACCGACTTCGTGACTTTGTTGCTATCGTTTAGTGCAAAATTCCCTAACAGAAAAAACATCATCTCGGCTAACTCGCCTCAATTAATCAAAGCGAATACTTTCAATTGAGGCAATCGCTCACCGACGAATCGCGGCCAAGATGTGGTAGCCGATCGATTTGCTTTGATGCGTAGGGAAAGCCGAAGTGCACATATTTCTTGCTTTCATTAATCATCTTAAGTGGCTTCCGAACTCCGCCACTGCACTGCCACCGCGTAAACTGTACCGTGGAGAAACGGTTCGTTAATTTACCACCCATTCCGAGCGATTGATTCGCGATCCGGGCTATGCTGGCTCGTTACGGCAGATTAGATCGGCATTTGGAGCTTAAACTTATTCGTGGCGTAAACACACGTCGTCCTACGGAAATCTTTTCTTGCAGATTGGGTAACTCTCCAGATGGGCAATTAATCAATGGAACAGGAGCATATTCAACATAGAAAAACTCACCTTTTTGCCATCCCGAAACTTTACGGTTCCTTCGATAATTGAGCTTATATCCACCATTTCTTTTCGATCGCTGGATGTCGGTCCCACGGAAATGAAACTTATCAGAAAAGCTGGCACTTTTTTCTGCTTTCCGGTTATTTCCACATTCACTCAAATATTCAATTAAAAACACGATAAATTTTGGCACATTTTGTCCCACTTCGACAACAAATTGTTATGTATTTCAAACTGTTCTCCTTGTCCGTTGGAAGAACAATCCCCGACTGTCGGCTATGCGGCTGGGGCGCTTTCTACTGGGCGCCCTGAATCGATCAATCACATCACAAAGCACCAAATTGTTCAACCCCGAAGGGTCAAAGTATCAACTGCAGAATTTTTATAGTTCGTTTTTGCCGCTTTCGACCGTAAACTGAACACTCACTTACCCTCTATCTCTGCACTTGGTTGGTGCCCTGTTTGGATTTTAATTAAGCGCAAGCATTGTATCGGAATAAATATTTTCCGATGGTCGATCCACGCATCGTCAATAATGAATGAGTCTTGTATTAATTATTCACGGCAGTCCACAGCGTTCGGGATTTAATGTGTCCCCATATCAAATGCCGATTGGCCGGCAGCTCTGCTAGGTCCGACGACGCCGCAGAAGGTCTGACGAAGCGTGAAATTTTTCTCCTACAGCGTTGCGATGTGAATGCAAATTCGCGAACTCAATTTCCGGGTGATTTTTTTTAATCGCTCCGATGTTTGTAACCTCCAGAGGGATCAGAGCGAGGTTGCAGAGCTAACTTCCGCAAAAAACGTCTTCCTTTCTCACTTCAACCGATGCAGATGGTTAAAGTCTAACAACCGATGTTTGTTTTCATTTCGTTTCTGCTTTCGGTCAAGCCGAAATAGATTTCACCTGACCGGATTATCTCACTATAGTACACAACAATAACGATAAAAACATACACGAACACAATTTGGCACGGATTTTACTTAAGCTCGATAATTTATCATTCACTGACTTTTTCTTCCGTTTTTCACCTGCCAGCTTCGTTGATTTTTGATACGAAACAGACTCAGGTGTCATTCATTGCGCTTTCACTGCATGCTTATTTGGCACTAATTTTATTCCTTTTTGTGTTATTTATTTTTTGTGGTATTTGTGAATAAGATTTGCAATATATACAAAAGAAACGCAGATTTGAGTTTTCGTTGTCCAATTCGCAAACAACCAAAGAGTAGAAATTATCAACTTAAAATAAAAGTTCGCTGAAACGAGTATAATAACCATAGAATCAATCCCATAAAAGTTTTCATTAATCTCAAACAAATCATTTGTATTGTACACACACAAACTGCTCAAGTTCTATGTGAAATATTATTATTTATTGCAGAATGGCAAGAAAAATAGCAAACTTTTTCCATCCTGTACGAAGAATAAAAGTATATTCTTAACGATAGATTGAGATAACATGAATCCCATAAACCCTGGTGAAGGTCAGGTACCTAAAAGACCGAATAGAATGCTGTGTCACTGACGCAACTTCAGGCCCAAACTGAAAAGTTTGAGAGTTGTCTTCACAACATCGCCTCGCGTTCGGTAGACCGTTACCAATCAGAAGTTTGACGCTCCGTCATTCTTTTGAACTCTTCAGATGTTGAGGTCGGTAAAAAATCGATTTTTTTATTCTATTATGTTAAATTATAGATTCTTCAGAATGTTATCACAATTTTTTATAGAGCAGTAGATGCAAAATTATAAGAGCGAGTAAAGGTGCTATAACCTAGGCTCATTAGCCAGGGCTAAATACTTTTGTCCCATCCCATCCCAGGAACCTAGGACCAAAGAAGTGACATTAATCCTCTTAGCCAAGTCACTTTCAACGATTTATCAAATCCCCACCAAATTGAAACGGTCGGTACGGTTGTCCATGTTTCTTCCTTATTCAAGGTTTGAAATAGTTCGTTGATTAAATTCTTCATTAAATGAATAATTTAATTGTCGTATAATTTTGAATCATCTTCACTTTGTGCTGCTCAGTTGGCCTGGCCGCTTTAATGATTGTGTCACACATCATATGTACCACAAACATTAATATTGACAAGAAAAATTGTAGGCGAACGTCTGCAATTTTCCAGGATCCCTACATGTATTGGCTGTGTATGTGTAGACTAGACTAGGCTAGACTAGACTACAGCAGTAGATTCAAAGTTATAGCGTTTTTCATCTTGCTCCCTTATGGGGTAGTTGCTTATACTTGAAACTTTGAACGTTTATCTCGAACTCGCTTTTTTCAAAAACGTCGTTGTGGTGACTAGGATTGCCGAAAACAGTTTCGACCGATTAAATTTTTTGTTTTGTTTTGAATTGTTCGTAATTTATTTGTCGTGTTCTTGAACGATTCTATTATTTCGAATAAATTTTTATATTAATGTTATGATTTTATTTAATAACTTTTGCAAAAGATGAAAAAAGTGGCCGTTTTTAAAAATCGTCCCCATTCGTAAAAAAAAAATTTTAAGGAATCGTGCAAGGACACTGAAAGTCCATATACTAATGAAATTTGTTTGGTTTTATGTTTTCATTTGAGCTGTTGTACTGGAATCATAATCACGGCAAGCCTTAAAAAACGCGTTTTGTGAAAATTGTTATAACTTAGAAAAATTTTAATATTTTTTCATGTTCTAAAGCTGCTTTTACAAATTTGACCTACGCAAGACGTATAACAATACGGCTACATATCTTTACAAAAATTAAAAAATTTCCTTACTTTCCCGTACCTCAACATATACATATAACCCCCCATGTCACGCGCCTATTTTATTCTATAAAATCAACCAACTTAAGCCTTATCTAAAAAAAATAGGTGTGCGTGGCAATACTCACAATCATGTTCATATATATCATTTAATGAATATTTGTATAGGTTGGCAGGATGGCCGGTTCACATGTATATATCTATATCACTGAAATTAATTTACCAAAGTCTTTTATATAATCCTGAGAAGTAGCCAATTTTGTGCATTTTTATGCAATGTGTTTTATTTTTCTTTATCTAGCTGCATCGATAAATAAAAATGCATATTCAAACCACCGCTATAATTGGACGATCACCTTTTTATTTTGTATATTTAATTAAATCAAATAATTGTCATTTCAATGTGGAAATGACTTTCTGTTTCGACAGACATCGCAGCCGTTTCGTAGTGTACAGTATAATTTCGGAGCTAGTGTGCCAGTCCTAGTCTTTTTAAAAGTTAGTCTTGAGGCGTAAGGGTCTCAGGACCGTTGAAAAATGCCTCATCTCGATATAAAATCTAGCATGAAAAATGCGGAATCTCTCACTCCCAATGCGTTGAAATAAGATAGCTGTATTCATAACTCCGCGTGTATTCAATTGCTCACTCCAAAATTTTAATGGAGTTAGGAGAAATGTTTTGACTACATCATCATGCCCAGGTTTTAAAAAAAATCTATTTGCTTGCGACTTATCGTTATTTTCCATTAAATAAACAATACGATTAAGTTTTGATAAGCTTTATCCGTAAGCTGGGAAAAAGCTCACATTTCATCACTTAGACAATTTTTCGTATTTTCTTTATTTATTACAGTACTGGCGATTGAAAAAAGTAGTGGAAATTCATGACAAAATATCTCTAGAATTCCACCTACCATATTACAAAAAAACTTGGCACATTAAAGTGAAGCTATTTTTCCATAAGTATTTTTATATGACGCTATAATATTCTATTATTCCCACATTAACTGCAAAACTCAAGGTTAACTTCCAACGAAACAAATGCATAAAGATTAACAATACTATGATGCAATGCTGGTTAAACATGCAACTCAGAGTTTTGTGCAGCGAAGATTTTTTTATCATTTTAATTTGTTCGACGTAATTATGAGAACAAACACGATCAATAAACATCATCTCCAAACACTATCTAATTTTGTATCAAAAATCACAACTTGCTGCGTTTCATTCGGTAATCCATTTATTGCACATTTAAATTTTTAAAACGCTCTTCGTTCATATGGTTCGTTTTCAATTGATTTATTGGAAATTCCTCTCATGTCGACTACACATATTCATTAGAGCTTGTATCTCTTAAACCATCCTCTGGGACACTTATCGAAGTTCAGGATCCACACGCTGAAGAGGCCATCTATTTCACTCAACTGGTACACATATTGAAAGGAACAACATAAAAGCTTTTAGTCACCCACCACCAAAGTTCGGTTGGAACGTTGGTCTGAAACACAACAGGGAACACAACACTGTCTAGGGATTTTTACAATCAGGATGAGCGTACCAGTTTCATATAATATCTGCTCTGGCAGAACCACCATCACTCCTTTCGAAGATAAGTATTATCTGCAATTTATTCAATATTTCATTTTTTTTTTTGCACACAATAAGCTAACGAAGGCAAATTGAAAAAAAAACATGAATAAATAAAATCTTGCTCGAGCTGAATGCGTCGTCACTACCATTCTCCTCGGTTCTAGGCATACGCTCGCGAAAATTTTTGCCATCACACATCACACATCTCAATTCAGGCACTTCTAGTATAACAATGATTCCTAGTGCTCTACTGCGGGGATGGTGGAGTAATGCGCGCTTCTATACACACTTTCAGCAATCCTCCACGTTCGGTACTATTATCTGATTCTTTGAGTGAAACGTTAAAATATTTTCCGCCACGGCAAGCGCACTTCCCTCTTCGAAATCAAACAACCAAACAAGAATCTTCACTTTGTACTGAATTTTCCGCGAACCGTATCGAATTGGTAGTAGCTGCACCAGACCGCCTCGTGCCACCCATTCGTTCTACCGTTGCGTTCGCTTCTCGTTTACCTTTTAGTTATCTTTACCCAAAAACACGGGGTAATCACCAGACACGATTATTATCAACCATCCCCTCGCGAAATCGTTTGCGCCGAACCTCACACTGGAAGGAAAACCACGGCGTTGGCACATGAAACCGGAAGTTCGTAGCTTCCTGCTGTCGAGACGTGGCTTGAATCATATAAGCGATCCTGGAATTTGCCACCCCGTTTTGGCACAATCGTCCCACACGAAAGCAAATACACACACATACCACACACAGGCCACTATATTTCGCCGAGTTAGCCGAAGAACTGCTATTTGAGTCAAAACCGCCGTGAAAAAACTCCCACATACGAACTGCTTCACGGCTGAACGCGAACTAAACAACAATACCGCTGGGTCATGTTGCGCATGTTGTGCGACCAGCAGCCATACGAGCCATTTCGTCGGAGAGTGATACCAGCTGCCGTACTGAGAGCGAGGAAAATTATTGGTAGCAGTGAGCGAATTGGGCAAACGTGAACTCTGTTACGTGGTGAGAGCGGCAGACTGACCTAACCAGATGGGATATAGCTACCTACCGGCAGCATAAATCGTACTCCCGGGATATGAATGAAATGAACACTGGCTGCAAATGCTGGCAGTCGTGTACGAATGCGTTCGGTTGTTTTTTATTCATTCGTTCAAACTCGTGGGAGTGAAACATATAGTCCACATGTAATCCACAATGACGGGAGAATGATTAATGTTTCATTGGAAAAACTAAGAATGTACCGATTTAAAATGGTCGGCATTCGTATCGGTAGCGTCATATGACGGTAAATTGCAAAACTATAACTTACACCAATCGACACAGCTCGACAAATTGGGATAATGTCTGTATGTGTGTGTCGGTAGGTGTGCAAATTAATATCATGTAATTGTCTCAGCAATCACTGAACCGATCTTAACGAAACTAGTTTCAAATGAATGCCCTAACGTGACCATTAGATGCTGTTATGTTTAGCTATAGATTGTCAAAATCCGTTTACGAACGGCGGGGATATTAAACATTTTATATTTTTATTTCTCACATACAGTGGGGTCTCCTACTACAAGGATTCCTAAAACGCGGCTTTCTACTACGCGGATTCCAACTACACGGATGCACGGTACGCGCATAGTGGGAATCTCATAGCTTATGGGATTTAAACTTGCTGGGTCGAATATTACGTGCGGTTAACAAATTTGATTGCATCTTGATCGCTAGAGTTTTCCGCAACTTTGAGGGTATAATTCTTTAAACTTTTTCAGCGGCTTCTGAATTAGGCCTCAGAATTGATGAATACCGGTAATGTTCCGGATTTTCAAAGCCCCATATCTCCGGTCACAAGTGCGTGCGGTTAACAAATTTGATTGCATCTTGATCGCTAGAGCTTTCAGCAACTTTAAGGGTATAATTCTTTAAACTTTTTCAGCGGCTCTAAATTAGGCCTCAGATTTGATGAATACCGGTAATGTTCCGGATCTTCAAAGCCCCATATCTGCGGTCACAAGTGCGTGCGGTTAACAAATTTGATTTAATCTTGATCGCTAGAGCTTTCCGCAACTTTAAGGGTATAATGCTTTGAACTTTTTCAGCGGCTTCTAAATTAGGCCTCAGATTTGATGAATACCGGTAATGTTCCGGATTTTCAAAGCCCCATATCTCCGGTCACAAATGCGTGCGGTTAACAAATTTGATTGCATCTTGATCGCTAGAGCTTGCCGCAACTTTGAGGGTACAATTCTTTAAACTTTTTCAGCGGCTTCTGCATTAGGTCTCAGAATTGATGAATACCGGTAATGTTCCGGATTTTAAAAACCCCATATCTCCGGTCACAAGTGCGTGCGGTTAACAAATTTGATTGCATCTTGATTGCTAGAGCTTTCCGCAACTTTGAGGGTATAATTCTTTAAACTTTTTCAGCGGCTTCTGAATTAGGCCTCAGAATTGATGAATACCGGTAATGTTCCGGATCTTCAAAGCCCCATATCTCCGGTCACAGATGCGTGCGGTGAACAAATTTGATTGCCTTTTATTACCTAAAAAATTCCGCAACTTTTGGTGTGTATGTTGTGATACTTTTTCAGCGGCTTCCAATTAATTGCCTTTTTGGTTGGATTTCTTCCACTGTGCACCGGGGGTAAGAGAGTAAATAATTCGAACGTCTCGTCGTGAATGTTACTAACATTGACTGGGTTCAACATAAAATATATCTAAATGCTGATTATTTTGAAAGGTGATGTTTCAGGAAGATTTGTCTAGAAAGTCAAGAGCTCCTGGAATGTGAAAATATCAACTCGAACTTATCCCACCAGGCGGCGCTAGTGCGGATGCAAATGTTCAACTAATGTTAAAATCATTCCTTATCTCAATAACGAGATTATTTAGAGGGGTACTGTTTTCATTGGAAAAGGTCGTGAAATCAAATACTACCAGATGGTTACAGATTAGTTTGGGATATTGTCACTATGTGGTGCTAGTGGGTGTACCGGCAAACAGCGTATTATAGAATGTGATACATCTTGAAAGTCTAATAACTTAGAAAGATGGTGTTTTCGGCAAAATTTTAGAGTAGGCACCTGATTATGGACAAATAAATTCAAAATAGATCCACCAGGCAGCGTTAATGAGCTTGTACTATATCTCAAATTCTATATCTCAAAATCATGGAAATTTAGAAGTGTGGTGTCTTCGGCAATATTTATCAGCGGGTCGAGTGCTGTCCGACGGCGAATAGGTAATTTCAGAATTCAGTCAGTAGGTAGTGCTAGGGGGAACACAACTACCAGTACATGTTAGGTAATGTATTATCTCAAAAGTTTAATAATTTAGGAAAATTACGTTTTCTGTAAAGTTTCTGATGACGACAAGGGATGGTTGATAATTCAGGTGGCGCTAGTGAGCTTTCATTTTTATATTTCAATATCTCATTATGACAATTTTGAACGGTGGTGTACTCAGCAAAATTTTTGGAGGGGGCAGTGATGGTTTGGATCTGTGGTTGAATTGGATAACTCTTGAGCGTTTTTTCAAAACGTCATATCTGCAATGAGTTACTCTCTTTGTTTACTTTCTCTTCTGTTAATAATTCGGTCACTTTAACATTTATCCCTCAACTCTTTGCATAATATGCTAGTTAAAACCACTGTCTTTCGATCTGTACTTTAAAATAAGTGAAAAGTGTTATAGTGACGCCGTAAAAATCGAAAGAGAAAGAAAACAAAGAGAGTAACTCATTGCAGATATGACGTTTTGAAAAAACGCTCTAGAACTGAGCGCATGATCACGACATGCCTTTAAATGCAGTGAGCATTTTGGAAAAAAATCACAAGTCAAAACTATCAACCATGATTGCAATGTGATTTTCGTCGTGTTTTCTAACATTTTAAATATGCAGAGGAATGTTAACGAGTCAAAGTGAAAAATGTTTTAACTGAATGGGAGAGTGTTTTATTTTAAAGGGAACGTTGTTGCCAGTTGTAAATCAATAGTTTTAGATATTTTCAATACACGTGGACTGCCGCTAGAAGCATAATTGTCCCATGTGTATAGGGTTTCCCATAGCACATGGGACAGTTATGCTTCTAGCGGCAGTGGAGGTCCGCCAATGAGTCCAAATGGTAATTATTTTAAACTTTAAGGAAATGAGTTTCATATTAAAAAGCATGTCGTTGGCAGGTAAAAAATCCCAAACTCATTTTTAATGCTTAGAGAGGTCCGTCGATTAATCAAAATGTCTAACAAGCTGCCGAAATATGTTCCCGAACGGCGGAGATACTGAAATTTATTTTTTTTGCTTCTCGTTTGCCAATTTTCAATAGGTTATCGGTTCACTGCTGTTTTAGGGATGAAAAACCCTTTTTAATACGTGATTCAAGGAATTCGATTTGGAAAATAATCTATGAATTTACACAGATCGTCATATAATTCTCTTAGTAGTGAGGTATAGTTTAAGTTTTTTCATTTAGCTCATATTCATATTACACTCGTGACATCACGACAGTAACTGTCTCTCAGTCCAGTTTCTCATCTTGCTCAGTTTAAAAGATAGAAATCGCTCCCCTGCTATAGCATGGCAAGCCATCAAATTTATCCGATTGCCCCTTTGTCTATTTGAAAAAGCAAAAATTGACTTCTTCTGCCTAGTGTGTAAATAAACAATGAGTGATAATACAAAGCAAGTTTATACCCCATTTGGGGCAAACTGTGTTGTTGTTGAGAAGTCAACAACAACACAGTTTGCCCCAAATGGGGTGGAGCAATTATTGAAGGTGAACATGAAGCGCAACGTAGCAGAAGTTAATGCTGTGCAATTCCACCATCTACGTCATGCGGAACTGATTATGTTTAAAAATATTAGTCAAGCAGAATCATTTGGTTCGTAGCGCAACTTGAAACACGTCGTCGAATGTAATGACATTTTATACAGCATCCCAACATACATAGATAATGACAGTATTGAAATAAAGCTGCATGACCTGGCACCATGTACTAGTTCCGCCGCTATTAAAAAACCCATGTCAGAACACGGAGAGGTAGATAGCGATAATTTGAGGAACTTCTTCTCAGGACTTCGCAACGGCGTTCTTGTGGTGAGAATGTGTCCGATAAAACCTATTTCCTCCTATTTGACCATCCCATGCAGATGAGCTCAAGGTATTGTATATTCTCAACAAACACTGGTCACATATCCAGCGCTGATTCCTACGTGCCAATACTGTGGTCAGCTACCACACTAGGGAAAACTTTGCGCAGAGTCTGCTAAGGAAATTCCATCTGTTACGATCAAACCTAACTAGTAAGCAGCACACTAACTATATAATTTGTTATTATAAAATAAACTCTTGAGGATATATGCCATACGGCAATACTTTTTTAGTGAATCAAGTTTTATTGATGAAAAAATGTTGTCCGATGCAAAAATGCAAATGTTGTTTGTAAAACATCGCGAAGCCTGGCTTCGTTTTCCGTACGCCTAAATTCTTTACAGATATGTATTGTCTCAAAAGCCTTTACTGCTCTCTAGTGCGCTCCACGTTGGAGTGTTGTTCAGCAGTCTGGAACCCGAATTACATGAACAAGCAATCGAATTGAAGGTATTCAACGCAAATTTATACGGTATGCTCTTCGACGCCTTTCTCGGCGCGACCCATTTCGTCTTCCAAGCTACGAGAGTCGGTGTCATCTGCAGTGCTGCGAAATTTCAAAATCAGTTACCTATTTCTGCTTTTATTTACCGAAACCAACATTCAGATTCACCGTCTCCCTCATTCATTATCTTTCCAACCGACTGAAATTTCATGCAGAATCGAATGCTTGAGTGCAAATGATATATAAATTCCTTCACCAACTAGAGCATTCATTTGTTATTATGTGGACAGTTTAAGGGGCGGTAGGGGTTTAAGAGCGAAACTTTGCGTGAAGGGAATTGATAAAAACTTTTGTGCATTATAGTGTACCATCTAAATAACATTCTGTAATTTTTCTATGCAAAAATATTGATAAACGACTCGATGACGAAACTTTTGGTAGAATGTCTCTGGAAAAAAAACTTGATTTGCGGTGATACCTGCTATTCAAAAACTACTTAACCGATTTCTTTCAAACTTTACATACTCATTCTATGTAAAAAAATACCTAACCCCCTACATTGAGTTTTCGAAATAAATTTTCAATTAGGGGGATTTTCATTCATATTGAATAAAAAATTTCCCCTTAATTGAAATAATTCAACGTAGGGGTTAGGTATTTTTTCAATAGTATGTGTATGCAAAGTTTGAAATAAAACGGTTTAGTAGTTTTTGAATGGCAGGTAACATCGCAAATCATGTTTTTTTCAGAGACGTTCTACAAAAATCTTCGTCACTGAGTTGTTTATCGATATTTTTGCTTAGAAAAATTACTGAATATTATTTAGATGATACACTATAATGCACTAACGTTTTGATCAATTCGCTTCACGCAAAGTTCTTAAATAATCCCATAAAAAAAATTGCGCTGAAGCCCTGAAGCCCTGAAGCATTAGCACGCCTCCTCCCGAAGTAGTCATTTCAAATGGAATGCCCTGGTTTTTCACTGACTGTCCTGGTGTCCTAGGAACTCGAGAAAAATGCTTGATTTCTCCTGGTTTTTCTCCTGTAAGCCTAACATATTTTTCTTTATTGAGTTTTCACTTTCTTTCCTCTGATTCAGATTGCAGTTACGACCGATCGCAACCATAACTGCAACGACTACAACAAAGTTTTATACACTCGAATCCCTTAATTGTACCATCCGATGTCTTTTTTAATCTCTCATCTTTCTTCTCTTACGTGAAAATTGAAAAGAACAAGTACGAGGCGTTCGTGTGTACATAACATGTTCTGGCATCACTGGCAGTTGCACCATTGCACCCGTGTCGAATTGACAGATGCAACAAATTTGTTGTCATGCTGACAGACGACGAAGTGCATCACGAATGTAGTGCGAGGGAACTGTCAGACAACATAAGTAAACAAACAACATAAGAAGGAAAGTAGGATAGAAAAACACCATTTTGAAAGTGATAGTAGTAGAATAGTAAAATACGTTGGAGTAAGAAATTAGAAGTTGTGAGCAAGGAAATTATTCGGATAGTGGATAGATTAAAGATTAAGCTGTACTAAGATCCAGAATACGTAAGTTTGTGAAACAATATAAAGCAGTGAATTAAAGCAACAAATTTATGACTAGATACGCGGAGGCAAACACTGGACAAATACGAACAGTACAGTTGAGATTATCAATTCCGAGATAAAACGAAGTAAGTGAACGTACAAATTAATTACTAAAACCGATAAAATGAAAAATGTGAATACTAAATTGTAGATAAATTGCGATAGACAGCGATAGAGGAAGGAAAAGAGGAAGCTGTAAAGTAAGGAGAACAAATAATTGTGAGTAAGACAAATAATCGATTATTTACGGTAAATTAAAATAAAGTTATTTAGTTTGATCTGCACAGTAAAAAAAAGGCGGATTTCCAAAAATCTTGTTTTCGCCTGCCGTCCGAACAAAATCAAAAATTGTTTCTCGGATAGTGTGCAGGATGGCTTCTTCTCCTTCGAAGCAAGAAAAGTGTCTGTACTGCAAACTAGCGGAATCCGATGACATCGATTGGGTTCAATGCGAAGAATGTCAGTATTGGGCTCATTCCTCGTGCGCAGGTGTTAACCAAGAGGTGGCGAACGTTAGTTGGCGTTGTCCGCGATGCTCTCCGCAAAGCGCCCGGCGTCTTAAAGTTCCAGAGACTACGGTTAAGAATCGCGGGAAGAAGTCCGCCCCGAATAGCGATGCAGGGTCCGATCGTGGAGCTGGTTCCGTCTTAGACCTGACTGAGCAGCAGTTGGAAGAGGAACAGCTAGCAATGGAGATGGCCTTTGCAAAGCAGATCGAGTTGCGGAAACAGCGTCTTGCTAAGCAGCAGGCTTGGAACGAGAGGCGGATGAAGCTAGAGTGGGAGATGCGCGAGCAGGAGCTACAAGCGCAGCGTGAAATGGAGCAGCGGCAGCTAGAGCATGAGCAGAAAATGCTTGACTGCCAATTAGCCGCAGAACGTGAATTCTCGAAGAAGCGGGATGCTATTCGGAAACAGTTCGACGACAGCATTAATAAGGTCAACGCATTGAAGGGCCAATATGGAGCTGTCAGCGGTGCTTCTGCCTCCAAACCGGAACAGAAGGTGGATGACTGGATGCTGGATTATCGCGGAGCCTATCCAAAGCCAGGATATCTGCAGACGGAAGATAAACTCGCGTGTCCGAAGAAGGTGCCGTTAGATAAGTCGTTCACCATCGAAGCCGGCCAATTCGAGCGAAGTAACGAAGATGTGAGTGACGGTGATGTTTCGGAGGTCCCGCCGAGTAGATGCAGTCGAAGCAGCTTTCAAAGGTGCGCAGATGGAAACGGGTCGGGGTGTATCGTGGGTCGTATTACAAGAGATCAGCTAGCTGCTCGCAAAGCGGTCTCTCAGAACCTTCCCAAATTTAAAGGGGAAGCAGAAGTTTGGCCGTTGTTTATCAGCAGTTTCGAGTACACGACTGCAGCTTGCGGATTCTCAAACCTCGAGAATTTGAAGCGTTTGCAGGACTGTCTACAGGGTGACGCACTTGAGGCGGTCAGGAGTCGGCTAGTGCTTACCGGACTCTGTTCCGGATGTGATCAGGGATCTTCGGAATCTGTTCGGAAAACCGGAGAAGCTACTCAGAACGTTGCTGTCGAAGGTGAGGAACGCGCCGTCACCGAGAGCTGATCGATTGGAGACGTTCATCAGCTTCGGGATAACGGTGAAGCAGTTATGCGACCACCTTGAAGCGTCAGGACTTTGCGACCACCTAAACAATCCGATGCTGGTGCAGGAGTTAGTTGACAAGTTGCCACCGAGCTACAAACTGGATTGGGTCCGGAATAAGCGAGGGAAGATGGACAGTCCGTTGCGAATGTTCACGAACTTCACAAATGACATCGTTTCGGATGTGTCGGAGGTGACGGAGTTCTCGACATTGTCGCTAAGCGAGCGCGAGCCTTCGCGAATGGGGAAAGGAAATTCCCGAAAAAAGGAGTTTGTCCATCTTCATGACGCGGACCAGGTTTCTGATGAAATTCAAAGAGAGACAGTAACTAAGCCGTGCTGGATCTGTAAACGAACGGATCATCTCATCAGGTGCTGTGAGGAGTTTAAGCGGATGAACATTGCCGCCAGGTTGAGAGAGGTTGAGCGACAAAACCTGTGTGGTCTTTGTTTGAACAAGCACGGAAACAGCAGATGCACCTCGAAGATTCGATGCTTCATGCAAAATTGTCGTGGAGGCCATCATCCACTTTTGCATCGAGTGGAGGAATCGGTGCGGCTGCAGAAGGTAGAATGCAATGCTACCGAAAAGGCAGATAGTGCGGTTATTTTCCGTATGATGCCGGTGACGCTTTACGTGGGCAAACGACAGTTCGATACTACTGCGTTCTTCGACGAAGGGTCGTCGGCTACGTTGGTAGATGATCTGGTGGCCAGGCGGCTGAAAGCAGAAGGTACTCTAGAGCCGTTGATAGTGACGTGGACGGGCAATATCAACCGCTTTGAGAACGATTCGAGGAAGGTCGAACTGATGATGTCGGCAAAGGGTTCGAAGGAGAAGTTTCCGCTGTTCAACACTCGAACGGTATCAGAGTTGGTGCTGCCGAAGCAGAACGTGCGATTCGCAGATGTGGTAAAAAAATATTCCCATCTTGCAGGCGTTCCGGTGAGAGATTACCCATCGGGAAAGCCGAGAATCCTACTCGGGCTAGACAACGTCCACTTATTTGCGCCGTTGGAGTCGCGGGTCGGTAAGCCAAACGAACCGATTGCCGTGCGGTCGAAGATTGGCTGGACAGTGTATGGTTCGGAGAATCGAAGACCGAGTGCGTACACCTACCTGAATCTGCACTCGATCGTTCCAGCAAACAATCAAGGTCTCCATGACATGATGCGAGAGCAATACATGCTAGATGAGACAGCGATTGCGACGTTCGCTGTACCGGAGCCCGTGGAGGAGAAAAGAGCTCGAGAGATGCTTGAGACAACGACGAAGCGAGTGGGTGATCGCTTCGAAACGGGGTTGCTGTGGCGTGAGGATGCACGACGATTCCCTGACAGCTATCCGATGGCTGTACGCCGGATGAAGGCGCTGGACAGTAAGCTGAACAGGAATTCAGACTTGAAGAAAAACGTGTGCCAGCAGATCGAGGACTATCAAGTCAAACACTACGCGCACAAGGCGAGTGAAGCCGTACTGAAGGGTACGCCACAAACTGCTGCGTGGTATCTACCGCTGAACGTCGTAGTGAATCCGAAGAAGCCGAGTAAGGTGCGCTTGGTTTGGGATGCTGCAGCATCAGTGAACGGAGTCTCTCTTAACTCAGAATTACTCAAAGGTCCGGATATGCTAGTTCCGCTTCCCAGAGTAATCTGCAATTTTCGGGAACGGCCAGTAGCATTTGGTGGTGACATTCAAGAAATGTACCATCAGATCCGGATCAGACCTGAGGATAGGCAAGCGCAACGGTTTTTGTTCCGAGCGAACAGTGAGGAAGCTCCGCAGGTGTACGTTATGGACGTTGCCACCTTTGGTTCCACGTGTTCGCCCTGCTCAGCTCAATTCGTGAAGAACTTGAATGCAGCAGATTTCTCGGAGAAGTACCCTGAAGCAGTAGAAGCCATCGTGAAGCGTCACTACGTAGATGACTACTACGACAGCGTGGATACTATCGAAGAAGCGAGCCAGCGAGGTGAGGTACATCCATTCGTGTGGAGGATTTCGGATCAGAAACTGGGTGTCGAACTCTGCTAGATTTCTCGAACAAATAGGAGAAAGGAGTGTCGATTCCGCAGTGCATTTCAACTGGGACAAGAACACCAAATACGAGCGTGTGCTAGGCGTCGTTTGGGACCCGGTTGGAGACGAGTTCCGTTTTGCGACCGAATGGAAAGCAGAGTACAACAAGGTTTTCCGAGAGGAAAAACGCCCGACGAAAAGAATTGTTCTGAGCATTGTGATGGCGCAATTCGATCCAGCAGGATTTCTTGCTCCAGTTACAATTCTCGGGAAAATGCTGGTTCAGGATCTGTGGCGGACAGGCTGCGACTGGGATGATGCAATCGATGAGCTGTCGTTCAGGAAGTGGTTGCGGTGGACCAACATTCTCGCAGATGTGCCAGTGTTTAAGCTACCTCGAAGCTATTTCGGAACTGCGAGATCAGATGAGGTCGAAGAAGTCCAGTTTCACATCTTTGCTGATGCCAGCGAGACGGCGTACGGATGTGTGGCATACTTCCGTGCAATCGTACGGGGTAAGGTGGTGTGTTCGCTAGTGATGAGTCGAGCGAAGGTAGCACCGTTGAAGCAGCTGTCGATTCCGCGGCTAGAACTCCTGGCAGCGGTTCTTGCGGCAAGGCTGGCACGAACGATCGAGGAGAATCACAACTTCACGATCAGTAGAGTGGTGTTCTGGATTGACGCAGAAGTGGTGCTGTCCTGGATTCGGTCGGATCAGCGCCGCTACAAGCAATTTGTTGGTTTTCGCATTGGCGAAATTCTTAGTTTGACTAAACTGACAGATTGGCGATGGGTTCCGACGAGATTGAACGTGGCGGATCTGGTAACCAAATGGGGTAAAGGTCTGGAAATACACCCCAACAGCCCGTGGGTACGTGGGCAACAATTTTTGTACGACAGTGTGGAAAAGTGGCCGAAGAGAGAATTACCTCCAGCTAACACTACGGAGGAACTTCGGGTTCACTTGATGCTGCACGACGTGCAAGTTGCACAGGCTATCGTGGACGCCAATCGCTTTTCTAAGTGGACAGTGCTGGTGAGGACGATGGCGTGCGTAATCCGGTTCGTGTCGAACTGTAGACGAAAGAGCAAAAAACTGCCCATTGAGACGCTAAAAGCAACGAGCAGACAGAGCAGAGTACTACAACCGACGGCAGCTACGTCAGTACGTGTGGCGCTACAGCAAAGTGAGTACGAGAAGGCGGAACTATGGCTGATGAAGATGACACAGGCGGAGTGTTTCATCGATGAGTTGAAGGTACTGGTCAGGAATAAGGATCGGCCGGTGAGCCAATGGCTGGCGATCGAGAAGTCCAGTGCACTTTACAAACTTATTCCGCTGATTGACGAAAACGGGCTGATTCGAATGGAGGGGAGAGCAGAGAAAGCAGAGTTGCTGTCATTCGATCTACGTTTTCCAACGATCCTGCCACATCAGCATAAAATCACGCAGCTGATTGTTCAGCATTACCACGAGAAGAGCGGTCACGGATATCGACAGGCTGTGAAGAACGAGCTGAAGCAGCTGTTCTACATTCCGCAGCTTGACGCAGTAGTCCGGAAGGTGTCGTCGTCTTGCGTATGGTGTAAGGTCCATCGTAGTCGGCCTCGAGTTCCACGAATGGCTCCGCTACCAGTGCAGCGGTTAACACCGAATCTTCGTCCCTTTAGTTACACAGGTGTGGATTATTTGGACCCATTTGCTGTTGCTGTAGGACGCCGAACGGAGAAGAGATGGGTCGCATTGTTCACCTGCTTGGAAACCCGCGCGGTGCACCTGGAGGTCGCTCACGGACTGACTACGCAGTCGTGCTTGATGGCGATTCACCGATTCATTGGTCGGCGAGGTTGGCCGATGGAGTTTCTGTCCGACAATGGGACGAACTTCCTAGGAGCCAGTAAGGAACTGGAAGGAGTTGTCCGAGAAATAGGAGAAGATTGTGCGGATCAGCTGACTAGCGGGAGAACGAAGTGGACGTTCAACCCTCCTTTGGCTCCTCACATGGGAGGAGTATGGGAGCGTCTCGTTCGGTCGGTTAAGGAGGCATTCGTGGCGCTTGATGATGGGAGACGGTTGACGGACGAAATTTTGCAGACAGTAGTGGTGGAAGCGGAAGACATGATCAATTCTCGCCCGCTAACGTACGTGTCTCAAGAGTGTGACGAAGCGGAGGCACTCACTCCAAACCGCTTTTTGCGGGGACTCTCCCCAAATCAGCCTAGCGTGAATCTTCCCCCACCTCATCCAGCAGCAGCACTTCGAGACGCGTTCCAGCGATCGCAGCAGTTGGCCAGCATTTTGTGGGAACGTTAGGTCAAGGAGTACATTCCTTCGCTGAACCAGAGGACAAAGTGGTTTGGTGAGTCGAGACCATTAAGAATAGGAGACTTAGTTTATGTGGTAGAAGGTAGCAACCGGAAGTGCTGGATCCGCGGGGTGATAGAGGAGGTCATCGTGTCCGGTGATGGACGAATTCGGCAGGCCTGGGTACGCACCAACAGTGGACGATATAGGCGAGCAACAGCAAAACTAGCCGTGATGGAGTTTGGTAACTCTGAACCGGATGCGAGCCCCGGGACAGGGTTACGGGCCGGGGAATGTTCTGGCATCACTGGCAGTTGCACCATTGCACCCGTGTCGAATTGACAGATGCAACAAATTTGTTGTCATGCTGACAGACGACGAAGTGCATCACGAATGTAGTGCGAGGGAACTGTCAGACAACATAAGTAAACAAACAACATAAGAAGGAAAGTAGGATAAAAAAAACACCATTTTGAAAGTGATAGTAGTAGAATAGTAAAATACGTTGGAGTAAGAAATTAGAAGTTGTGAGCAAGGAAATTATTCGGATAGTGGATAGATTAAAGATTAAGCTGTACTAAGATCCAGAATACGTAAGTTTGTGAAACAATATAAAGCAGTGAATTAAAGCAACAAATTTATGACTAGATACGCGGAGGCAAACACTGGACAAATACGAACGGTACAGTTGAGATTATCAATTCCGAGATAAAACGAAGTAAGTGAACGTACAAATTAATTACTAAAACCGATAAAATGAAAAATGTGAATACTAAATTGTAGATAAATTGCGATAGACAGCGATAGAGGAAGGAAAAGAGGAAGCTGTAAAGTAAGGAGAACAAACAATTGTGAGTAAGACAAATAATCGATTATTTACGGTAAATTAAAATAAAGTTATTTAGTTTGATCTGCACAGTAAAAAAAAGGCGGATTTCCAAAAATCTTGTTTTCGCCTGCCGTCCGAACATAACATATAAATGACGTGTAGTCCTTTTGCAAGGAAATTTGACAGCCGAACAATTCGAAATGATTCCAGTTGTGGACCAAACTCTCGCCGCTATCAATGGCGATGAAACAATGATTACCAGAGCTTCTTCACGGCTTAAATTGTCTTTAAACCCGGGACCCAGAGAATTCCTTTTGGTGCCTCTGATAAGACCAATCGCTGATTTGTTAACTTTGAGTTCTCTTGCATCCGCGAACTTTTTTAATTCATAAGAAGGGAAATGACGAAACATCGAAAACTATCGTGGAAATAAGCACTCAACTCTCTCTTTCTCGTGATTATGGATCAACTTCAGGGTCAATGTAAACAGTACCCAATCCACGATTGAAATGGTTTCTCGCCTGGACGCTAACCTAACCTGCCGAATCTTACATAACAGGGAGCATGGAAGGTCGTGTTCGAACTGATATTATTTACATTAACTTATCCGCTGTTTTTCATATAACAATCGATAAAAGGGAGAAATTTATAATAAATGGTAGTTTTTGCAGCTGTTTCGATCCTAGCTCTCAGATCGATATAATAATTGTCATCGGAGATTGTCAGGGACTAATTTTTAAATTAAGAATAGCGTAGGGAAGCTACTTGGGACCGTTTATGTTTTTGCTTTACTTCAATGACCTGTGTTGAGTACCGATAACTCCTCGCTGGTCCCGCACAGATGATTTCAAAATATTTCATCTCATCCGCTAAATTCATGATTGCTGATTTTCCCAGCAACATCATGTAACCTTCGATGATGGCAAGAACTGCGTGTGTGTAAAACCCAAAAAAAATCTCGCTGAGCGAATTCGCATGAACAACTTTGTAGCTGAGCTATGCCTACCAGACCTCTGAACTGTTTTGCTGCTGAAGATCAGTCTGCCATAACCTAGAACTTTTTATCTGCCGAAAATCTGGGAAGAAGGCACAATCGATTAAGAAGTGACCGTTCTGGCTTTTTACTCGGTTGATATGGTCACCCTAAGGATCCCTCCTATGATAGTTAGCATATCAGGTTTTACGGATAGCAATAAAACTGGGCTAGCTAGTCACAACATGGGTTTATAGAAACTTCTAGAAAGGTATTAAAACCACGAGGTATGCATGGAAGGTTTTATATTTAGTTGAATTGACCGCTATAAAAACTTCAATATAACCAAAATTGTTACTTGGGTTGCGACCTAAAATTTTTTAAAACCGAATATCAAATTGAAGAGTAACTCATGTAATTCATTTTGATTTGATCGAATTGTTGGATTAGGCGGAGGAATCGCAATAGTGGTTAACCGCATAATCAAGCAACGAATTTTGCTCTCTTTTGACACCAAGGTGATCGAGTATTTGGGAATTTGAGTGGAAACTGATCTTGGTATCATCGTTATTGCTGCAACGTAATTGCCTTTTCAATGCCCTGTTTAGTACACTACTTACAAAAACTTACAATAAATGGATCAAAGTTCTTTATACTAAGCTATTTAACGTTAAACACCAATCTTCGAATAATTCTCAAAATAATTGCAACGGTAAACTACTTTTTAATAATTGCTCTGCTGGTTATTATTCAGTTTTATTTCCAAATGGACCTACGTGCCATTCGTTTGTAAGGAAACCGTTGCAAAGTGGCTCAAAACAGCGTTTTGAGGTACTTAATTCATTGGAGTTAAAACTGTTCATATTAGTGTTTTTACATACTCTTCAATGTTTGTGTGTGTAGAAAGCGCCATCTTTTGGCAATATTATTTTTGAAAAAAAGTTGATCATAGTAGGCTATAGAAAATTTTACTTTTGATCCGAAAGAGATAGCGCTGAACAATCTTCAGCAAAGTTGTAGAGGAGAGTATTTTTATAAATTTTGCAGAAGACATATTGTCTCTGTCACTCACCGTAATTGAGTTATGAGATGTTTTCTATGATGAACTCCTTCAATTCTTGTTTTTGCTTATAACTTGTTTGTTTATGATTTTTCGCGTTTACAATGTTCGAAGTTATTTTTTACCATTGCAAAATACGCAACTTTTTCGAAGAGACTAAATAGCTGTGAATGCTGTGTAAAGACTTATGGCTGATTTTGATTTTATTTAGCCTGTTTTCGAACCCGTGTAACGTTACTATAAGCAAAAATTGTATAGGACTATAGGACTAGGCTTCACCTACAAAACGAAGTTAAAACCGTTTGTCCATAATCATTCGTTCAGAAGTTATACCCTGTTGATCTTTGTGTCTAGCCGTTTTGAAGTCGTGCGTATGGCTCACTGAACGAGTAGGCGCTGGTGATCAAAGACGCTTTCGCTTGATTTTCTGAGTGGAGCGCACTCTGTTTACTAGCGCGACTGCCGGAAGGTTAACACCGCTATTGAATGATTTTCTAATGGATGATGTGCAATTGTGTCTCAGTTTGGTTAATCGGATGAATTTTAGTTGCATGTGCATTTTTCAAACAAATCTTTATCGAAAAATTTCAAATTCGATTACTAGAGCCGATACAACAGAATAAATAAAATTTTAAGTGGAAGAGACTTCACAGTGCAATAATATTTTACCTTGTGAGCTGAATACGTTAAATGTATTCTATCGCAATTGTCATTTTAGAATTACAAAGACATTTTGCAACTTGAACTAAAAAGTTTCTTTATTGAATTATTATAATAAATAAATTACTTAGTGCATTAGCGACATAATGCACACACCAAAAAATAATGAAAATTAAACGACATGTAAATCAATACGAATGTAAACATACAAAGCTGGAATCAAAAATTTGATTGAAAATTAAGTTGAATTCGACGCACTCAATGAGAGCATCAGAAAGCATATGATTTTAAAGTTTCGTTCGTGTAATATTACACGTCATTTATTTTACAGCAATATGGGATTAAAAATACATTCAAGCGCATTGGTTTCCCTTTTAATGAAACTGTAATTCCCAATCAACGTGTAAAATTACAATAAATATCGCTGAAAAAAGCACGACAAGTTGTGTGTATTTGTGCTGGAACTTAATTTTACATTTATATTCATGCTCCAAATACGTGCATGAAAATAAATTTAAAATTACAAAATATTTTGTTCTGTGGCAGTATACAAAGCACTATTGCGAAGTAGTGCGAAAAACTCCCAGAAATTTTCCACCAATAAAATCAACACACGATAGGCGACAATAAACAAAGCAAATAATTCGCCGCTCGGCACGATTTACTAACGATGCATCCGTAGAATGGAATTTAGCTTTCCTTCGCAAGCGCTTTCAAGAATGTTTTGCTTTCTTGGATGCCTTCGTTGTCTTATAAAAATAGCTTGATGCAGTTTTCCTCTATCCTTTTGACTCTCGCACGCAAGCGAAGAATGCTCCATCCCTAGTATGATCAAAATCATCGCCATTGGTGTCACGTAAGTATATATTTTCCAACTGACCCACCCATTGACCGGAAATAGTCTCACTATTTTATTGTCATCGTCAACAAAATCATCGGAGCCCGGAAGGCCAGAACGGGAGAATATGAATATTTTCCCCGGCGCGCAGCTCTTGTCACAAGTACACTTTACCATTTACTAACTGTGTAGAAAGGAGATTGGGGTGAGATAAGGATTTAGTGATCTCTTTTCCTTTCGAAGATAACCATAGAGGCAAAAGGATTAAAGTTACTCGAATCCCGGAAGGAGAAGATTTCGGAAGATCATGCTGCTGAAGTGAGGTCGTTCTCAATGTTGTACCAAAGAGGATTCCCCTTAACTTATTGATGTAGATAGCGGAAAAGATTTTTTGGTCGATAACATTTGATGGTGAACTTAATTTTTCTTCCGGCAGGCGGTTTCGTATATAAATATGAAATATGAATTTTCTCTTTCTTTGAAGATGGTGCCCACCGCAATGGCAGTAGTTTTGTTTTGAATCCAAAAAATGGTTTATTGGAGAACGCCTCAGTAGATATTGGTTTGTATATCAAACGTTTCACATGTATGTTGAACTTGGCCAAATTGATAAAAGAAAGCTGAAACCATCTTAAATTAAGATTGATTTTAGAATGTTTACAGCTATGCAATAAGGTAGGATTGATTCGCGGGTGGTAGTAACGCTTTGATAAATACTTTTCTTGTTTATTCAAAAGCTGGAGCAAAGCTACATACGGGATTAAATATAATATATAAAAACCTACTTTATGCAACTAAGGTAACAAGCGTATTTTGTCGTTCATAGGTAGAGGGTCGCACTATTTTAACATTGAAAATGCTTTACTCTACTATATGGGGCTGGGGCTAGAAGCAAAACTAAAATCTGATTTCGAACTGCTTCACGAAAAATGTGGCATAATTTTAAATCGTTCCATAGGATTCTCGTGCCGTATCACAAGACATCTATAAGAAAACAGTCCTTATTAGGACGAATAAATAATGGAAAAAGAATTCAAGTAGAAAATTCCTTTTATTATCTTATATTAAGTTTGCGCTTGGTTATTCCAATGAATCATAATATAAACAAATATTCTACGAACCCGAAGGCTTTTGCAAAAGCTTTAAGAAAATAAGTGAATGTGGCAACCCTGCCACTAAGCGAAAAACACCAAAAAGAATGATGAAAATCTTTTTATTCGTCGTACAGAAGGATAGTCTTCCATCTGCACTAAGAAGTTGATAAAAGCGATCGCCTTGTGTCACATAGCGCTCATTTGACAGCGGAGTGAGGGGAATGTTCGTCTGTGTGTACGCAGCAGTAGCGAATCGCCGGCAAGGTTCGAATCGTTTCAAAGGATTCTCGTCCTGTACCACCAAGCTTAGTTATCTACAAACCGTCCTTATTGGTCCAAATACAAAATGGAAAAAATTGATATATAAAATTCCTTTTATTAATCATAATATAAGGAAATATTCTTCAAATGAATAATCTACAAACCCGAAGGCTTATTTCCTTTAAAAATAGGTATAAATTGTAATTTTCTGATTGCTACTGCAAAAGTTATAACATTTAATATTTTTTCCTCTATATTTTCCCATAGTACCAATTTCAAAAATTTTAAGCGATGTGGGCGGGAGTCTAGAATTGTCCAAATGATGTGAAATTTGACATCTGAGCTTACTTTGACATTTTTCACAATATGAGAGTGGGGGGGGGGGGGGGGGGGGGTGAGAATTAAAAAAAAAATATGAAATGCCCTAATAACGAGCTATAACTCCATAACTTTTGCAAAGACGTTAGCTTATTTCTTTCAGCAGAAAAAGAATTTAGTTGAAAAATCTAACTTATAGGAGGATTAGTCACAAAAATCGTAGCAGGAAATGACAGACCTTGCAGTTTCTGATAAGTAGTCCGAAACTATTGACGTAAACACGGCCGTTTCAACGCTAACAACCAATCACCATTTAGAATAAATTATTAAAAATTGCAAAACAAAATAGAAAATACACGAGATAATTCAGACCTTTCTACGGAACATATACAACTTGTCAGAATGATATTTATGCTTTAAAGGGATCACACACAAACAACTAGCAATAATGTTGAAGATATTAAAGATGAAGACATTGTATCTTCAGCAAAGTTGTTGGCAAAAGCTTGCTCCACAACTTTGCCGAAAACATAATTGTAATACATGCACTTGGTATATATCCCACTTTTAGAGAGATTAATCATCAAAATAACAAGACTATATGAAAGGGCTTGTAATGCTCACAAATTCTTCCCAAGACCCCGTTAACCCAAATCTAATGATTTAGGCGTAATTAATAGATCGCATGATTTTGCGCAAGAAAAACCACTGTACCGCTGCTAGAAGAAGAGCTCCCAGAATTGCGCTCGTACGAAATAACCATGCGTAGGCTTACCAGTTTGTAATGATTAGTTTTACATCTGTAAGTAGGGGTTTCCCCATTACTTAGGTTCTAACTTTTACTTTTAGGGGCAGATCTCAAAAAAAATGTGGGGGGGGTTTGAAATTTTGATTTGAAAATGGACTTTGTCTAATTCGTAATACATAATAACCTTATTTAATTCTTGTAAATCGTGGTTGTTCTTGAAAATATGCATTGAGGTAGAATTATGTGGGGGGGACGGTTGGCCGAGTTGTAAGCTTAGCGTAGAGTAATGTGCACTTCGGTATTCGAGAAATTCTAACCTTTTTACTGAATGAAATTGGGTACTAAGCTATGATGATCATAAGGGAATATATGCATGAAAAATAAGTAATAAAAATAAATCTAATTATTAACACATACAAATAAGAGATAAGAATCATTCAATGTTGAATATTGCCCCTTCAATCCTAAAAATTTTCCTCCTGAGGAGTTCCTGGCAGGATTTGTAACAGATCAAAACGCCAGACCTCTCCCCAAGGCGGATTCACAAACTGATTCAAAGAAGCGTCAAGGTTGCAAACTCTGATCGACTTAAATTTTGACCAATTTTCTAATAAAAACAGGAGGAGGCGAAAAATGAAAGCAAACGAAAGTGTTCACTGACGGAAGAACAGAAGGCAGCGGGAACTGTAAAAACGTTCACTAAAGCTACCGAAACTAAGCCTGAAAAAGTCAAAAAGACTAAAAAGTAAAGAGTGGAGTGTTTTTGTACCACAGTATTGCAAAATGATGTTTTCTCACTAATAAACGTTTTCCAGTAATGCATTTGATGTGTTTTGCTTATTTTACCAAACGCGGCCAACCTACCCCAGCCCTGGGGCTGGTTGGCCGATTTTTCCCTCCTCTTTTGGTTGTTAATAGCTTTTTTTTTTCCTGATTTTGCTTTATGAATTAAAAAACACATATGTACTCAAGAGTATCTTCATGACTGCTGAACATTTCAACTCGACATTTCAGTTATTTCAGAACGTATATATATATATATATATATATATATATATATATATATATATATATATATATATATATATATATATATATATATATATATATATATATATATATATATATATATATATATATATATATATATATATATATATATATATATATATATATATATATATATATATATATATATATATATATATATATATATATATATATATATATATATATATATATATATATATATATATATATATATATATATATATATATATATATATATATATATATATATATATATATATATATATATATATATATATATTTATAACAGCTGATGAAGTGCTTTCGAGTTTGTGATGTTTGTTTTGATCAGGTGAAAAAAGTAGGACGATTCGTTTTACAAATCACGTGACGTATACATGTTTATGAATGTATAAGAAACAGTAGACTGATCTTTTATTACGAGAAAAGTTATAGATAATATAGGTTCATTTAAACGTTGTTCAAAATAGTGCGGCACTCTCCCTAATGGGTTCAAAATAGGCTCATTATCCTAGTTACATAAAATAGGTATTTACATATTATATTTAATCCCGTATGTAGCTTTGTATTACCAAACTTAATTGACCTTTAAATGCATGATTTTCACATTTCTTTGGTGCTCATTTTTGTGGATGCATGTAATCTATACCTCTTTGTTGAGGCTTCATATCATAAAATTAGGTATGTTGCCAATTGGGAACAGCATGCATTAAAGGGTTAAAAATGGCAACAGCTTGCTTTTGTCAATTTGGTAAAGTCCAACACGCATAGGGTGACCATACGCCCTAATTTCCCAGGACATGTCCTGGTTTTTCACTGACTGTCCTGGTGTCCAGAGAAGTTGGGGCAAAAGCTTGATTTGTCCTATTTCTCCTGTAAGCCTAATAACAGGTGTTCAATAGAAATGGGAGTTTTTTCAGTCATGCAGTTGAAAAACAAAAAAAAATTCTTCATCGAATTCAGAATTCTTTATTAAAAACATAATGCTTATTCTTCAAAAAAAACGTCAATGAATATTAGAGAAGGGGCCCTGGTCAGCCGTACAACGCAACTTAGTCGCGATGCTCTCACAAGAGCACTGGACGGTGCTGACGTCCTCCTTCCGGATACAATTCCGGATCCTGGTGGTCAACCGCTTGGCATCCTTGACTCGCCAATTATTTTTATACACCAAAGCACTGAGCGAGCCAAAAAACACCAATAGGACTGGGGCAAGTTAGTCGGGTTTCTTTCTTTCGGCACGTACGGTATCTTTTTCTGCTCAGCGTCTTCTTGGTGTAATGGAAAGACGTCTTGTCCGGCCAGAAGACGTACTTCCCAACCGTATGATGCTCCTTTAAGAAAGGCAGAAGAATTTTCTCAAGACACTCCTCCTGGTACACTTGTTGATTGACCAGACCGCTCGTCTTGAACCACGGTTTTGAAATCCCTCTGTCCGATATGGCGATGTACAGCATAACATTTCTTTTAAATTAATGCTTAAACTTATATTTTACTTCGGGGTGTGTGGCCGACTTGTCACTGGAATAGTAGCTGTCATTTCCTGGAATGTGGGTGTTCGAGAGCAGCACGAACGAGGTCTCGCGGTAGTTGTTCGTCATCCACCGGCACTGCGATTTTACGATCGCTATTTGCTCGTCCGTTTCATCGGGGGACCAAGCCTTCTTCCGACAGATTATGTCCTCCATCTTGAGGGCTCGGTGAATCATGGGCGGCATCACACAAACTCGTTTCGTCCTTGTCGAACAGCTTTTTCAACGCTTCCTTCTTCTTCTTCATCATTATCTTTGCTGACGGCCGCTACCGGCCTTCCGATCCACGCTCAGGGATGCCAGGATCTGGAAAACTGTACTTATGGGCACGCTTTCGTCTCGAAAGGTGTCTACCGTAAACTTTTTTCCACGATGGCCAAGTGTCTCGTAAAACCGCACAACATGCTCGCGGAGTACTTGCTGTTTCGATGCCATCTTCGATTGAACTGACAGCACCCGAGCGAAAATAAACATGTCTCCTATTTATAGGGAGTCCCGAGAGCAATTCTCTTGGAGAGAAAAGAATTTACGCTCTTTTCTTTAATTACAGAGAGGTATTGAAATCATTCTCATTTTTTATTGAACACCCGTTATATCTCTAATTATTGAGTTTTCGCTTTATTCACTCTGCTCCAGAGTACGACAAACAAAACTTAATACACTCGAGTTTCTCAATTGTACTATCCGATGCCTTTTTTAATCTCTCGATAGTACCTCCACGGAAAACCGATCCATCACAATTTCAACTGAAAAATTAGTTGAGTTTTTGGTTTCGTCTAGTTAATATTTGGGCGAACTAAATTTTTGTTGAAAACAATAATCCAACGTTGTTGGTTTGAAGCTGTCAGTTTCAGTCTGGACATGACGTTTCAGCCTAGCACAAAACTTAAAAAGCCTACCTGAGCTAAAGCTTGAAAAGCTTGTCTCAGCTTCAGAGCTTTCACCATTCATTCAAATTCAATCCGAACGAACCACAATACAGTTCAGTAAAACGCTTGCCTTCACCCCAACCGAATGAATTGCCGCTATGGATACCGAAGCAACAACACGAGGAAACAGAAACAGGAACGAATATATCCACACACGCTTGCATAAGCACGTATCATTATAATTATTATAATGATGAACAGTTGTGAGTATCATTGAGAGAGAGGATATCAGTATTCTCTTCTCTCTTGAATAGTGATTCCTCTTTACTTGGTTGATTATTTGATGGAATTGGTTCAAGAACATACAAGCTGTTGAATCATTCAGATTCATTGTGTAATGCTGAATCTGAATATAAAATTCTTCTGGCCCTATTAGCGGTTTGCAGCATCTTTCGCTACGTCTGTTAAGAACATATGGCTTGTGGAGCGGACATTAGGCAACAGGTACCGCTTATTTGATTCTGCTGACGTTTGAGGGGAAAAAAATTGAACTTGTGTTCACGATGCATTATAAATTTAGGGAAATCGTGGATATTCAAACATCGATATGCATTTATCAGTTTTTTGGATGGTGGTTCCTCAGATGATTCAGCCCAACACATATAGGTTCATTTTTTTCTAGCATTGTATCTCTAGCTTATGAATATTTGGAATTTTATAATCGTGAACCAAAACGAAGTGGTTATAAGCTTGGTTATAAGTTATTCGCATTTAACAAGGACAATATATGTTTCAAACTATGATGTACTACATTCTTTTCCTAAATGTTGTACAGACAGGTTAAATGTTAACAAATATAATATTAACCACAAATTCGATGAGCAAGATTTATGACTCCTGATTAAATTGGATACCTACTAACAGAGTGTTTAAAATGTATGGCTTTTTGTGGAATATTTAATAATCAAAAAATTAATTCGAGCTTCGTCTAAAGTTGAGCAGGAATAGCAAAATTACACATGCCTTTTAATCTTTGAGAAGAAATTAGTATCCCGCTTTAATGCTTTAGTGATCTGAACGGATTAGTTCGCTGCAATTATTCCGAGCTTGGCGAATAAAGTTTTATACGGAATATCCTCCAAATGAATCTTGACAGTTGACTTCAATGCCTTTATTCTAAGTTACCCGAGATTTTTATTGCAACCAGGCAACCAAAAATGTTTTCAAATTTTGTTTAAATGGAAAAAATCACACTATATTTTTTTCCTATTCCATCAACATTACTATCCTATCATTCAAAATTTGTCAACTGGTTAATAAAAACTTGACATAATTTAACAAATTGCATTCATTGACATTTAAATCAAACATGATTTACGAAATTCATAGTCATATGAAATTAAAATTAAATCTAAAGCAGAATACGTAAATTTTTACGATTTTTCTAGTTCTGTGTAATACTAAAAAAAACCCTGAGTTGAACTTGAACAACGACTGGCTTATGAATATTTAAAAATATATTGTATTCCATAAGACAAATTGTTTTTGGTTTAATAATTGAATGTCTTCCAAAACTCGTTGAAATGTAATATGCAAAAGTATTCTGCGTATTATTGATTTTTTCAGAATTGATAATTTACTTTTTCAAAAGTTGCAAAAGTTTTTTCTGTGATTGTTTTTTTCTGGTCAAGTCTACCCACCGCGGGAGCCTTGACCAAGGCTTGGGAGCTTGACCAAGAGAATTTTAAAATATCAGAACAAAAAACAATGGCATATAACATGCTGTTATCTTTTCTTCCCATATTGTTGAGGTTCTTAGTACTAGTTAAAAATATAAAACGATTGTATTTCATGAGCTTTGATTTTTTTTAATGCATTGCTTTTTTGGATTAACTGTACTGATTACATTGCAGGTTCACGTGTCACAAAATCAGCCATAAAAAATCATTAGTTTATCTATCTGTGGTGTCCTTGAACAATTGATTGAAAGAAATTTCTCTTCTTTTTGGAAACGGCAACGATTTTTCCAAAAAAAACACCATTTTCACCCGAAAAAAATTATTAACGAATCCATAACATTAATATGAACATTTTGACGAAAAAATGGAATCGTTCAAGGACACGGCAGTTAAATTACGAACAAACAAAAATAAAGTTTTGAAATCCGTTGCAAACTCTTTCGGCACTCGTAGTCACCGCAAATATCGTGATAATCGCGTTTAAAGTTTCAAATATAAGCGTAAGGGAGCAAGATGAAAAACGAAATGAAGAAGGTGAAAAATTAGCTGATGGGATCGAAACAAATATAAAAATATAAAAAAAAATTAAGCACCAAATTAATAATTGTTGAATTTCGTGCTTGGTAAAGTCTCCCCATGTTCCCTTAACCCTATTTGTATTTTCACAATTCGACAGATTCAATAGGTTGAAGACAAAACTAAAAAATATTGCATATGAAAAGCGCACAGAACATGTACCTATCTCGAATAAAAATAATAAAAGACAACAAACACATTCTCGTTATGAGCGCTGTTCTCCGGGGCAGCTGGGCGGCATCATTTTTCGTACCTACATTCGCACCCAGCAAGCAAAGAGAATCTGGGTTCCTATGTACAGTTGTGAATGGTTCAATAGGGTGTATGTTCGTGAAGCGAAGAACGAATGAAGAGTGTTCGTTCTTTTTCAGCTGATTCGTTTTCCAAGCTCTGCTCAGCTTGTAACGCTTGTTTTAGTTCAAATACAATTGCATATGCCGTTACACTACCTTTTCAGCCAAGACACAAACGATTGGAATTCAACTAATCTCATTGTTGAATTAAACTGCTTCATCGTAAAATACAACATACGATATTTCAAACGTTTTGTTTCACCGACCGACGGATGAAGGTATGGAATTAAATTGTTGAAATACTCCGTATGCCAGTAATCCACACGTAATATAATATATAATATAGAGTTATGTTTCTCATAATGTTATCTTTTTATAAACTGCACTCTTAAATGCGACGAAATAACCAAAGCTATTTAAGGATTGTTGGTAATTGATTGATGATTTCAATTTTAGATGAAAGGAATAATTTTTATTTCTTTTCTATTTAGTCAATCAGCACTACAAAAAAACTTCATACTTATTCCAGATCTAGTTTGGAATCTCAAAAAATGAAAAATAATTATCGTATTGCATATTACATATTACATTGGTTAATAATTGAAATTTTACTATATAATCGACTAAATCCGAAATAGAATGATTTGCAAACTTCGACAATACTTTCAACTTTCAGTATACATGTATTGAAAAAAATGTCAATCAAAATCATTCCTGTATTGAAATATTTTTAAAGAAAAACTAGGTAAAACCAAAATGAGGTCAGTTGAATTTCTGATTTTTGTGTACTGGTTCAGGTAGTTGCGTCCGGGCTAAAACAAGCTTTCCAAGCTGAGACAAGCACCTACCTGCATAACCGTTATGCCCAGCGTGTATGAATATACTGTCGATACCTTGATGTATTCCAGTAAAGTGTGCATCTCGGCTACTTTGCTGTCATTTCGTATGATGTGCGTCTTGGATCAAAATCAATAATAATTTTCAATAACTATTATTTGAGAATCTCGCAAAATTAAGAGAAAATTTAGTTACGTTTTTCATTTTTCTGTTAAAATCAACTAATTAGGAAAACAAGAATTTGTTTTGTTATTTTTTTCATCGAATGGTTTTCAGTGTCGTTATTTCTTTTTCCAACTTACTGTTTTTACATGGAAATTGAAAAGAGAAAGAGGCGTTCGTATGTACACTGCTGGTCAATAAAATAGGTGTGAGATAAAAATACATGAAATTTTGAGTTTTCGCTAAAAATATTTTTATATTCAAATATTTTATAGTTAGGCACAGTCATGATAATGAAAAAGAACACTTTTATTTGTTAATTAAATGTTATGCTTTATCGTAACTCTTTCTTCTCCATGAAATCCAAAAAAGTACCTTGTCAATGAAATAGATGTATTGTAATCCATTGCAATAAAATTTTTCAAATCCAATGATTTTTAGACTTCAACATTTTTAACAACTAGAACCTGTGTAAACTCCCTTATTCAACCAAATTTTATCCATTTGTCTTGGCATTGAGTCATTCAAACGCTGATAAGTTTCCGTTGGTATAGGGTAGCATTCCTTTTAAGCTGCTTCCTACAAACGATCCCTATTTGTGAAATTTCGATCAAATAACTTCTTTTTAAGTACATTACTTAAATTTTCTACGGGATTGATGACAGGAGATTGGCATGGTCCGAAATTATAGTCACTTTATTATTCCGAAAACAATCCTTTACATACTTCGATGTGTGTTTTTAGTCAATATCTTGCAGAAACTGTTATGTAAAGGCACGTTATCTTTGGCATAGGACTGCATGACATCCTTTAGGATGTCCATCCTTTAGCCTTGCATTCGAATCTTGCCATTATAGTGGCGTTGCAAAGAATAGGACCTGCGCCATTCCACGAAAAGCAAGCCCCAAACCTCATTTTTCTCGCCTCCGTGCTTTACCATATTTTGCGTGTGTCGCAGATCAAACTGTTTGAACTTTGGACGTTTAACGTTTCGTTGTGCATCGGAGGAAAACAGGTTTACCTTTGATTCGTCCCTCCGAAGGATATGTCGCCATTTTTTGATTCCTTCTGAACCAGGCCCATTAACGCTGTTGAAAAGCAAATTGCATTTTTCTTCAAAGGCTTTGGCTTCGAAATAGTGGAACCTTCTTAGAAATTCTTTCTGGAAGATTGGAATTTTTCGGCCTACAGCGAACCTGTTACTTTTCCAATTTGTGCTGAATTGGTTTTGGATGACGCGAATGGATCAGATTTCGCTAAAATTGCAATACGATGGTCAGCTGCTGTAGATGTTTTCTTGGGTTTTTGCGTGTTTCCTTTTTTCAAACGTTTTAAGGCCTTTGTAACGAAGTTTTCGGAACGCCGCAGTGTATTCGCGATTTATTTATACGTCTTATCTTCTTGAACAAAATTTCTTAGCAAAACTCGTTCCACTTGAGTACAGTGAGATGCTCGACCCATTCTATAACAAATCTTTGACTTATTCAACATTTGAATACATTTATTAACACGCAGAATTCAAACTTCACCAAATAAAACGTATAATGGAATTATGTAAAATAATAACACGTTAATATATTTCACACACCTATTATATTGACCACACGAAAAAGCCTGCGGTAGTCTTGTTTTGCATCTTGCAAATATTGCAAATATAATCTGCGCCAACAACCCACTAGTAACTTGACAGATCCCAAGGCTTCTGTGTGCGGTAGGTGTGATTGAGACTGCTGCAACTTGGTATGCGTAATTGAGAGAAAAACAAAATAATTTACCACACACCTATTTTATTGGCCAGCAGTGTACGTTAGGGCATTGCAAAAAAAACTTTTTTTTGAATTCTCAAAGCCCCCCCCCCCCTCCCATGACAAATGTCGAAGTAAGCTTAGATGCCAAATTTGAGATCATTTGGACAATTTTAGACCCCCGCCCACTTCGCTTGAAATTTTTGAAATTGGTGCTATGGGAAAATATAGAGGAAAAATATACTAAATGCTATAATTTTTGAAGTAGCAATCAGAAAATTACAATTTATATCTCTTTTTAAAGGAAATGACCTAAGTTATTGAAAGGAGATATTCCTCTATCTCGAAAAATAGGGGAAAGTGGGGTACTGGGTCATTTTGGCTCCAAAATCCCCTATTTTTCATAATTTTTCTGCTTTGTGATGCAAATCATACATATTTTGGAGTTTTTCTAATGTAAACAAATCTCAGAAATTGAACGGAACCTTTTTGACTCGTGTCCGAATACGGGAAGTTGGGGTTATAGGACCTTTTGTCATTAATATTAAATTTTATAATTTTTTCGTGCATATATCTCTATTATTCTTCAATCAATTTTCATGAAATGTAGCTTGTTGAACGCGGAAAATTCTTACGAATACAACCAAAAATGAATTCGTTAGCGGTAAAATTCAGAAACATCAAATTTTTGGACATTAACTCTACAAATCACATTTTTTTGTTAAATGTCCTAATACCTCAACTTTCCCTATTTTTCCAGGATGGAAACTTTTCTCATGCCATCCTCAAGCGTATTTTACACTAAAAGTAGTAAATTTAATAAGAATTTTGTTGTGAAACGGAGTTAATATGTGCAATTTTATGATAAAAATGTGAAATCGAGACTATATATCAGATAATTTGATGTTTCTGAATTTTACCGATAACGAATCTATTTTTATTGTATTCCTAACGATTTTTAACGTTTAACAAGGTACATTTTACGAGAATTGATTGAAGAATAATGGAGATATATGCACGAGAAAATGATAAAATTTAATATTAATGACAAAAGGCCATATAACCCCAACTTCCCGTATTCGGACAAAAGCCAAAAAGGTTCCGTTCGATTTCTGAGATTTTTTCACATTAGAAAAACTCCAAAATATGTATGATTTGCATCACGGAGCAGAAAAATTATTAAAAATAGGGAATTTTGAGGCCAAAATAACCCAGTACCCCATCTTCCCCTATTTGTCTAGAAACGGGAATGTCTTCCTTCAAATACTAAGGTTATTTACTTTAAAAAGAGGTATAAATTGTAATTTTCTGATTGCTACTTCAAAAGTTATAGCATTTAATATATTTTTCCTCCATATTTTCCCATATTACCAATTTCAAAAATTTCAAGCGAAGTGGGCGGGGGTCTAAAATTGTCCAAATGATGTGAAATTTGGCATCTGAGCTTACTTTGACATTTGTCACAATATGAGAGGGGGGCCTTTGAGAATTAAAAAAAATTTTTTTTTTGCAATGCCCTAGTGTTGAGAATAGAGAATAGGTTCTACTTGGTTACTTAGATATAGCGAGAAACATGATGAGAAATTGTGAGTTTTTTGCTTCAAATCACTGTATCTAGGGATTTGCTCAAGGTATATTGAAGTTTTAGATGTTTTTATGTGTCAAAATAACTGAGGAACACAATGGCATAAACATTTTCAAAAGAAAATTACACGAGTTGTGAGAAAAACACAGTTTTAGTTTTAAACTGGAAATAAAGGATGTTTGGCAACACTGTAACCAAAAATAACAATTTTTTCTAGATTCCCTGACTCATTTCCTTCAAAATGCATTTCACCGATTGTTTATAGACCATATGAACGCAAAGATATGAATAAAAGTTAAAAATTGATGATTTTTTTCTATGGAAAATTTTCTATGCACGATTATGACACGTCATACAATTTTTGTCATCAATACACGCCTATGACACGTGTGAGTGCAACTTTTGTTTACATTCTTAGTAAAAACTCGCAACATAGTCAACCGATCTTCGTAATATTTGAGAGATTAATGCAGAATAGATAGAAGCATCAATTGTCTTCTTTGGATTGTTTATAGCATTTACAAGTCTCAAGATATTCAATCTCAAACTTTAAAAATCGTTTTTCTCGAAATGTGCTAAATGGCGCTTGTCATAAGATAGCACAACAGCGACGATTTGGCAATCGAACAAATCGAACCGATTCCAGTTGTGGACTAAACTCTGGCCGCTATCAATGTCGATGAAACAATGATTCCGGAATCCGAAAAAAATCCTTTGGTACCTACCTCTAAGAAGATACATCGAAGTTTTGCCGATTCTGCTTCTTCTAGAGTTCTCTTGCAAGTGGCAGTTTTTCGTTTTGCTGGAAATCCATTTCATAAAATGGAAAATGGCAAAACAACAACTGTCGTGGAATAACCTTATTGAGCGCTCTCTCGAGCTGGTAATTATGGAATCCCTTTAGGATCAATACCAGTTCCTAATCAGTCTACTTTCCAATCTCAATCGGATCGGAAGCTATAATCGCGCTGCTTGTTAATAGTGCAGTGAATCAAACGAACGGTTCTACATACAGTCTGCTTTCTATATGTACTGCGCCAGCAAAGCAATCGAAAAATAACAGTTGTCCCAAGCCAATGTGGAAAATAATGCACCGCATCAACATTAACTAAAGCACCAACAACCGGAGTTGCAACTCAGCCACCAACGAATGCTGGAACAACAGAATCTACACACAGCGTGTTCGATCATTGTGATGCTACTTACCAATCAATTGCCAGCACCCCCGACAATAAAGTAAATGACAAAAATACGGATACACGATCGTGACCCGTTGGTCCCACAAACGACTCAAACCAGGTAATCGTGAAAACCCATACAACATCAAGAGGACAGCATGGACGAAAACGATAAACCGAGTGACTAAGTGATTTACATGTTTCTACTTTGCTTTAATAGTGCTGAAAACTCCTCGCCTGTTCCTGCACAGACGACCTCATAATAATTCGTCTCATTTGCTCAATTCAGGATTTCCGATTTCTCCAACAACAGCATGAAACTTGCGCTGGTGGTGGTGTAGCAAGAACATCGCGTGTTTGTGTAAATCCTAAAAAGCATGGTGATCGAATTACCCCGAAAAATTTTCTGGTAGAGCTCTTCCTCCCAGACCCACAGAACTTTTTTATTGCCGAAGCTCTGCCTGCCCGACCAAAGATCTTTGTAACTGCCGAATTGATAGGATAGGTAACGAGGGGAGGCAGTCCCCTTTCGACTGTCCTGGTTTTTTACTCGCCTCATATGGTCACCCTAAACATGCATGTGAAACGTTTGAGATTTTTCTTTGTTAGAGACGAACCACTGCGACCAGTATTTAGATCTGTTGTGGTAAACGATTGAGATATCAACCTGTATCTACTGAGACATTCTCCAATAAACCATTTTTTGCAGTCAAAACAAAAATTCTGCCATTCTGGTGGGTACCACCTTCAAAGAAAGAGAAAATTCATAATATTTCATATTTATACACGAAACCGCCTGCCGGAGGAAAGATTAAGTTCACCATCAAATGTTACCGACCAAAAAATCTTTTCCGTTATCTACTCAATAAGTTGTGGGGAATCTTCTTTGGTACAATATTGAAAACGACCTCACTTCAGTAGCACGAGTAGCATCCTCCACAATCTTTTTCATCCGAGATTCGAGTAACTTTAATCCTTTTGCCTCTATGGTTAGCTTCGAAAGGAAAAGAGAGATCACTAATTCCTTATCCCATCCCAATCCCCTTTCTACGCAGTTAGTAAATGGTAAAGGATTGTGTGTACTTTTGACAAGAGCTGCACGCCGGGGAAAATTTTCATATTTTCCGTTTCGGCGTTCTAGCCTTCCAGGCCCTGATAATTTAATTGTCGACAACAATAAAATAGTGAGACTATTTTCAGTCAATGGGCGGGTTAGTTGGAAAATATATACTTATATGACACCAATGACGATGATTTTGATCATACTAGGGAGGGAGTATTCTTCGCTTGAGTGCCAGAGTCAAAAGGATGGAGGAAAACTGCATCAAGCTATTTTTATAAGACAACGAAGGCATCCAGGAAAGCAAAACATTCTTGACAGAGCTTCCGAAGAAAAGCTAAATTCCATTCTACGGATGCATCGTTAGTAAATCGTGCCGAGCGGTGAATTATTTGCTTTGTTTATTGTCGCCTATTGCGTGTTGATTTTATTGGTAGAAAATTTCTGGGAGTTTTTCGCACTGCTTCGCAATAGTGCTTTGTATACTACATTGTGTCACTAATGCAATAAGTAATCTGGCTATATATTGTTTTATTATAATAATTCAATAAAGAAACAGTGAAGTCCTTCCTATTTTTTTCATTCTTTATAATAAACAGAAGCTGTTAAATTACTCTTCCCTTCCCATGCTGTAGCTCTTTCTGATTATTCAATATAAATTCCTCTTAAAGGAGTCTTCTGTCGTAAAGTTAAAAAAAGTTTTTTGTTGCACATTTGCATCATTAAGATAAGGAAAATGTGCTCAAGAAATGACTTACTCGAATTAGCCTTGTTCGTCTGCTAGAGCCCATGTAACATATTTTCATATGAGGCTGACAAAATCGGGGGCAGACTAAATCGGTGGCTGATCAAATCGAGTCTTCAATGTATTGTAATAAATATGCAGTGTTCAAAGAAGTTTCTTGTTGACGAGTGTAGAAAGATTTTGTTTCTACTTACTTGAATTGAACGGCATAGCCAGAAATTCGGTTTGGTGAAAAGCGACATATCCAAACGGAATAATTCCGAAACCGTCATCTTTGAAGTTGTAAAATTATGGAGAATTTATTTTTCAAACCATTAGCAGCAAACTTTGCATCTTTAGCGAATTTGTTGAGACTGTCATTTTAAACCACTTTGTTAAAGGCATGAATAGTACACGTGGGAAGTATATCGAGCTATAAAATGATATTTATGAAATGTTCTTAAATCTATTTTTTTCCAAGAACATTTTCTATTGTGAGCTTCACAAACTCAAGCTTTGGATAAAATGTAAATTTCATTGTTCAGAAATAGTAGAAGAGATTTATCAAAAACAGTAAAATCAAAATAATTTATATTAACCCTAGAACGTTGCACTTGCTTTTTCCGCCCTAGAACTTTGCACTGGGGTACAAATATACCCCGTTTGATAGTAATTTTCACAGATAAAAACGCAAACAAAAGAAATGTGAAATATATGATTTTCTTCATTTTTTAATTGCGAAAACAGCTGTGTAAGTGAAAGTGCGGAATTTATTGAATCAAGGATATATAAATTGGTTTGAGCAAAAAAAAAGTGAAAACATCGCGGTTTTGACTTTTTCACAAAAAATACTATAACTGCGAATTTTCAACCGATTTGAAAAAAATTATATGATTCTAAAAGTTGAAAGAATAATCTAGAAACGGTATAAAATGGAATTTCTATATTTTTGAAAAGCGCAATTATTTGGAAGAGTGAAAGTTTAAAATAGGGTTTTGGAAAATACCACGAAATACTGTGGTAATTGAAATGAAAAAAAAAATATGTGTCCAGTAATATATTGATAATACGAAACGTAACTGTTACAACAGTTACTGCGCAAATTATACTTGCGTTTTGTTTTGACAAGATTTTTAAAAAGTAAACAATAAAACAATAAAAATAAGCAAAAATGGGAAAGATTTTTTCTACTTCAATATTAAATTAAATTAATTGAATAAATGATTAAAAACGATTATATAATACTAATTCTAACTTACGTAGTAAAACAACTAGTATTTAAACTGGTATTGCCACGAGACTCATTTCCACTGACAGCACGAAACTTGACGAAACACTAACGGCAACCGTACACTGGGGTACAAATGTACCCCACGCAAACTTTGACGCCTGCTTCCACGAAGGCCTAAACGGTATATCTCAGGATGCGATCATATTATATTGGGATGGTAAGTGTTTTTTATGTAAAAATGTCTGAGGAACGCGATGGCATAAAAATTTTCAAAATTAAAATATATGTTTTGAGAGAAAAATTTACTTTTAATATTTGACTGAAAAAATCGCATAGTTGGCAGCACTGCCGACAAAAAATAATATTCTTTCTAGACTCCTTGAACAACTTTCTTCAAAAACCAACTTCCGGTTTGATTCTAGAGTAAATAGAACCGGAGATATGATCCAAAGAAAATCAAGGGTTTTGGAAATTTGCCAAAACGGGGGGTGCTCCCATGACCCGAGGGGTGGTTCAATTGACAGAAAAATTTGGGTTTTTTATATATTGGCCCTAGATGAACAATTCCTCCAAATTTGGTTCAAATCCGTGAAGGTCGATTTCAAGTTTGCATCCTTTTTTGATCACTTCGCGTGGAATGACCCATTATTATTGGCGTTGCCAAATTAATCTAAACAGAAACATGTCGGAGTGTTGCAAATTACCCCGCTGGCTCAAGTTACCCTGTTTGACGGTACGTGAATAGCTTAATCTTAATCATTGTGCCATAGTAACTATTGTGGCAGTCGACAAAAGATTTTTGCAGAGCAGTATCATATTTATCCCGATAGCCTGTAACTGGCGGCGATCTACATAATGGACAGTTTCCCAGATAGTGAATAACACACACACACACAAAGTTTTCGTGATCGCCAAGATCAACGGTATATTCGTATTCGTATGCAGCAGCATATTTATCGTGTATCTAGACCAACGCTCTGACCAAATGTATCGAATCAACCTCAAACACACGCCACCTTGTAGCAACAGGTTAATTAAGTCCAGAGAGCATTTGCTCGATTAAATCTCTCACCCGATGAAACAATCCTTATAATGAAGGAAAATCTTATTTCTTGCAGCATTAATTGACACTTGAACATACAACTCTCTAAGAATATTCGTTTTTGTTGGTGCAAGCAGCACTGACTGAATCGCCGGAAAAGTTCAGTTTTCTTTTGCAGTGAAATTCTGTGCTATCTTATCTCAGTATGGCCAGCTAGTACAGATACTAGTAGTCACCAGTCAGTGAATAGCTCGCTAAATTGACTCTAATAGCATTGAAGAATCCATTCCAAGTGACTGCAACTGCCAGGAGGAAGGAACAGGAGTTGGACTGAGGGAACAGTGTTGAAGTTTGCAGAATAAATATGTGATACTGTTTGCTTTTTCCCACTTCTTGCTCACATTCTATGTAACAGTGGGTGAAAACTGCTGTGTCTGATATATACGGAATCGAATTTTCCGAAGGGAATTATTTCTCAATGAACACGTTCGTTCAGCACATGTCGGAAGGAGGTGAATTACTTTGCTGGCGAAGCGTGCCCGGAAACGGAGGTCGACTACTTTCTCCGGTCGGATGGGGTTGGCATGCACCCAGAATCAAAAGCAGAATGGGGGAAGTGGCGGTGCTGTAAGCATGTAAATTTTCCTACTAAGCAACACAGATAGGTGAGCTCGTTAGTGCACTTGCTGATGAGCACATCTTCTCAAAACAAAATTCTTGAAAGAAATGAAATTAACTTATGATTGAACTGTTCATTGCTTATATATTTACGGGTTTTCTTTCATTTTGTTTACATAATATGCGCCCAAAACGACAAGACAAAACCCAAAGTAACATTATTTTATGTTCCAACGTTTTCAGTTATATTAGCATGTTAACTAGTATTATTAATTATTTAGCAATCGTGGGAAACTCACAAGAATCGATGCGCCCCACCTGTGTTTTGATTGTTAATTACTTCTTCTTTATTTAAAACGAAGAATTTTGAGCTGAGAATAGAACCGAACGTACAACATTAATGTATCAATCAAATTGAGTCTGACTGCAGCATCAGATATCCGATTTATGTGGAGCTATCGTAAAATATCTCAATTAAAGAAAATGCTCCACAACTGCTTCTGGGGAAAACCAGCGAAACTGAAGAAAATAGGATAACCCAGAACAAGCTGACATGTTGAATGATTTTTCTGCTCATGATTGCAACATTTGAGAAGAGCGATGTCTCTAATGTGCAGTGAGTAATCGCTGTCATGTCTCCAAAAGCATAGCACACTCTTCGACGCAGAAGAGGAAAATTAACGGATAGCGAAGTAACACTATCAATACAACCGGTGAGATACATATCCAGCGATCTGCTAATGAACTTCAGAACACTCGTTCGCTGACTGAGCTCTTTGTCGCATCCAGATGCGTCTCCCCTTGATTATAGTTAGAACAGGGCGGAAAAATGTTCACCGCCATAGACTGTACGGCTTGGATTTAAATTTTTCTTCGTCAACGTCAAAAGCGTAACAGTAACAAGGTATGGTCTCTCCTTTCGCTACGGCCATAAAGCTGTATCTTGAATTGCGTACTCTTGATTAAGCGAATGAAACGGAGCCGGTGGTGTAGGGAGGAATAGTAGGTAGAAGGACCTAAGTTACATTTTCAAATTGGAAAAATGCCAAATGCCAACCAGCGCTATACTAATGATTGTAATTATTACTACACGTTATCAAGGCAATTGAATAAATTCCCCTCCCGATTGAATTTCTAGATACGCACCTCAAATGAAAAGCCGGCAAACTCCTTCAGCTTGGACAACGAGCTGTTTGCTTGGATGACTCTGTGGGTGGAAGAAATATATAAGAGAACAGCAACTTCACAGCAGATGCTATGAAGCTAATGTTTTAATTTAGACCGCTTTCTGATTATTAAAAGAACTGCGTTAATTCAATTAGCCATGTAGGATAATGAGCTGTCCTGAGCACACCACAGTCGGCCTTTGATTTATGTTCATTATCTGAGTTCTTCGTTATTGAGTCCAGCAAACATTTGGCGCTCCTAACTCACAGGATTGACCTTTCGCTTCACTTATCCAATAGTTACTACTACTGTATAGTACACTATTAACGTTTATACTGATTTGACTTCAGCACATACCACGTATACTGTTTGCCTGGCTCTGACGTTTATGCTTTAACTCAAATTTTATAACCCTCTTTTTAACGCACTTCAACGATCATAACCAGATCTGACCGAACATGAAAAAATCATTATAATTCTCGAATGATTTGCATAATTTAGTTCAGCAGTTCGCCGGAGGAGCGAGCCAAAAAAGAATTTAAAACTTTCCATACACCCAAAACTATGCCGTAATACCTTTACGGCATTAAGAAAACAATGCAATGCCCTTATAACAAGGCAGTTAATGTGAGAATCCGGGTCTATTCGGACCTACCTAAGCAAATCGCAAAGCCTTTTAGGTGGATATATGTGGAAGAATATTTCTTTTTACATTTTTTTACAATTCTTCCTTTTTCGTTTTTTTACAATGCACTGGTAGTTCGGATCTATCTACGGGGCATTTTTTAATATTGAGTTACATTTAAATTAAATATTTACATTTGACAATTATTTCAGCAGGCGGCTACATATCTATAAGTAGAAAATATTTAGATACACTCTAAAATAAACTTTTACTAATTCTTTCATAATCCAGCTGAATTTTCTTATACTTCTCTGGAATACGTACAAATTCAGACAGGGAAATTTATCCGTGAAGTAAACGACGTAGAGACCCGCTAGCCACACCACTGCCTTTTGGAGAGGACAGTCATCCTCAATTATCCAAGACACATGTCTTCAATTCCGACCAATTGAATGCCGTACCCATTACATATTATTTTCATTCGCTAACTTCTTTTCCTGCACTACAAGTTCGGATCCTATGGCAATTAGTGTCAATTCCTCCACATATCTTGCAGAGGTTATTATTAACCCTACCAATATTATACAGCAGTAACTTTCGTTTATATGGTATTAGTCCATTTAGAAGAAGATATAGTTTAGAATTATTATCAGAAAGTAGAAATGATCGAATCATTATTTCCCACAAGGGTTTCTAAATTATCTGAGTAAAATAAATTTCTACGCGCGGTTGAAAAGTATTCCTATTAAAAATTAGGCGGTATAATTGCTTTCTAGATTCATTAGCAGAATTTTGATTATCGAATTCAATGGTTTCTTGAATCCACTAATTTCCATTTATGGATAGCCTGGCTAGAAGATATTTTTCATCAATTGTTCGAATATAATTGTATCATTTCAACGCAGAAAAAAACGATTTCCACGAAAAGGCACCAACTATTTTTCTATTTGAAGTAATGTGCTTATTTTTCGTGGGAAAACTTTGAGATAAATACCTAGTTTGAATAATAGAAAGGTGTTTGTATCACAGACCTTATTTAATAGACTCACAGCGCGCAAATTATTTATATTTATTACTATTAATTATTAGGACGGGGCATTGTTATATGGAAAAACGTAATCATAACCACATCAACCGAGCACAGCTGCCGAAAATCCATAGCTTGAACTGCTTATTGCAGCGTTTAGCCAAATAGATACGCAGCTCCTCTATTTAAAACTTTTCGTGTTTGATTGAGCGACCTAGGTGCTTACTATTGACGGCTCTATTGGATTGTATTTTTCCCTTTTTCCTGAACTTCTCAATTGTACCGATTTTCAACAAACTACTTTTATCGGGCAGATATTAATTTATTACCAATGTTCAAAATCCATCTAGTAATAGCGGAGTTATAAGTGTGCAAAGTTTATCGAAGCTCATCGTATTTTTGTCGTCCGTAGTAGCTTAATTCCGACTATCAAAGGGATGGCAAATTTGTGTCTGGTTGCGATTTATTTCGTCAACAGCCGGTAACCAATTTTCTTTGGATTTGGATAAATAGGGTGATGAGCCCATTTTCGCTATGTTTCTATTATCACCCTACCCATCTGAAGCCGTTGGTTAGAGCAGTGTCTGCCATATTTGTTCAACGCATTGAGTCAAATGGTAACGCAACAATAGGGGCACTCGATACGAGTTTTAGTTGCGCTCAAACACGAGAATTACATTGTTATCAGCGCATTTGTGTTATTATATTGGGTCTTAACAACGAAGCAAAGCTGTTGATGTCAATTATTACGCATTCCATTGATTGTAGGCCGAGAAATTGATGAATTAGTGAGGCACTCAGCTTAGTATGATAAAAATAGGCACTTTACCCTACCGTATTCAAATGCAGATGTTGGTACGTTTCTTTCTCTCCTTACAAAGTATAGTTGTGCGGATGTATCTGATTTTCCAGCAGTTGTGATAATTGAACCAAACCAAACTTCAGGAGGGAGGATTAGCTCCGATTTATTGATTGACCCTTAAATTTGCCATTTTGCAAATGTTTTATGAAAGAAAATATTTCAATTACACTTACATTTTCAAAATAGTCAGATTGCTTACAGCCCTGCAAAAGAAAGTGCGACGAATCGTTCAAAAACAAAACAGATCACTTTACTAAAGATTTCTTTGTGTTTTTATGCTTTCAGTGAGCTATTGTTAGAAGGAATTGCGGTCACGACAAACCTCTTTGAGAAAAAAAACGCGCTTTTCGGAAATTTTTATAACTTATTAATATTTTTTTCATGTTCTTAAGTGGATTAGTGGATTAACAAGTATTTGATATAAATATGGCTACATATTCTTAAAAAATTAAACTTTAAATAAATAAATAAATAAATAAATAAATAAATAAATAAATAAATAAATAAATAAATAAATAAATAAATAAATAAATAGATGGACAAATAAATAATTAAATAAGCAAAATAAATAAATAGATTAATTAATTAATTAATAATAGCTATGTGTCGGTTAAATTAAATTTCAGTTTTTTACGAATCATTGGAACTTTGTGGACAAACTTTCAAGTAAATTTAAATTTACGCTAAAGCATAAGGCAATGATTTCATTACATCAAACTTATAGTATTTTGGTAGTACATCTTTCAGTGAAATAAACAAGCACAAGTTTATAAAATTATATAGCTAATTGGTGGAGTTATGGCTTTTCCCCCGAAACCCTTTTTTATTTAAGAGGCTTCCATTAGTATATGAGCATCCTCGTACCTTAACGATTAATTGAATAAATAATACTTTTTCCGGCATTCGGGAACGTTTTTCCTATAAAATCGCGTTTTTAAGCTCTAAAAATTGTATTCGAAAATTCTCATCTTCAAAACGAAAATTTATGCTTAAAAAAGAAATAGTTAAGGTACGAGAAAAATAATTTACGGCTGTGTGGTTTTTTGGCAATCGTAATCACGGAAAACCATTTTTGGAAAAACGACATTTCGAGAAAAACGAGTTTAAAATTTCAAGTTAACACTGCTGTTGGTAAACAAAGCACGCGTGGAAGTGCTGTAACTTTCGATCTATTTTTCGGATCTCAATAAAAGTTTGGGAAAATATTTTCCTTTCAGATAAAGTAATAAAAATTTCGATCTTTTGAAAAATAAAATCGGATTGTCTATCCTGAGATAATCTAGCGTTTCGTCGATTTGTTGCTATATGTGACACACATGAGTACGAACGAAACAAAAATAAACGTCAAACCGTTTTTTCGCTTGCACTAATACAAAGTGAACCTGCGCGTAATTCGGCGCACGGCTAGGTGGCGCATGGCTGAAATGTCACGATGTAGATTTTAGAAAAGATTCGCAATATGTAACCCTTTAAGACCGTCCAAGAATGGTAGCCGGTATCAGTTGCAATCGATTTTTGTATTAAAACCCAATCAATCCAATAAACTCAAAGTTTTTGCTAACTAATAAATATTTCTGTATTTTTACGTTAATTCGTGATTATAATACATAGGGGAACCCGGGGCTATTAAGACAGTGGGGGTAACTCGGACCCCCTCGATTTCTCAGAAAATAGCAAGACTTTCTGACTATCGTATATATTCGTGGAACCGCTATTCTGAAACATTAATTTTGAGAGCTGAAGTTGATTCTTTAATTTATGTAGAAAGGAGATACAACGTGTTTCGTTGTTTTGTTATTCTCCAAACAAAAATCATTATTATGGAAAAACCGTGATTAAAGCAACAAATAAAAGTGAAAAAATAAAAGTTAAGTGTTTTGGAAAGTTTAAGGCTTCTATTTTATGGAATAATTTTTGTTTGGGTGAAAACAGAGATATTTTCGAGACGCTCACCACTTTTGAGCGATATGAGCGTATGGGGCTATTCGGACCCCCTATTCCGTCCACCACCGTTCAGCGGCTTGCGGCTGCGCACACCATTGCACACGCTACAGCATAGAAAATACATGGGCCGCCAATCGACAGCTGTGACATACCAGATTAAGTTTTTGTATAGAATTTTTTTTGCTTCTTAAGGAGTGTCTCTTGTAACTAGTTCATAGGTAAACATAATTCCATTGTAAAAAATTAAAGAATAATGACGGTCTGAATTGCCCCGTAGGGAGGTCCGAATTACCCCTACATTGTAAAAGGATGGAAAAAAACGTAGAGGTTTGCAAATCGTCGCCTAGTGCTACCATTAAATCGTGCAAAGGAAGCTTTTGTGGTACCAAAATGTAGCTGAGGTTTCAAACTAACAATTAGGACTTTTGACCGGTAACTTTTTTCACATCTATCCACCCAAAAAGGGCGATTTGCTTAAGTAGGTCCGAATAGCCCCGGGTTCCCCTATTGAATTGTGTTCTTCTAAAAGTTTTAGCGATTTGTGTACAAAAATGTTTTACATCGCATTGATTTTAAAGTTATTTGCTAAATGAATAAAATTTATGTACTTCTACGAAGTTTAAAATCTATTGTTAGAAAATATCGATTCTTCCAGAAATTGTAGCTGTAATAAAATGAAAGTTATGGGTGCGTAGTTGAGATCAAAACTATAAAAAAAAATGTTCAAATAATCGAGTTGATGTAGCCTTATAATCAGACTGCGGATAATAGTGTCATTTTCTACGGAAAACGAGTTACGGCTAATGAAGTCTTCGAATAATCGAGTCTATGGATAATTGAGTCTTATTTGTAGACGGAGTCCAGAACCGCGGCTAATATTGTCAAAGCGACTTTGGCTAGTTATTATTAATCTAGACTGGCAAATCTAAGCAATTTTGAATCCATTTTAATAAGTTTTGCATCATGGTACCAGTTGATATGGGAAATTGCTGTGTTGCTGCACTCTTCAACCCTTAACTTCGGAACCGGAACTTCGATCGACAAAAAATCAATAGCAGGCAATCGGAAGGTTGTTCTTTTCATGTGAGTCTGAGTTTATACAAACCGGTCTAGCCATCTCTGAGAAACAGAGGTGACAGTTTTGCCACGTATACACATTCATACACACAACTTCAATACCTCCCGTAATCTGTTTAGTAGTATAGAGCTAGAGCGCTGTAATTTGCAAAGTATATACACAACACATTCGTCATAAGTGCCTGTTTGAAGCGAAACGATGCTTAGCATCTCATTATTTTTATTGACATTACTGATTACAAATAATTGTATTCTACTTAGAATTTCGAACTCCAACTAGCGATACAGTGAAATGAAACTTTGTGCTATGTTCATATTTAAATTGAATAGAAGCTTTGTAATCAGTTTAAACTCACCCCTGCAATAAATGGGAGATGACTTGCGGAGAGTAAATCTTCCAGACCTCACACCACGTCCTCTCGTCGGACGAGAGTAAGCACACTATCGCATGCACCGTTTGAATGACTATGAAGGTCCACAATGACTAACGCTGAAGCCGGTTCCGTTTCCGCTTTGTTTCCCAACAGACTCCGTATAACTTGTGAGCTACGCCCCACAGTGAACCCAAATCCCAAAAAGACGGTCAAAAGTACACAGATAAAAAAATTAATGTAAAATACACTAACTTCACCACACATAAAGGGAACGCGACCAATAGTGCAAAATTATGCGTGGTGTTAATTTTATATTGGCCACAAGTCGTACTATAACTTACGTATGTATTGGTGACCATACAGTCATCAATAAAAATCCCCGAAAATATTACCCAGACTTGAGCCGACAATCATTGACTCACCAAAGACACCCCCTATTTGGTTGAGCTAAAGCGATACATCACAACGTGACTGCAAAGTGGCATAGGGTAAAAGGGTATAATACGTCCCACCGGGGCAAAACGCCCCACTTCCTCAGAATTATTTGAAACGTAAAAATGATTGAAAACACTATAAATTCATGTAATCAACGTACTAAGTTAGTTTGACATTTTTAATATTTTGCATAACCACAATATACGCAAAAGTTTCAGAGGAACAAAAAAAAATTCTTTTTGTTGGAAACGGGAACGATTTTTCCAAAAAAATCTACTGTTTTCACTTGAAAAAAATTATTTAAAAAATCATAACATTGATATGAAAATTTTGACGAAAAAATTGAATCGTTCAAGGACACGGCAGTTAAATTACGAACAATTAAAAAAAAAGTTTTGAGATCGGTTGAAAACTTTTTCGGCAATCGTAATCACTGCAAAAACGTTTTTGGAAAATATGATTTCGAGATAATCGCGTTTAAAGTTTCAAGTATAAGCTACGCCTCCGTAAGGGAGCAAAATGAAAAACGCTATAACTTTGCGTATAGTGCTCCGATCTCTATAAAAATTTGGGATAACATTCTTAGGGACCTAAACTTTAAGATAGAGGAATATTTTTTTTCTGATTTTTTGACTGACCTCAACATATGAAACCCCTTAAGGTAAATCAAGGTTTCATGCAATGTATGACTTTTTTAGGCATGATTAAAAAAGGAAAGGGAAGGAATTGTTAGTCCGATACTTGCTTTTGCTAGAGGCCGTATATAATACTGCGCACTCCACAAGTATCACGGTAGGAGGATATTTGTTGGTAAGTATAGAAGCTGGATTCTACTTCTCCTTTACCGACGCCAGAGAGGTGACTCCACTATCTGGACGAGATATTGATCCATCAAACTCATGGACCGGGGACCAACGGCTTTATTTCCCTTCCGAAGGAAGGCGTGACCGCAGATTTTTTCACCTCAGAAAAATCTCAACGACCTCGGCTGGAATTGAACCCAGGGCCAGAGGTGGGTAAGAAACCCAACCGGTACGTACATTCAGCGGTATGGTTCTCAAAATCTCAACACGTGTAAACGAGTGATGCACATCGTATTCGGTTTTGATTTCGTTCACACTGTAAACAATATCAAAGTCTTAACCGAGTCTCAGTCTCCAAAAACCAAGCCGAATCACTCAGCACCGTTTACATGTGTGCACGAGTTCCAACTTGTGTTGATGTATTCCTAGCAGCTGTTTCGGTCCGGCTTTAGAAAACCGAACCTGGTTTTTTCTATACACCGTGCTGCGGTTAAAAGAAGTAGCAGTAAATTCGTGAGCAGTGCTGCCGAATAGACAACTGAATTGAGATTAATTAGTTGTTGAGAGTCGATTGGGCAATATCGAAATGGCTGGTTCTGAGCAATTGTTAACAGTTCAACCATTGACATTTGTTTCAATGCTGACACCAAGCTGGCGTACACCAAACTAAAAACCGCTACCTTGTTTTGGCGAATAATTGCATGAAACCGAGAAATGTAGATATATTTGATTTGGCAAAATTGTCTAGAGCATAAAAATTGATGTTAATGTCAAAATGTTTAAATTGAAATTAAAGAAAACAATGAAATCAGCGAAGTCAATGAAATAACAAAAATAATAAAATCCATTAAATTAATGAAATCAATAACTTCACATTTATTCAAAGAGGCCTGTTGTATTTATATCGCCAATAGTCGTATCGATGACATCTAATCTACGCCTGGTTGCGCTGGTTGGGCGATTCTCGAATAATCTCGAGCACAAGCTCGCATTTTGTATACATATATCTTTATTCAGTGATGGTGATTGATGAAAATATTGTTGATCTAAAATGATACATTTCAACGTTGAATGTTATATACTGATCCAATTGTCTTTGCTTATCAGGTCTACCTATTTGTAGTAGGCGATAAAATCCAAATAAATAACGCGCCAAATAGAACTTTTCATTCGTCAATAAATGCTGTACTACGTGTTGTCACAGGCAACTCAGCATTGAGTGAAGATCGGGTCAATAGGGATATTTTCTCATCGCAATCGATAACTTTCGATACTTGATGAATGAATTAAATAGCATTTGTTGCAATTTTTTTGGGCATGAAAATGAGGATATTTTGGCATCAATAGTACTATCCGAGGCTCTAGTACCATAAAGGCCCGTAACTATAGGTTTCAAATGCTTTTCTTATGCATAAGAGCGTCAAAACTGTCTCAATCACTTCCATTGAATTCGAAAAATATTATGGATCTCCTGCCTTACTTCTGAATGGATAAGAATCGAACATAGTGAAGCATACTCAGATTGAAAAATGATCACGCGGAGGGAATGCAAACAAGCGAACTTGGTTACGCATTTCATCGATACTGATTTGTTTGCAACTTGGAAATAGGTTACCATGGAAGGTTTTCGTCTGTACACATATTCGTGCATAGAAACCATGGATTACTATCAGGTTTGATTAGGTGATGAGTGTTAATTTTGATGAAAATTGGCTTATTCCTTTATTATTACCGCTACAGCGCATCGCATTGACACATATATCCTTGCACAGAGGCAATTGCGTGTATGTGTGTGTTATTCACATATGGTAAGCAACTCAGACGCAAGTGGAGGGAAACTCACTGTTAAGGTTCAAGTTACCTTTTTTGAGCATGTGTTAGATTTGAACGCTGGGTAGTATGGGTTGGAATAATTGTGTTCAGCTTTACCACCGGATTATCCATTTAAACCTTTTCAAAACTCTAAAAGAAGAATATCAGCCGATTTATTAGATCACAACGATTCAAATGATACAAAATAGCTGCTTAAGTGGCTGTGTTTTTCTGTCACACTACCACACCGTGCTGGGGTACGCAACACAACTGCGCAATGAAAAAACCACAGCCACTTTTTCAAAAGCACCATTCAGCTAAGTCGATGGTTTTTCCAGCAGATATTTTGCATGAATTGAATCGTGATGATCTAATAAATCGACTGATATTCTTCTTATAGAGTTTTGGAAATGTTTAAATGGATAATCTGGTGGCAAAGCTGAACACAATTTTGCTTACGCACACTACCATGCCTTGAGGTAACTTGAGCCTTAAACGATTAGGTCCTTATTTACTGAGTGCTGGTAAAACATATTTTTGTTATTTTTGCTGTTACTGTACATCGTTTTGACACATTATGGAGGTCCTACAGAAGGTTTGGTCGCGAACATTCGAGTTTAGAGTAAACTACCACTCAATTATTCAATCACTAAAAAACTTAATTCATTGAGCACAGCAACCAACTAACGAATAGTAAGAACATTTTCTTTTAATAGGCCGCCATTGGAACCTAAGTATTTTTAAGGATTAAATATTTCCGATGATACCAGTCGATGTGTGTATGTAAATCTACTGCAGAACAATTAAATTGAAATTCGTATGAAAAAACTACAAGGGGCAGCCCAATGGGGTTGCACGAGCTGTAGACGTAGGACTGTACTATTTAATGTAATATATTTATTTTCTTAGTACATTTATAGTAATAATAAATCAAAAATATTTCTTACGCATAGTTTAATCACAACCAATCAACATCGAATATTACATATAGAACCAAACCTTCTTGGTTATCAGGTCATTTCATTTGTAGTAGGTGATCGAATCCGATTAAATTTATTTAAGAAGATCTGAAGAAAGAAGACAGAATACTGTGACCGAACTAATATCTGGAACTAAATCTTTATAACATAAGATTAGCTTGTGAAAACTTTTCGATTGTGTGTGGTAAAAACCCGGACCAGCGAAGAAAAATCAAATTTTAGGCAATATAAACACATTTCA